>NW_027269371.1:0-322619 GCF_023055355.1 Agelaius tricolor | reverse complement strand
CACAATCCCAAATCCCTTTTTATTTCTCATTTTTGGATATTTCCCCCAAAATCCCAAATTTTTGGCCATTTTCCCTCTCAAAATCCCAATTTTTGGTATTTTCCCTCCCAATCCCAAAATTTTCCTGAAATTCCCCATTTTTTGCCCAAAATCCCCATTTTTTTTGCCCAAATTCACCAATTTTGCCCCAAAATCCCAAATTTTCCCCAAAATCCCCAATTTTTCCCCAAATTCCCCATTTTTTCCTGATTTTTTCCCAAATTCCCCATTTTTCCCCATTTTATGCCCAAAATCCCCAATTTCCCCAAAATCCCCAAATTTTCCCCCAAATCCCCAATTTTTGCCAATTCTTCCCCAAATTCCCCATTTTCCCCCCAATTTTTTCCCCCAAATCCCCCTTTTTTGCCCATTTTCCCCATTTTTGCCCAATTTTTGCCCAAAATCACCATTTTTTTCCCAATTTCCCCAATTTTTACCCCAAATCCCCATTTTTACCCAAAATCCCCATTTTTCCCCATTTTTTCCCAATTTTTCCCCAAATTCCCCATTTTTTTGCCAAAATTCCCCATTTTTGGGACATTTTCCCTCCCAATCTCCAATTTGACCCAAATTCCCCAATTTTTCCCCGAATTCCCCATTTTTAGCCCCAAATTCCCCATTTTCACCCAAAATCCCAATTTCCCCCAAATTCCCCATTTCTCCCCCAATTTTTGCTCAAAATCCCAAATTTTTACCCAATTTTCCCCAATTTCCCCATTTTTTGCCAAATTCCCCATTTTTCCCCAATTTTAGCCCAAAATCCCCAATTTTGCCCAAAATTCCCCAAGTTTTCCCCCAAATTCCCCAATTTCCCCAATTTTTCCCCAAATTCCCCAATTTTTGCCCAAAATCCCCATTTTCCCCCCATTTTTCCCCCCATTTTCCCCAATTTTTTCCCTAAATCCCCATTCCTTGCCCATTTTTCCCCAATTTCCCATTTTTCCCCAAATTCCCCATTTTCCCCCATTTTCCCCAAATTTTAGCCCAAAATCCCCAATTTTTGCCGAATTTTCCAATTTTTCCCCAAATTCCCCAATTTTTCCCCCTTTTTTGCCCAATTTCCTCAATTTTTGCCCAAAAATCCCCATTTTTTGGATATTTTCCCTCCCAATCCCCAAGTTTTGCTCAAAATCCCCATTTTTCCCCCTTTTTTGCCCATTTTCCCCAATTTTTGCCCTAAATCCCCGTTCTTTGCCCATTTTTTGCCCAAATTCCCCAATTTTCCCCAATTTCCCCATTTTCCCCCAGTTTTGCCCAAATTCTCCATTTTTCCCCAAAATCCCCATTTTTCCTCATTTTCCCCCCAAATTCCCCATTTTTTTCCCAATTTCCCCATTTTTTGCCCAAATTCTCAATTTCCCCAAAATTCCCCAATTTTTCCCTAAATTCCTCAATTTTTCCCCCAAAATCCCAATTTTTTCCCCAAATTCCCCATTTTTTCCCCCCTTTTTGCCCCAAATTCCCCAATTTTTTGCCCAAATTCCCATTTTCCCCATTCTTTCCCCAATTTTACCCCAAATTCCCCATTTCCCCATTTTTTCCCCAAAATCCCTAAATTTTCCCCAATTTCTGCCCAAAATCCCCAATTTTTCTCCAAATTCCCCATTTTCCCCCCAAATTTTCCCCAAAATCCCCATTTTTCCCATTTTCCCCATTTTTTGCCCAAAATTCCCAAATTTCCCCAATTTTGCCCATTTTTCCCCAATTTTTGCCCAAAATTCCCATTTTCCCCCCCATTTTTGCCCAATTTCCCCATTTTTTGCCCCATTCTGTGCAGGTTTTTCCTCACTTGGCCGGGGCATCCCCAGGGCCCTTCCCAGGCTCCTCCTCCGGGGCCTCCCTGGGAGAAAAAACCCAAAATTGGGGACGGGGAACAAAAAAACCCAAAATTTCCCAAAAATTCTCCAAAAATTAAAAAAAAACCAAAAAAATTCCTCAAAAAAACCCCCCAAATTCCCCAAAATTAACAAAAATGAAATTCAAGAAAAAAACCCCAAAAATTCCCTAAAAATTAAAAAAAAAACCAACAAAAAATTCCCCAAAATTAAAACAAAAAAACCAAAAAATTCACCCAAAAATACCCCAAAAATTCCCCAAAATTTCAAAAGAAAAAATCAAAAAAATTCAAAAAAAAACCCCCAAAAATTCCCCAAAATTAACAAAAAATGAAATTCAAGAAAAAAGCCCCAAAAATTCCCAAAAATTAAAAAAAAACCAACAAAAAATTCCCCAAATTAAAAAAAAAAACCAACAAAAAATTCCCCAAAATTAAAACAAAAAAAAACCCAAAAAATTCCCCAAAATTAAAAAAAAAAAATTCTCCCAAAAAACCCAAAATTGGGAGGGGAACCCAAAAAATCCCAAATTTCCCAAAAAGAAAACCCCAAAATTGCCCAAAATTTAAAAAAAACCCCAAAATTCACCCCCCCAAAAACCCCAAAATTCCTCAAAATAAAAAAGGAAAAAATTCCCCAAAATTAAAACAAAAAACCCCAAAAAATTCACACCCCAAAATACCCCAAAATTCCCCAAAATTCAAAATAAAACCAAAAAAATTCCTCAAAAAGAACCCAAAAATTCCCCCAAAATTTAAAAAAATGAAATTCAAGAAAAAAGCCCCAAAAATTCCCCAAAAATTAAAAAAAAGAAACAACAAAAAAATCCCCAAAATTAAAACAAAAAAAACTCAAAAAATTCACCCCAAAATCCCCCAAATATTCCCCAAAATTCAAAATAAAACCAACAAAATTCCTCAAAAAAAACCCAACAAAAAATTCCCCAAAATTAAAAACAAACAAAATTTCCCAAAAAAACCCCAAAAATTCCCCAAAATTAAAAAAAACCAAAAAAAATTCCCCAAAACTAAAAAAAAAAAAATTCTCCCAAAAAACCCAAAATTGGGGAGGGGAACCCAAAAAATCCCAAATTTCCCAAAAATAAAACCCCAAAATTGCCCAAAATTAAGAAAAAAAACCCCAAAAATTCCCCAAAATTAAAACAAAAAAACCCAAAAAATTCACCCAAAAAACCCCAAAATTCCTCAAAATAAAAAAAGGAAAAAATTCCCCAAAAAACCCCAAAATTCCTCAAAATTAAAACAAAAAAAATTTACAAAAATTCCCCAAAAAATTCCCCCAAAATTCCCCAAAATTAAAAAAAAAACCCCAAAAATTCCCCAAAAAAGCCCAAAAATTCCCCAAAATTAAAAAAAAACAAAATTTCCCAAAAAAAACCCAAAAATTCCCCAAAATTAAAACAAAAAAACCCCCAAAAATTCCCCAAAATTAAAAAAAATTCTCCCAAAAAACCCAAAATTGGGGACGGGGAACCCAAAAAAACCCAAAATTTCCCAAAAAGAAAACCCCAAAATTGCCCAAAAATTAAAAAAAAATAAACCCAAAAATTCCCCAAAATTAAAACAAAAAAACTCAAAAAATTCACCCCAAAAAATCAAAAATTCTTCAAAATTAAACAAAAAAAAATTTACAAAATTTCCCCAAAAATACCCAAAAAATTCCCCAAAATTAAAAAAAAAATTCTCCCAAAAAACCCAAAATTGGGGAGGGGAACCCAAAAAAATCCCAAATTTCCCAAAAATAAAACCCAAAAATTACCCAAAAATTAAAAAAAAATAAACCCTAAAATTCCTCAAAATTAAAACAAAAAAATTTACAAAATTTCCCCAAAAATACCCCAAAAAATTCCCCCAAAATTCCCCAAAATTAAAAAAAAAAATAAAAAAAATTCCCCCCAAAAAACCCAAGATTCCCCAAAATTAAAAAAAATTCCTGAAATTCCCCCAAAATTTTCCCAAAATTAAAAAAAAAAAAACCCCAAAATTCCCCCAAAATTAAAAAAAAAAATTTAAGAAAAAAACCCCAAAATTCCCAAAAAATTCAAAGAAAACCAAGGAAATTCCCAAAAAAAACCAACAAAAAATTCCCCAAAATTAAAACAAAAAAACCCAAAAAATTCCCCCCAAAATACCCCAAAAATTCCCCAAAATTTCAAAAGAAAAAATCAAAAAAATTCCTCAAAAAAACCCCCAAAAATTCCCCAAAAATTAAAAAAAAACCAAAAAAATTCCCCAAAATTAAAAAAAAAAATTCACCCAAAATTGGGGAGGGGAAGCCAAAAAAACCCAAATTTCCCAAAAATAAAACCCCAAAATTGCCCAAAATTTAAAGAAAAAACAACAAAAATTCCCCAAAATTAAAACAAAAAAACCCAAAAAATTCACCCAAAAAACCCCAAAATTCCTCAAAATAAAAAAAGGAAAAAATTCCCCAAAAAACCCCAAAATTCCTCAAAATTAAAACAAAAAAAATTTACAAAAATTCCCCAAAAAATTCCCCCAAAATTCCCCAAAATTAAAAAAAAAACCCAAAAAAATTCCCTAAAATTAAAAAAAACCAACGAAATTCTGCCCCAAAAAACCCCCAAATTCCTCAAAATAAAAAAGGAAAAAAATCCCCAAAATTAAAAGAAAAAATAAAAAGAAAAAAAATCCCCAAAATTAAAAAAAAAACGAAATTACCCCAAAAAACCCAAAGTTTAAAAATAAAATTTACAAAATTCCCAAAAAAAACCTCCCAAAATTCCCCAAAATTTAACAAACCATGAAATTCCCCCCAAAAATTTCCCCAAAATTAAAAAAACCCAAAAAATTCCTCAAAAACCCCCCAAAATTCTCCAAAATTAAAAAAAAGCTCCCAAAAAAAACCCAAAAATTGCCCAAAATTAAAAAGAAACCAAAACCCACCCAAAATTCCTCCCAAATCCCCCCGAAAACCCCAAATTTTCCCCCAAAAAGCCCCAAAACCGCGCTCAAAACTCCCCCCAAAATCCCCCTAAAATCTCCTTTAAACCCCTAAAACTGCCCCCAAAAACCCCAAAATCCCCCCTAAAACCGCCCCCAAATCCCTCCAAAAAGCCCCAAAACCGCCCCCAAAATTCCCCAATTTTCCCCCAAATTCCCCCAAAACCACCCCAAAAATTCCCCCCAAAAACTCCCCCCAAAATCCCCCCAAAAATCCCCTTTAAACCCCCCCAAAATCCCCCCAAAAATCCCAAAATCCCCAAATTTTCCCCCAAAATCCCCAAATTTTCCCCCAAATTCCCCCAAAAATCCCCTTTGAACTCCTAAAACCGCCCCAAAAATGCCCCAAATCCCCCCAAAATCCCCCAAATTTTCCCCCCAAATTCCCCAAATTTTCCCCCAAATTTCCCCCCAAAATCCCAAAATCTCCCCCCAAAATCCCCAAATTTCCCCCAAAATCCCCAAATTTTCCCCCAAATTACCCCCCAAAATCCCCAAAATACCCCCAAAAATGCCCCAAAGCCCCCCAAATTTTCCCCCAAAACCCCCAAATTTCCAAATTTTCCCCCAAATTCCCCCCAAAAACCCCAAATTCCCCCCAAAATCCCCCAAAACCGCCCTCAAAATCCCCCCAAAAATCCCCTTTAAACCCCTAAAACCGCCCCCAAAATCCCCAAATTTCCCCCCAAAATCCCCCGAAAAATCCCCAAAATCCCCAAATTTTCCCCCAAAACCCCCACATTTTCCCCAAAATCCCCAAATTCCCCCCAAATTTTCCCCCAAAATCCCCAAATTTTCTCCCCAAAACCCCCAAAATTCCCCCCAAAATCCCCAAATTTCCAAATTCCCCCCAAATTTTCCCCCAAATGCCCCCAAAATTCCCCCAAAAAATCCCGTTTAAACCCCCAAAATTCCCCCAAAAATGCCCCAAACCCCCCCAAATTCCCCCCAAAACCCCCAAATTTCCCCCCAAAAATCCCCAAATTTCCAAATTCCCCCCAAATTTCCCCCAAAATGTCCCAAATTCCCCCCAAATTTTCCCCCAAAATCCCCAAATTTCCCCCAAAATCCCCAAATTTTCCCCCAAATTCCCCCCCAAAATCCCCAAAATACCCCCAAAAATGCCCCAAACCCCCCCAAATTTTCCCCCAAAATTCTCCCCAAAACCCCGAATTTCCCCAAAAATCCCCAAATTTCCCCCAAAATCCCCCTCAAAATCCCCCCAAAAATCCCCTTTAAACCCCCAAATCCCCCCCAAAATCCCCAAATTTTCCCCCAAAAACCCCAAATTTTCTCCCCAAAACCCCCAAATTTCTCCCCAAAATCCCCAAATCGCCAAATTTTCCCCCGAAATGTCCCAAAATCCCCGAATTTCTCCCCAAATTCCGGAACTTTCCGTCCCCACCGCCGCCCCCGCAGCTGCAGCTGCTCCAGGATCGCGTCCAGGCGGCGCCGGGCGGCCCCGGGGGACAGCTCTGAAATAATGGGGTAAATTCCGGGGATTTTGGGAAAATTGGGAATTTTGGGAAATTTGGGGGGTTTGGGGGGGTTTGGAGGGGAATTTGGGCGAAATTTGGGCGAAATTTGGGCAAATTTGGGGGGGATTTGGGGCGGTTTTGGGAGAATTTTGGGCGGTTTTGGGGCGATTTGAGGGAGTTTTAGGGGGAATTTTGGGGGAAAATTGGGGGAGATTTGGGGGAAATTCGGGGGAATTTGGGGAAATTTGGGGATTTTGGCTGAAATTTGGGAAAATTTGGGGATTTTGGGGGGGATTTGGGGCAGTTTTGGGGGGGTTTCGGGGGGAAATTTGGGGGAATTTTGGGGGGAATTTGGGGCGGTTTGGGGAGGATTTGGGGGAAATTCGGGGGAAAATTTGGGAATTTCGGGAGAATTTGGGGAAATTTGGGCAAATTTGGGGATTTTGGGGGGGATTTGGGGCAGTTTTGGGGGAGTTTGGGAGGGAATTTGGGGCGGTTTTGGGGGGATTTGAGGGAGTTTGAGGGGGGATTTTGGGGGAGTTTTGGGGGAAATTTGGGGGAGATTTGGGGGAATTTGGGGGAGATTTGGGGGAAATTCTTTGGGGAAATTTGGGGGATTTTGGGGGAAAATTGGGGGAAAATTGGGGGGTTTTGGGTGAAATTTGGGGATTTTGGGGGGGATTTGGGGAAAATTTGGGAAAATTTGGGGAAATTTGGGAGAAATTTGGGGGAAATTGGGGGAAATTTGGGAGAAATTTGGGGGAAATTGGGGGAAATTTGGGGGGAAATTCGGGGGAATTTGGGGGAGTTCTGGGGAAAGTTTGGGGAGTTTTAGGGGGGATTTGGGGGAAATTTGGGGGAGATTTGGGGGAATTTGGGGATTTTGGGGGGGAAATGTGGGGATTCTGGGGGGAAATTCGGGGGAATTTGGGGGAAATTCCGGGGGTTTTGGGAAAATTGGGGAAAATTGGGGGTTGGGGGAAATTCGGGGGAATTTTAGGGGGAATTTGGGGCGGTTTTGGGGCGGTTCTGGGGGAGTTTTGGGGAAAATTTGGGGGAAATTCAGGGGAATTTGGGGAATTCAGGGGATTTTGGGAAAATTGGGGAAAATTGGGGGACATTTGGGGTGGTTTTGGGGAGTTTTAGGGGGTATTTGGGGGGAATTTGGGGAAATTTGGGGAATTTTTGGGGAACTTTTGAGAATTTTTTGGAATGTTTTGGGGATTTAGGGAGAATTTGGGGTCTAGTTCTGGGAAATTTGGGAATTTTGAGGGGTCCTGGAGGGAAATTGGGGGAATTTTAGGGAATTTTGCGGGGATTTTTTAGGAATTTGGGAGTCCAGTTCTGGGAAATTCAGAAATTTTGGGGATTTTGGGGAATTTTTTGAAAATTTGGGGGATCCTGGAGCGGATTTGGGGCATTTCTAGACCATTTTGAGGGAGAATTTTGGTGATTTTTGGGAATTCGGGGGTCTAGTTCTGGGAAAATGGGGATTTTTTGGGAATTGGGCGATTCCTGAGGGGATTTGAGGGATTTTGGGGGGTCCTGGGTGGGAATTTGGGGTTTTCTGTGGGGGTTTTGGGGCGATTTTCGGGGTTTTTGGTACTCCCGGCCGAGCTCACCTGGCTTCTCCACCTTCACCTTGGCGGCCATCACGGCTCCGGAAGCGTCTCTGAGGCCTGGCAGGGTGAGGGGCTCATGAGGGATCCCAAAATCCCCCAAAAAGCCCCAAAATCGCCTCAAATCCCCCCAAAATCCGCGCCCCCCCCTCACCGCCGCCCTCAGGAGCCGCCGCTTCCCGCCTTCCGCCGGCACCGCTTCCCATTGGTCGGCTCGTCTGCCAATCAAAGCTTGCAACCAATCAGCGGCCTTGAGGGTGGTAACTTAATGCGGCGCCATTTTGTTTTTTCGACTACAACTCCCGTCATGCCCCGCGGCCCCATAGAGAGCTATGAAAGGCTGGACTACCGCTCCCGTCATGCCTCGCGGCTTCTTAGCGCGCCATTGAAGTGGGGCCTACAACTCCCGTCATGCCTCGCGGCCCCATAGAGAGCTATTAAAGGCTGGACTACCGCTCCCGTCATGCCCCGCGGCCCTATAGGCGCCCAATAGGGCCAGGCCTACACCTCCCGTCATGCCTCGCGGCCATATAGCGTCTCATTGAAGCCGGGCCTACAGATCCCGTCATTCCCCCCAGGCACAGAGAGTGCCCCGTAAACGCCCCCAAATGTTCCCCCAAACCCAAAGTTGCCCATGAACTCCTTCCCCGGACCCCCAGATGCTCCTCAAGATGTTTAAGTGCCCTCCCAGCGCCCACTCAGGACCCCCCGGTGCCTTTACGGAGGTGTCCCCCTAAATGTCCCCCCACCCCTGCCCCTCGATAAAGCCACGTCTGCGCCTACAATTCCCATGCTGCCCTGAGCCTACAACTCCCATCATCCCCCGCGCACCACAGAGGACAGGAAGCGCCCGGACGGTCACTCCCCAGGTGACCCCGAGTGCCCTCTGACCCCAAAGTTCCCCTCAGGTGCCTTTTGGGCGTCCCTTAAATGGCTCCTCTGGCCCCTAAGTGGCCATTACGACCCCCAAGTGCCGCCAGACCCCCGACTTTCGAGACACTTCCGGGACTACAGCTCCCATCATGCCTCGCGAGCCCATAGAGCCCCATTACAAACACGCATACAACTCCCATCAACCCCCGCGCCCCATAGAGAATCATTATGGCCGCTCACCACAGCGCCTCAGTTATTCGCCTACAACTCCCGTCATGCCCCGCGCCTCCCGTCGCCCATCATTGCAGGCCCCGCCCCTTTTGCACTACAACTCCCGTGATGCCCCGCGGCGCTTTTCCCGCGCTTTTTCGCTCCCCTCAGAGCCCCCCGGCCATGATGGCGGAGGCTCTGGGGCGCTGGCTCCGGGAGGAGATGGAGCTGCCGCCCTCCGCCGCCCCCTCCCCGGCCGCGCTCCGCAGGTCGGGACCACCCGAGGACCCTCCTGGGACCCCTCCCTGAGGCGGGGAGGGGCCGGGGGGTTTTGGGGGGCCGGGGGTGGGAACCTCCATGAGCGCTCCGTGAGGGAGAGGCGGGAATTTGGGGGGGGGGCTGAGGTGGTTTGGGGTCCCTTTGGAGGGTCCTGGGGGATTTTGGGGTCCCCTTGGAGAGTCCTGAGGGGGTTTGGGGGGTCGTGAGGGGATTTTGGGGTCCCTTTGGAGGGTTCTGAGCGGGTTTGGGGGATCCTGAGGGAGTTTTGGGGTCCCCTTGGAGGATCCTGGGCAGGTTTTAGGGGGTCCTGAGGGAGTTTTGGGGTCCCTTTGGAGGGTCCTGGAGGGATTTGGGGGTCTCACTGAGGGGTCCCTGAGAGCTTTTGGGGTGCCTTTAAGGCATCCTGAGTGGATTTGGGGGTTCCTGAGGGTGATTTTCCCATCCCTTGGTGGGTTTTGGAATCCCTTTGGGCTCCCCCAATGAATTTTATGGTCACCCCCCAAATTTTGGGGTGCTCCAATTCCCTCCTTTGCAGGCTCTGCTGCGGCCCCACAGCCCCCGTTTGGGATTACGTCACCCGCCACGTCCGGAACCAGCGGTGAGGGGGGACCCCAAACTTTGGAGGGTGAAAAAACCCCAAAAATTAAAAAAGGGACCTCAAAATTTAGGAGGTGGGGTCGGGGAGGTGCTTTCCGGGACTACAGCTCCCATCATGCCCCGCGACACCCATTGGGCCCTATTGGATGCGTGCATACAACTCCCATCATCCCCCGCGCCCCATTGACTTCTATTATAGCCAAGCCTACGAGTCCCGTCATCCCCCGCGCCCCATTGAGTTCCATTATAACCGGGCCTACGACTCCCATCATCCTCCGCGCCCCATTGACTTATTATAGCCAAGCCTACGACTCCCGTCATCCCCCGCGCCCCATTGAGTTCCGTTATAGCCGAGCCTACAGCTCCCATCATCCCCCGCGCCCTATTGACGTCCATTATAACCGAGCCTACAATTCCCATGATCCCCCGCGCCCCATTGAGTTCCATTGTAGCCGAGCCTACGATTCCCATCATCCCCCGCGCCCATAGACCTTCATTATAGCCGAGCCTCCAACTCCCATCATGCTCCGCGGCGTTTTCCCGCGCTTTTTTCGGGTGCTCCCCTCACAGAATTTTTGGGGTGTCCCCACAGGAACGTGAAGAAGATTCGAGGAAATCTGCGCTGGTATCCGAAATTTTGGGGGGTCCTCAAAAATTTGGGGGTGGTTCCCAAAAATTTGGGGGTTCCTGGAATGGAAAATTGGGGAGGGGATCCCCGAAGGATTTGGAGGTGGAAAATCAATGGGGGGGAGTCCGAAACTCGGGGGAGGACCCCAAAATTTGGGGATTCACCCCAAAATTTCCAGGGGAGACGTTTTGGGGGATCCCAAAATTGTTCCTTAACTCGGGGTTCAGGTATGGGCACCTGCAGGAGCTGGAGGTGAGGGGGACCCCAAAACCTGGGGGGGGCTTGGAGGGAATTTGGGGTGGGGAACCCAAAATTTGGGGTGATTTCCCTCAGATTTGGGAGACAACCCCAAAATTTGGGGTGATTTTGTGAAAATTTTGAAAAAGACTTTGGGGAGTTTTTGGGATTTTTTTACAATCTCACGGATAGTTGAGGGAATCTTGGGGAAAATTTGGGGTCCATTTTGAGCCTCATTTTTGTGGAATTTTTTGGTTTTTTATGGCATTTTCCCCAAACTTTGGGAGTTTTGGAAATCATGAGGGGCTTGAGGCCAATCTCAGGGACATTGGGGTGAATTTTGGGCTGCATTTCGGCGGATTTGCGTCCATTTTGAGCCTCATTTTTGCGGAATTTTGGCGTTTTGTGTATCGCGAGGACGCTGGGGACAACCTCAGGGACATTGGGGTGAATTTTGGGCTGAATTTGAGCAGATTTGGTTCCATTTTTCCGGCGCAGGCCGCTCCGGGCCCGCCGAGCCAGCAGGGGGCGCTGCGCGCGGCCGTGGAGCGGCTCCGGAAGGAGCTGCAGGGCCTGGGGGACGCCATTGCCGACGCACAGGAAACGGCGCAGCGCCTCGGTGAGTCCGGCCGGAAACGCGGCCGCGCACAAAGGTTCCTACCCCCCCAAAACCCCATTTTTTGGGCTCCTCCCAATTTTTGGGCTCCCTGAACCCCAAGTTTGGGGTCCCCGACCCTCCCCAAACCCTGATTTTGGGGGTCCTCGCACCATTTTTAGGGTTCATAGGACCTCCCCAAACCCCAAGTTTTGAGTTCCTACTGCACTTCTGGGGTCCTAAGCCACAAATTTGGGGTCCCTGACCCCCCCCAAACCCCAAATTTGGGGTCCCTGACCCCCCCAAAACTTAACTTTGGGTCCCCTCCCTTTTTTTAGGGTTTCTGATCCCCCCAAACTCCCAATTTTTGGGTCCCTGACACCCCCAAACCCCAATTTTGGGGTCCCTACTGCCACATTTTTTGAGTCCCTTTCCCCATTTTAGGGTCCCTGAACTCCCCCAAACCCCAATTTTAGGGTCCCTGACCTCCCCCAAACCCCAAATTTGGGATCCTCACCCCAAATTTGGGGTCCCTGACCTCTCCAAACCCCAATTTTGGGATCCTCGCCCCAAATTTGGGGTCCCTGACCCCCCTAAACCCCAATTTTGGGATCCTCGCCCCAAATTCGGGGCTTTTTTCCCTTTTCCCCCCTCAGAGGCCTCGCTGGAGGAGGGCCAAAGCCGGCGGTGGGCGGAGCTTCAGCGAGGGGCGGAGCTTCGGCTGCTGGGGGCGGAGCCGGGCCCGGCGGGGCTGAGGGACGGCCGCGAGGGGGCGCTGAGGGCTCTCCATAAAAGGTAAAAGGGGCGGGGCCTAAAGGGGATTCCTTATATGGGCAAAGGAACTTCCTTATATGGGCAAAGGGGGGATTTTGGGTGATTTTGAGAGGATTTTGGGGAAGTTTGAGGGAATTTTGGGGGAATTTGGGGAATTTGAGGGGATTTTGGGTTCCTGAGGGGATTTTTGGGGGATTTTGAGGGAATTTGAGAAGATTTTAGGGAAACTTGAGGAGATTTTGGGTTCCTGAGGGGATTTTTTGGGGGATTTTGGGGAAACTTGAGGGGATTTTGAGGGAGTTTGAGGAGATTTTGGGGAAACCTGAGGAGATTTTGGGTTCCTGAGGGGATTTTTGGGGGATTTTGGGAATTTGAGAGAATTTTAAGGGAATCTGAGGAGATTTTGGGGAAACTTGAGGAGATTTTGGGTTCCTGAGGGGATTTTGTGGGGATTTTGGGGAAACTTGAGGGGATTTTGGGGGAATTTGAGATTTTGGGGAAACCTGAGGAGATTTTGGGTTCCTGAGGGGATTTTGTGGGGATTTTGGGGAAACTTGAGGGGATTTTGGGGGAATTTGAGATTTTGGGGAAACCTGAGGAGATTTTGGGTTCCTGAGGGGATTTTTGGGGGATTTTGGGGAACTGGAGGAGATTTTGGGGAAATTTGAGGAGATTTTGAATTCCTGAGGGGATTTTTGGGGGATTTTGGGGAACTTGAGGGAATTTTTGGGGAATTTGAGGTGATTTTGGGGAACTTGAGGAGATTTTGGGTTCCTGAGAGGATTTTTCAGGGATTTTAGGGAAATTTTCGGAGATTTTGGGAAAGCTTGAGGAGATTATGGGGAAACTTGAGAGGATTTTGGGAAACTTGGGGGGATTTTTGGGGAATTTGAGGAGATTTTGGGTTCCTGAGAGGATATTGGGGAAGCTGAGGGGATTTTGGGGGAATTTGAGGAGATTTTGGGAGATTTTGAGGCGATTTTGGGGTTCCTGAAGGGATTTTGATGGATTTTGAGGAGATTTTGGGATTCCTGATGGGATTTTGATGGATTTTGAGGTGATTTTGGGGTCCCTGAAGGGATTTTGAGGCAATTTTGGGGTCCCTGAAGGGATTTTGGTGGATTTTGGGGTCCCTGTAAGGATTTTGATGGATTTTGAGGCAATTTTGGGGTTCCTGAAGGGATTTTGAGGCGATTTTGGGGTTCCTGAAGGGATTTTGAGTCGATTTTGGGGTTCCTGATGGGATTTTTTTGGTCCTCTCCCCTCAGGCCGAGCCAGTCCCGGGCGGAGCTTTCGGCCATCTTGGCCTCGGGGGCGGAGCCGGAAGTGCTGGTGAGTGGGCGGGGCCTGTGGGGGTGGGCGGGGCCTTTGGGACCCCCTAAATCCCCTCAGGGGCCTCAAGATCTCCTCAGGATCCCCCAAATTTTCCCCAAAATCCCACCCAGGACCTCCCCAAATATTTCAAATCCCCCCCAAATCCTCCTTGGAACCCCCAAAAATCCAAAATCTCCCCCCAAAAACCTCAAAACTCCTCCCAGAATCCCCTTTGGGCCCCCTAAAATCCCAAATCCCCTGACAGACCCCCCAAAAATCCCCAAATCCCCCCACCCAAAATCCCCTCAGGACCCCCCAAAAATCTCAAAATCCTCCCCAAAAACCACAAATCCCCCCAAAAATCCCCCCAGGACCCCCAAAACTCCCAAAATCCCCCCTCAAAAATCCCCCAGGGACCCCCAAAAATCCCCCCCAAAATCCCCAAATCCCCCCCCAAAATTCCCCCCAGGGACCCCCCAAAAATCCCAAATTCCTCCCCAAAAATCCCCCCAAAAATCCCCAAGCCCCGCCCCTTCCCCAGGTGTCAATCAAGGCCCTGTGCAAGGCCAGGGAGGCGGAGCTACTGAGACCACGCCCTCACAGGTAAGCCCCACCCCTCTTCCCAATTTACCCCTAGTTAACCCTTAAGTAACCAATTAACCGGTTCATTAATCAACCCCAGAGCTGTCAATCAAGCCGGGAAGGCTCAGGAGGCTCCGGATTGGCTGGAACAGGCGGAGGTGGGCGTGGCTTGCTGGGGAAGGGGTGTGGCTCCCCGCAGGCCACGCCCCCTCCTCTGACACGTGGCGCTCCCTACAGGCGGTGCTGATTGGCCACAGCCCGGGGGCGGTGCTGTGGGCGCTGGAGGCCCTGGCCAATCAGAGCACCAGGTGGGCGGGGCCTAACGGGGTGGGCGGGGCTTAAAGGGTGGGTGGGCTATAAAAGGGTGGATGGGGCTTAAAGGGGTGGGTGGGGTCTAAAGGGATGGGTGGGGCTTAAATGGATGGTGGGTTTTAAAAGGGTGGGTGGGGACTAAAGGGGTGGGTGGGGCTTAAAGGGGTGGGTGGGGTTTTAAAGGGTGGGTGGGGCCTAAAGAGGTGGGTGGAGTTTAAATGGGTGGGTGGGGCCTAAAGGGGTAGGTGGAGCTTAAAGGTTGGGTGGGGCTTAAAGGTTGGGTGGGGCTTTAAATAGGGTGGGTGGGGCCTAATGGGTGGGTGGGGTTTAAAGGGGTGGGAGGGGTTTATAGGGTGGGTAGGTCTTAAAGGAGTGGGTGGGGCTTAAAACGGTGGGCAGGGCTTAAAGGGGTGGGTGGGGCTTAAAATTGGGTGGGTGGGGCCTAAAGGGATGGGCAGGGCTTAAAGGGGTGGTTGGGGTTTTAAAGGGTGGGTGGGGCTCAAAGGGTTGGGTGGAGCTTAAAGATGTGGGTGGGGCTTAAAGAGGTGGGTGGGGCCTAAAGAGGTCAGGGGGGTTAAATGGATGGGTGGGGCTTACATGGATGGGTGGGGCTTAAAGGGTGGGTGGAGCTTAAGGGAGTGGGTGTGGTCTAAAGGGGTGGGTGGGGCTTATAATGATGGGTGGAGCTTAAAGTTACAGGTGGGACTTAAATGGGTATGTGGGGCATAAAGAGGTGGGTGTGGCCTAATGGGGTGGGTGGGACCTAAAGAGGTGGGTGGGGCTTAAATGGATGGGTGGGGTTTAATTGGTGGGTGGGGCTTTAAGCAGTGGGTGTGGCTTAAAGGGGGAGGTGTGGCCTAAAGGGGTGGGTGGGGCTTACATGGATTGGTGGGGCTTAAAGGGTGGGTGGAGCTTAAGGGGATGGGTGGGGTTTAAAGGGTGGGTGTGGCCTAAAGGGTGGGGTGGGATTAATGGAGTGGGTGTGGCCTAATCGGGTGGGTGGGGCTTAAAGTTGTGAGTGGGGCTTAAAAGGGTGGGCAGGGCTTAAAGGGGTGGGTGGGGCTTAAAAGGGTGGGTGGGGTTTAAAATGGTGGGTGGGGCTTTAAGCAGTGGGTGGAGCTTAAAGGGGTGGGTGGAGCTTAAACAGTAGGCAGGGCTTATGGGGGTGGGTGGGGCTTAAGGTGGTGGGCAGAGCTTAAATGGGTGGGGCTTAAAGTGTGGTGGGTGTGGCTTTAAAATGTGGGTGTGGTCTAAAGGGGTGGGTGGGGCTTATAATGATGGGTGGGGTTTGAAGAGGTGGGTGTGGCTTAACAATGTGGGTGGGGCTTAAATGGGGGGTGAGGCCTAAAGGAGTCAATGGGGTTAAGTGGGTGGGGCTTAAGCAGGTGGGTGGGGCTTAAAGAGGTGGGTGTGGCCTAAGTGAGTGGGTGGGGCTTCAACAGGGTGGGGCCTAAATGAGTGGGTGGGGCCAAAAAGAATGGGTGGGGCTTAAATGTATGGGTGGAGCTTAAAGTGGTGGGTGGGGCTTAAAGGGATGGGTGGGGCTTAAAGGGATGGGTGGAGCTTAAAGATGGGGCGTGGTTTAAGTGGTGGGCGGGGCTTAGAGGGGATTGGGGGGGATTTTGGACATTTTGGGGTCCCTGAGGGGAATTTTGGGGATTTGGGGGGCGTGGCCACGGCCACAGAGGGCGTGGCTCCACCCCTGTCAATCACAGGGCTCTCCTGGCTGGCCCCGCCCCCTGCTCTGAGGCCCCGCCCACCCTGAGGAGCCTCCTGCAGGTGAGGGGGGAGGGGAACGGGGATTTGGGGTCAAAATTGGGGATTTTGGGGTCAAAATTGGGGATTTTGGGGTCAAAATTGGGGATTTTGGGGCTTTTGGGGTCAGGATTTTGGATTTGGGAGATTTTGGGGGGATTTGGGGGAGGATTTGGGTCGGGATTTGGGATTTTGGGGATTTTTGGGGAAATTTTGAGGAGAATTTGGGGATTTTTGGGTCAGGAATTTGGGATTTTGGGGATTTTGGGAGGGATTTGGGATTTTGAGGGTGGATTTGGGGATTTTGGGGTTGGTTTGGGATTTTGGGGGTTCTTTGGGGTCCTGATTTGGGATTTTGGGGGAGATTTGGGATTTTCAGGGATTTTGGAGTTCTTGGGGTGGACTTTGGGGTTTTTGGGGTTTCTGAGTTCATTTTTGGGGTGGATTTTGGGAATTTTGGGGTGGATTTTGGGGTTTTTCGGGGTGGATTGGAGGATTTGGGGGAGTTTTGGCTCGGGATTTGGGATTTTGGGGGGATTTGGGAATTTTTGGGTCAGGAATTTGGGATTTTGGGGTTGGATTTTGTATTTTGGGGTTTTTGGGGTGGATTTTGGGGTTTCTGAGTTCATTTTTGGGGTGGATTTTGGGAATTTTGGGGTGGGTTTTGGGGTTTTTGGAGTTTTGGGGGTGGATTTTGGGGGTTTTGGGGTGGTTTTTGGGGATTTTGGGGAAGTTTTGGGGATTTTTGGGTCAGGAATTTGGGATTTTGGGGATTTGGGGATTTTGGGAGGGATTTGGGGTTTTGGGGGATTTTTTTTGAGGGATTTGGGGTTTTTTGGGGTGGATTTTGGGGTGTTTTGGGGTGGATTTTGGGGTTTTTGGGCTCCCCAGGTTCATTTTTGGGATCCCTGAGGTGTTTTCGGGGTGGATTTTGGAGTTTTGGGGGATTTTGGGGTGGATTTTGGGGTTTTTGGGGCTCCCTGGGTGGATTTTCGGGGTTCCTGAGGCATTTTTGGGGTGGATGTTGGGGTTTTTGGGGTGGATTTGGGGTTTTTTGGGGTGGATTTGGGGTTTTTTGGGGTGGTTTTTGGGGTTTTTTGGGGTGGATTTTGGGGTTTTTGGGGTTTCTGAGTTCATTTTTGGGGTGGATTTTGTGGGTTTTGGGGTGGGTTTTGGCATTTTGGGTGTTTTTGGGGTGGATTTTGGGGTTTTTGGGGATGGATTTTGGGATTCTGGGGTGGATTTGGGGGTTTTTAGGGTTTTTTTGGGGTGGATTTTGGGGTTTTTGGGGATGGATTTTGGGGTTTTTGGGGTGGATTTTGGGGGTTTTGGGGTCCCCGAGTCCATTTTGGGGTCCCTGAGGCGTTTTTGGGGTGGATTTTGAGATTTTGGGGTTTTTGGGGTGGATATTGGGGTGGATTTGGGAGTTTTTGGGATGGTTTTGGGGTGGGTTTTGGGTTTTTTGGGGTCCCTGAGTGGTTTTCGGGGTGGATTTTGGGGTTTTTGGGGTGGATTTTGGGGATTTCGGGGTCCCCGTCTCCATTTCCGGGGTGCCTGAGGCGTTTTTGGGGTGGATTTGGGGGGTTTTTGGGGTGGATTTTGGGGTGGATTTTGGGGTGGATTTTGGGGTTTCCGGGGTGTATTTTGGGGTTTTGGGGTGGATTTTGGGGTTTTTCGGGGTCCCTGAGGCGTTTTCGGGGTGGATTTTGGGGTTTTGGGGTGGATTTTGGGGTGGATTTTGGGGATTTTCGGGGTCCCTGAGGTGTTTTTGGGGTGGATTTTGGTGATTCCGGGGTCTCTGAGGCGTTTTTGGGGTGGATTTTGGGGTTTTTGGGGTGGATTTTGGGGTTTTCGGGGTCCCTGAGTGTTTTTGGGATGGATTTTGGGGTTTTTTGGGCTCCCCGAGTCGATTTTTGGGGTCCCTGAGGCATTTTTGGGGTGGATTTTGGGGTTTTTCGGGGTCCCTGAGTGGTTTTTGGGGTGGATTTTGGGGTTTTTGGGCTCCCCGAGTCCATTTCCAGGGTTCCTGAGTGGTTTTTGGGGTGGATTTTGGGGTTTTTGGGGTCCCCGAGTCGATTTTCAGGGTTCCTGAGTGGTTTTTGGGGTGGATTTTGGTGATTTCGGGGTCCCTGAGTGGTTTTGGGGTGGATTTTGGGGATTTCGGGGTCCCTGAGGTGTTTTTGGGGTGGATTTTGGGGTTTTTGGGGTGGATTTTGGGGATTTCGGGGTCCCTGAGGTGTTTTTGGGGTGGATTTTGGGGATTTCGGGGTCCCTGAGGTGTTTTTGGGGTGGATTTTGGGGTCCCTGAGTGGTTTTGGGGTGGATTTTGGGGTTTTTGGGCTCCCCGAGTCGATTTTCAGGGTTCCTGAGTGGTTTTTGCGGTGGATTTTGGGGATTTCGGGGTCCCTGAGTCGTTTTTGGGGTGGATTTGGGGTTTCTGGGTTGGATTTTGGGATTTTGGGGTGGATTTTGGGGTTTTTCGGGGTCCCTGAGGCGTTTTTGGGGTGGATTTTGGGGTTTTTGGGGTGGATTTTGGGGATTCCGGGGTCCCTGAGTGGTTTTGGGGTGGATTTTGGGGTTTTTGGGGTGGATTTTGGGGTTTTTCGGGGTCCGTGAGTGGTTTTTGGGGTGGATTTTGGGATTTTGGGGTCCCTGAGGTGTTTTTGGGGTGGATTTTGGGGATTCCGGGGTCCCTGAGGTGTTTTTGGGGTGGATTTTGGGGATTCCGGGGTCCCTGAGTGGTTTTTGGGGTGGATTTTGGGGATTCCGGGGTCCCTGAGTGGTTTTGGGGTGGATTTTGGGGTTTTTTGGGTGGATTTTGGGGTTTTTCGGGGTCCCTGAGGTGTTTTTGGGGTGGATTTTGGGGTTTTCGGGGTCCCTGAGTGGTTTTTGGGGTGGATTTTGGGGTCCCCGAGTCGATTTTCAGGGTTCCTGAGTGGTTTTTGGGGTGGATTTTGGTGATTTCGGGGTCCCTGAGTGGTTTTGGGGTGGATTTTGGGGTTTTTGGGGTGGATTTTGGGGTTTTTGGGGTGGATTTTGGGGTTTTTGGGGTGGATTTTGGGGATTCCGGGGTCCCTGAGGTGTTTTTGGGGTCCCTGAGGTGTTTTTGGGGTGGATTTTGGGGTTTTTGGGGTGGATTTTGGGGGTTTTTGGGGTCCCCGAGTCCATTTCCGGGGTCCCTGAGGTGTTTTTGGGGTGGATTTTGGGGTTTTTGGGGTCCCTGTCTCCATTTCCGGGGTCCCTGAGTGGTTTTGGGGTGGATTTTGGGGTTTTTGGGGTGGATTTTGGGGTGGATTTTGGGGATTTCAGGGTCCCTGAGTGGTTTTGGGGTGGATTTTGGGGTTTTTGGGGTGGATTTTGGGGTTTTTGGGGTCCCCGAGTCCATTTCCGGGGTCCCTGAGGCGTTTTTGGGGTCCCCAGGAGCGCTGGGGCGCCGTGGGGGGGGTGTGGGGGTCGCTGCCCCCCCTCCTGTCCCGGCTGCGGCTCCTGAGGGGGCACCTGGGGACACTCCTGGAGCGGGGGAGGGGCGACCACAGAGGCACCGCCAGGTGAGACCAAAATATCCAAAAATGACCCCAAAATGTCCTAAAAATGACCCCAAAAAATCCAGCCCAAAATTGTCCCAAAATGTCCCAAAAATCCAGCCCAAAATGTCCTAAAAATGATCCTGAAATATCCCAAAAATGTCCTAAAAATGATCCTAAAATATCCCAAAAATTGTCCCAAAATATCCCAAAAATGTCCCAAAAATGGTCCCAAAATGTCCCAAAAATGACCCCAAAAAATTCCAAAAATGACCCTAAAATATCCCAAAAATGACCCCAAAATATCCCAAGTATGTCCCAAAAATGATCCCAAAATGTCCCAAATTCCCTAAAATCCAGCCCAAAATATCCCAAAAAATGACCCCAAAATGATTCCAAAAATGATCCCAAAAATGACCCCAAAATATCCCAAAAATTACCCCAAAATATCCTAAAAATGATCCCAAAATATCCCAAAAATTAACCCAAAAATCCCAAAAATTAACCCAAAAAATCCCAAAAACGATCCCAAAATGTCCCAAAGATGACCCCAAAATATGCTAAAAATGACCCCAAAAATATCCCAAAAATTTTCCCAAAAAATCCCATAAATGACCCCAAAATATCCCGAAAATGACCCCAAAATATCCCAAATTCCCCGAAATCCAGCCCAAAAAGTCCCCAAAAATGACCCCAAAAATGATCTCAAAATATCCCAAAAATTATCCCAAAAAATGATCCCAAATATGTCCCAAAAATGGTCCCAAAAATGACCCCAAAATATCCCAAATTCCCCGAAATCCAGCCCAAAGTGTCCCCAAAAATGATCCCAAAATATCCCAAATATGTCCCAAAAATGATCCCAAAATATCCCAAATATGACCCCAAAATATCCTAAAAATGATCCTAAAATATCCCAAATATGTCCCAAAAATGATCCCAAAATGTCCCAAAAATGATCCTAAAATATCCCAAAATATCCTAAAAATGATCCTAAAATATCCTAAAAATGTCCCAAAATGATCCCATAATATTCTAAGTATTATCTTAAAATACCCTAAAAATGATCCTAAAATATCCAAAAAATTACTCCAAAATATCCCAAAATGACCCCAAAATATCCCAAAAATGTCCCAAAAATGCAGCCCAAAATGATCCCAAAATGTCCCAAGGATGACCCCAAAATGTCCTAAAAATGATCCTAAAATATCCCAAATATGTCCCAAAAATGATCCCAAAATGTCCCAAAAATGATCCCAAAATTGACCCCAAAATGTCCTAAAAATGATCCTAAAATATCCCTAATATGTCCCAAAATGTCCCCAAAAATGATCCCAAAATATCCCGACAATGACCCCAAAATATCCCAAATTCCCCGAAATCCAGCCCAAAAAGTCCCCAAAAATGATCCCAAAATGTCCCAAAGATGACCCCAAAATATCCTAAAAATGATCCCAAAATATCAAAAAAAAATCCCAAAATGATCCCAAAATGATCCCAAAATGTCCCAAAGATGACCCCAAAATATGCTAAAAATGACCCCAAAAATATCCCAAAAATTTTCCCAAAAAATCCCATAAATGACCCCAAAATATCCCGAAAATGACCCCAAAATATCCCAAATTCCCCGAAATCCAGCCCAAAAATCCCAAAATGATCCCAAAATAGCCCAAAAATGATCCCAAAAATTATCCTAAAATATCCCAAAAATTGTCCCAAAATATCCCAAAAATCCAGCCCAAAATGTCCCAGAAATGACCCCAAAATATCCCAAATATGACCCCAAAATATCCTAAAAATGATCCTAAAATATCCCAAATTACTCAAATCCAGCCCAAAATGCCCCAAAAATGACCCCAAAATATCCCAAAATGCCGCAAAAATGATCCCAAAAATGATCCCAAAATCTCCCAAATTCCCTGAAATCCAGCCCAAAATGTCCCAAATCCATCCCAAAAATGATCCCAAAATATCCCAAATCTGCCCTAAATTATTTTTTAAATTTGGCCTCAAAATCAGCCCCAAAATCCCCAAAATCGGCTCTAAAATCCCCAAATTTGGACCCAAGATCCCCAAAATTCAACCCCAAAATCCCCAAATTCAGCCCCAAATTCAGACCCAAAATCCCTAAAATTGGTTCCAAATTTCCTGAGTTTGGTCCCAAAATCTCCCCCAAAATTCAGCCCCAAACTCGGCCCCAAAAATCCCCAAATTTGGCCTAAAATCAGCCCCAAAAATCACCAAAATTCAGCCCCAAATTCTGCCCCAAAATCCCCAAATTCAGCCACAAAATTGGCCCCAAAATCCCCAACTTTGGCCCTAAAAATCCCCAAAATTCGGCCCCAAAATCCCCAAATTCAAACCCAAAATTGGCCTCAAAATCCCCGAATTTGGCCCCAAAAATTCAACCCCAAAATCGTCTCTAAAATCCAAAAATTGGCCCCAAATTCTGCCCCAAAATCCCCAAATTTGCCCTCAAAATCCACCCCAAAATCCCCAAATTTGGCCCCAAAATCAGCCCCAAAATCCCCAAATTTGGCCCCAAATTTGACCCCAAAATCCCAATTTTTATTCCCATTTTTCTCCCATTTCTCCCCCTATTTTCCCCCCAAAAATCCCCATTTTTCCCCCCATTTTTTCCCCAAAATCCCCAAATTCAAACCCAAAATTGGCCTCAAAATCCCCAAATTTGGCTCCAAAATCAACCCCAAAATTGGCTCTAAAATCCCCAAATTCAGACCAAAAACCCCCAAAATTCAGCCCCAAAAATCCCCAAATTTCAACCCAAATTGCCCCCAAAATTCAGCCCAAAATTCCCTAAAATTGGCTCCAAATTTCCTAAGTTTGGTCCCAAAAATCCCCAAATTCTGCCCCAAAATCCCCAAAATTCAGCCCCAATTTTGGCCCCAAAATTAGACCCAAAATCCCCAAAATTTGGCCCCAAAATCCCAAAATTCGGCCCCAAAATCAGCTCCAAAATCCCCGAACTTGGCCCCAAAATTCAACCCCAAAATCGGCCCCAAATTCAGCCCCAAAATCCCCAAAATTCAGCCCCAAAAATCCCCGAATTTGGCCCCAAAATCAGCTCCAAAGTCCCCAAATTTGGCCCCAAAATCAGCCCCAAAAACCCCCAATTTTGCCCCAAAATCAGCCCCAAAAATCCCCAATTTTGGCCCCAAAATCAGCCCAAAACCCCAAAATTCAGCCCCAAAATCCCCAAATTTGGCCCCAAAATCCACCCCAAATCCCAATTTTTATTCCCATTTCTCCCCCTATTTTCCCCAAAAATCCCCATTTTCCCCCCATTTTTCCCCCATTTTCCCCCCCAAAATCCCTATTTTGCCCCCAAATCCCCAATTTGCCCAAAATCCCCGTTTCTCACCCAAATTTCCTCCCCAGGCTGTTCCTGCTCCGGGAGGGGCTCTCGGCCCTTCAGGGCTCCCTGGGCCAGGCTCTGACCCAGCTCCAGCAGGAGCCCCAAAAAACCCCAAAATTCACCCCAAAATTCACCCCAAAAACCCCAAAATTCACCCCAAAACCACCAAAATTCACCCCAAAATTCACCCCAAAATTCACCCCAAAATTCACCCCAAAACCGCCAAAAATCCCAAATTTGGCCCTAAAATCCTCAAATTCGGCCCCAAAATCTCAAGATTTGAACCCAAATTCTTCAAATTTGGCCCCAAACTCGGCCCCAAACTCCTCAAATTTGGCCCCAAATTTGGCCCCAAAATTGGCCCCAAAATCCCCGGATTTGGCCCCAAACTTGGCCCCAAAATCCTCAAATTTGGCCCCAAAATTGGCCCCAAAATCAGACCCAAAATCCCTGGATTTGGCCCCAAAATTGGCCCCAAAATTGGCCCCAAAATCCCCGGATTTGAGCCCAAATTTGGCCCCGAACTCGCCCCAAAATCCCAAATTGGCCCCCAAAATCGGCCCCAAAATCCCTGAATTTGGCCCCAAACTCGGCCCCAAAATTGGCCCAAAATCCCCAAATTTGGCCCCAAAATTGGCCCCAAACTCGGCCCAAAATCCTCAAATTTGGCCCCAAATTTGGCCCCAAATTCCTCAGATTTGGCCCCAAATTCGGCCCCAAAATCGCCCCAAATCCCCAAATTTGGCCCCAAATTTGGCCCCAAAATCAGACCCAAACTCCTCAAATTTGGCCCCAAAATTGGCCCCAAATTCTTCAAATTTGGCCCCAAATTTGGCCCCAAACTCCTCAAATTTGGCCCCAAATTTGGCCCCAAATTCCTCAGATTTGGCCCCAAAATTGACCCCAAACTCCTCAAATTTGGCCCCAAATTTGGCCCCAAACTCCTCAATTCGGCCCCGAAATCGGCCCCAAATTCCTCAAATTTGGGCCCCAAAATCCCCGGATTTGGCCCCAAAATTGGCCCCAATCCCAAAATCCCAAAATCCCCGAATTTGGCCCCAAATCCCAAAATCCCAAAATCCCCGGATTTGGCCCCAAATCCCAAAATCCCAAAATCCCCAAACTTGGCCCCAAATCCCAAATCCCAAAATCCCCCGGATTTGGCCCCAATCCCGGCCTGGAGCGGCTCCGGCAGCGGCTGCGGAGGGGGAGGGGCCGAGTGGTGAGCGAGGATTTGGGGCAAATTTGGGGAATTTTGGGGTTTTTGGGGTTTTTGGGGTTTTTTGGGATTTGGGGTTTTTGGGGGGGATTTTGGGTTTTTGGATTTGGGGTTTTTGGGGGTAAAATGGAAATTTTGGGGTTTTTTTGGAAATTTTTTGGGGTTTTTTTTTGGAAATTTCGGGGGATTTTGGGGTTTTTGGGGTTTGGGATTTTTTTGGGATTTTGGGGGAAATTTTGGGGTTTTGGGGTTTTTTGGAATTTGGGATTTTTGGGGGGTAAAATGGGAAATTTTGGGTTTTTTTTTGGAAATTTTGTTGGGGTTTTTTTTTTTGGAAATTTCGGGGGATTTTGGGGTTTTTGGGGTTTGGGATTTTGGGGGAAATTTTGGGGTTTTTGGGGTTTTTTGGGATTTGGGGGTTTTGGGGATAAAATGGGAAAATTTGGGGGTTTTTGGGGGGATTTTGGGTTTTTGGGATTTGGGATTTTGAAGATTTTGAGGATTTGGGGGAAATTTGGGGGTTTTGGGGTTTTTTGGGATTTGGGGTTTTGGGGTTTTTGGGGGGTTAAAATGGGAAATTTTGGGGTTTTTTGGAATTTTTTTGGGGTTTATTTTTTTTGAAATTTGGAGGGATTTTGGGTTTTTGGGATTTGGGATTTTGGGGGAAATTTTGGGGGTTTTGGGGGCTTAAAATGGGAAATTTTGGGGGTTTTGGGGGGGATTTTGGGGGTTTTGAGAGTTTTTTGGGGGTTTGGGGATTTTGGGGGATTTTGGGGTTAATTTGGGTGATTTTGGGGTTCATTTTGGGTGATTTTGGGTTAATTCGGGGGATTTTGGGCTTAATTTGGTTGATTTTTGGGTTCATTTTGGGTTCATTTGGTTGGTTTTCAGTTCATTTTGGGTTCATTTCTTTGATTTTTGGGTTCATTTTGGGTTCATTTCTGCTCATTTTGGGTTCATTTCTTTGATTTTTGGGCTCATTTCATTGATTTTCTGCTCATTTTGGGTTCATTTGGTTGATTTTTGGTTGATTTTTGGTTCATTTTGGGTTCATTTCTTTGATTTTTGCCGTTTTTCCCCCCCCAGCTGCGGCTGCGGCAGCGCCTGCGGTTCCTGAGCGCCGCCACCAGGGGGCGCCGAGCGGCGCTGGGAGCGCTGCGGGAACAGGTGGGGAATGCACCAGTATGGACCAGTATGGACCAGTATGGACCAGTTAGAGACAAGTTAGAGACCAGTATGGAACAGTATGGACCAGTATGGACCAGTATGGACCAGTTAGGGACCGGAATGGACCAGTATAAACCAGTATGGAGCAGTATGGACCAGTATGGACCAGTATAAACCAGTTAGAGACCGGTATGGACCAGTATGGACCAGTATAAACCAGTTAGAGACCGGTATGGACCAGTATGGACCAGTTAGGGACCAGTATGGACCAGTATAAAACCAGTATAAACCAGTATAAAACCAGTTAGGGACCAATAGGGACCAGTATAGACCAGTATAAAACCAGTATGGACCAGTATGGACCAGTATGGACCAGTATAGACCAGTATGGACCAGTATGGACCAGTTAGAGACCAGTTAGGGACCAGTATAGACCAGTATAAAACCAGTTAGGGACCGGAATGGACCAGTATAAAACCAGTTAGGGACCGGAATGGACCAGTATGGACCAGTTAGGGACCAGTATAAACCAGTATGGACCAGTTAGGGACCAGTTAGGGACCAGTATAAACCAGTATAAAACCAGTTAGGGACCAATAGGGACCAGTATAGACCAGTATAAAACCAGTTAGGGACCGGAATGGACCAGTATGGACCAGTATAGACCAGTTAGGGACCAGTATGTACCAGTACAGACCAGTATAGACCAGTATAAACCAGTACGGACCAGTAAGGGACTGGTATGGACCAGTACGGACCAGTGTGGACCAGTTAGGGACCAGTATAAACCAGTAACCCCTCAGTCCCTCCCAGTATGATCCCAGTCCCTCCCAGTTTATCCCAGTATGATCCCAGTCCCTCCCAATTTGATCCCAGTTCCTCCCAGTATCCCCCAGTTTGATCCCAGTTTGATCCCAGTTCCCTCCCAGTTCCCTCCCAATCCATCCCAGTATATCCCAGTTTGATCCCAGTTTGATCCCAGTTCCTCCCAGTCTCCCCCAGTTCCCTCCCAGTCCCTCCCACTCCATCCCAGTCCCTCCCAGTTCCCTCCCAGTCCCTCCCAGTTTGATCCCAATCCATCCTATTTTGCTCCCATTCCCTCCCAGTATATCCCAGTATGATCCCAGTTTGATCCCAGTCCCTCCCAGTTTGACTCCAGCTGTGATCCCACTGCTCCCAGTATCCCCCAGTCCCTCCCAGTCCCTCCCAGTTTGCCCCCATTCCCCCCCAGCCCCTCCCATTTCCGTCATTTCTGATTGGCCGCAGGTTGTGGGCGTGGCGCGGGCGGGGCCTGGCTCGGCCCCTCCCCTTCTGGAGGGGGCGTGGCTCCGTCGCCATCAACTCGCACTGGGAGCACTGGGAGCGGAGCCCCGCCCCCCGGCACAGGCCACGCCCCCTCTGCGGGGGCTGGCGCGGGAGATGGGCGTGGCACAGGTGGGGAGGGGCTTAAAGGGGCGTGGCTAAAGGGGAGGTGGGAGGGGTTTAAATGGGTGGGGGCGGGGCTTAAAGGGGAGGGTCTTAAATTGGGATGGGTTGTAAATGGGGGTGGAGCTTAAATGAGGGGGGGCAAACTGGAAAGTGGGAGGGGCTTAAATGAGGAGGGGAGGGGCTTAAATTGAGGAGGTGGAGCTTAAAGGGGAGGGGCTTAAATTGGGTTGGGCGGGGCTTAAATAGAGGGGGAGGGGCTCAAATGGGGATGGGAGGGGTTTAAATAGAGAGGGTGGGGCTTAAATAGAGGAGGTGGGGCTTAAAGGGGAGGGGCTTAAATGGTGGCTGTGAAGTGGGGGTGGGGCTTAAATGAGGGAGGGGCTAAATTGAAAGTGGGAGGGGCTTAAATAGAGGAGGTGTGGTTTAAAGGGGAGGGGCTTAAATTGGGTGGGGGCGTGGCTTAAATAGAGGAGGTGGGAGTTAAGGGGGAGGGGCTTGAACTGGGTGGGGCGGGGCTTAAATAGAGGAGGTGGGGCTTAAAGGGGAGGGGCATAAAGGGATTGGTTGTAAAATGGGGAGGGGCTAAAATGAGGGAAGGGCTAAATGGGAAATGGGAGGGGCTTAAATGGGGTGGGGCTTAAATGTGGGAGATGGGAGGGGCTTAAGGTCTTTGGGGGTGGGGCTTAAAGAGGTATGGGAGGGGCTTAAAAGGGGGAGGGGCATAAACTGGAGGGAGGAGCTTAAATGGGGAGGGGCCTAAAGAGGGAGGGGCTTAAAGGGGCGGCACTGAAATAAGGGGGAGGGGCTTAAAATGGGTGGGCTTAAGGGGAGGGGCTTGAAGGGGTGGGGCTTAAATAGGGGAGGAGCTTGAGGAGTGAGGGGCGGGGCCTAGAGAGGAGGAGGGGCTTAAATAGAGGGGGAGGGGTTTGGGAGCGTGGGGTTGTGGGAGGGGCTTAAAAGGAGGGGGATGGGTCTGAGGAAAAAGGGGAGGAGCTTAAAGGGAGGGGGAGGAGCTTGGAGTTGGGCTTGAATGGGTCTGAAAAGGTGCAGGGAGGGTCCCGCCCATTGTGGGCGTGTCCCGCAGGGTGTGGGGGCGTGGCCAAACCTGACCCCACCCCCTTTCCCCCCCCAGGGGTTGCTGCTGTCCAGGGCGGCCATCTTGAGGCAGCAGCTCCGCCAGGGGGCGGTGCTGATGCGCCGGGGGGCGGGGCCTGCCCTGAAGGGGGCGTGGCCAGAGCCGCCGGCCCCGCCCCCTGTCTGCGAGGGCGTGGCCGAGCTGCTGCCCCAGCTGCGATTGGTCAGCGAGGGCTGCCAGCAGCGAATCAGGGACTGGCCCCGCCTCCGGGAGCTCGTCAGCCAATGGTGAGAGAGGGGCGGGGCCTAAGAGGAGGGGGCGGGGCTTAAAGAGCCAATGGGGGTGTGGGAGGGGCCTGGGGTGGGCTTGACCTGGCTCCCAAAAGGCCCAAAATAAATTCCACCCAAAATGCCCCAAAATCCCAAAATTGCCCCCAAAATCCCAAAAATTCCACCCAAAATTCCCCCAAAATCCCAACAGTTCTCCCAAATCCCCGAAAATCCCTCAAATTCCCCAAAATTCCCCCCAAAATCCCAAAAATTGCCCCCAAATTCCCCCAAAATCCCAGAAATTTTCCCCAAAATCCCAAAATTTTCCCCAAAATTCCCCCAAAATCCCACCTGGCTCCCAAAGTCCCAAAAATTCCCCAAAATCCCAAAAATTGCCCCCAAAATCCCAAAATTTTCCTCAAAATCCCAAAATTTTCCCCAAAATCCCCAAAATTTCCCCCAAAATCCAAAAAATTGCCCCCAAAATCCCAAAATTTTCCCCCAAAATCCCAAAAATTTTCCCCAAAATCCCAAAATTTTCCCCAAAATTCCCCCCAAATCTCACCTGGCTCCCAAAATCCCCAAATTTTCCCCAAAATCTCCAAAATTCCCCCAAAATCCCACCTGGCTCCCAAAATCCCAAAAATTCCCCCCAAAATCCCAAAAATTGCCCCCAAAATCCCAAAAATTTTCCCCAAAATCCCTAAAATTCCCCCCAAAATCTCACCTGGCTCCCAAAATCCCAAAAATTCCCCAAAATCCCCAAAATTGCCCCCAAAATCCCAAAATTTTCCCCAAAATCCCAAAAATTTCTCCCAAAATCCCAAAAATTGCCCCAAAATTCCCCCAAAATACCAAAAATTTTCCCCAAAATCCTCAAAATTCCCCCAAAATCCAAAAATTTTCCCCAAAATTTCCCCCAAATCTCACCTGGCTCCCAAAATCCCAAAAATTACCCCCAAAATCCCCAAATTTTCACCAAAATCTCCAAAATTCCCCCAAAATCCCACCTGGCTCCCAAAGTCCCAAAATTCCCCCCAAAATCCCAAAAATTGCCCCCAAAATCCCAAAATTTTCCTCAAAATCCCAAAATTTTCCCCAAAATCCCCAAAATTTCCCCCAAAATCCCAAAAATTCTACCCAAAATTCCCAAAATTCCCCCAAAATACCAAAAATTTTCCCCAAAATCCTCAAAATTCCCCCAAAATCCCAACATTTTCCCCAAACTTCCCCGCAAATCTCACCAGGCTCCCAAAATCCCAAAAATTACCCCCAAAATCCCAAAAATTCCCCCAAAATCTCCAAAATTCCCCCAGAATCCCACCTGGCTCCCAAAATCCCCAAAATTCCCCCCAAAATCCCAAAATTTTCCTCAAAAATCCCAAAATTTTCCCCCAAATCTCCCCCCAGGTGGGCCCAGCCCGCTCAGTGGGCCCTGGCCACGCCCTCCGGCCACGCCCCCTTCTCCCATTGGCTGCAGCGCTGGAGAGCCGCCGCCCACTCCCTGCAGGCCACGCCCACTCCCGAGGAGGCCCCGCCCACAGCGGGGCTGAGGGAGGAGCCGGGGGAGGAGGAGGCTCCGCCCATCTGAGGCGCTCCGGAGGCTCTGATTGGTTGGGAATAAAAAGGGGGGTGGGGAAAGGGGCGTGGCCTCAGTCTGTGCTCATTGAGAGGGGCCCAAAGTGGCCCCAAACGGCCCCAAAATGTCCCCAAAGTGGCCCCAAAATGTCCCCAAATTGGCCCCAAAATGGACCCAAAGTGTCCCCAAATGGCCCCAAATTGGCCCCAAAATGGACCCAAAGTGTCCCCAAAGTGTCCCCAAATTGGCCCCAAAATGGACCCAAAATGTCCCCAAAATGGACCCAAAATGGCCCCAAATGGCCCCAAATTGGCCCCAAATGGCCCCAGGGCGGCCATGATGGCCCCAGGGTGGCCCCAAAGTGACCACGAGGTGTCCCCAGGGTGGCCCCAAACTGTCTCCAAAGTGTCCCTGAGGTGTCCCCAAGGTGTCCCCAAAATGTCCCCGGGGTGTCCCCAAAGTGTCCCCAGGATGTCCCCAAGGTGTCCCTAGGAGGTCCCCAAAATGTCCCCAGGGGGTTCCTGAAGTGTCCCCAGGGTGTCCCCAAAGTGTCCCCATGATGTTCCCACGGTGGCTGCAAAACGTCCCCAAGGTGTCCCTGAGGTGTCCCCAGGGTGGCCTCAAGGTGTCCTCGGGGTCCTCCCGGGGTGTCCCCAAAGTGTCCCCAGGGGCGTCCTGAGGTGTCCCCAGGATGTCCCCATGGGGTCCCCAAGGTGGTCTCAGGATGTCCCTGGGGTGTCCTTGAGGTGTCCCCAAGATGTCCCCAAAGTGTCCCCACAATGTCCAGAGTGTCCCCAGGGTGTCCCTGAGGTGTCCCCAGGGTGTCCCCAAGGTGTCCTTGGGATGTCCCCATGGTGGCCCCCAAAATGTCCCCAAAGTGTCCCCGAAGTGTCCCCAAGGTGTCCCCAGGGTGGCCAATGGCGAGAGCCACCAGCAGGGGGCGCCCCAGTGCTCCCAGTTCACCCCAGTTCACCCCAGTTCCCCTCCCACTACAAACCAGTACAAACCAGTACAAACCAGTAACCCCAAACCCCCTTTTCCCAGTCCCTCCCAGTATAAACCAGTATCCCCAGTTACCCTCCCAGTACAAACCAGTAACCCCAAACCCCCTATTTCCCCTCTCCCAGTACAAACCAGTACAAACCAGTAACCCCAAACCCCCTTTTCCCAGTCTCTCCCAGTATAAACCAGTATAGACCAGTATAAATCAGTTAGGGACCAGTATGGACCAGTACAGACCGGTATGGACCAGTATGGACCGGTATAAACCAGTACGGACCAGTATGGACCAGTGTGGACTGGTACGGACCAGTATGGACCAGTATGGACCGGTACAAACCAGTATAAACCAGTATGGACCAGTATAAACCAGTACAAACCAGTACAAACCAGTGGTCCCCCTTTTATGGTTCCCCTTTTAAAGGCGGGGAGAAGGAGACAAAGGGGGCGTGGCCAAACCAAACCCCGCCCCCAATTCAGGCCACGCCCCCTCCTCAAAATGGCGCCGAAATGGCCCCAAAATGGCGCCGACTTTGGCCCCTCCCCCGTCCCAAAAGGCCCCGAATTTTCCCGATTTTGGGGCTAAAAATTCCGAATTTGAGGTAAAAAATAAAAATTTTCCCTTTTTTTTTTTGGTTTTCAGCAGCCAGGAGACGAAATTTGGGGTTCAAATTCTTTATTTTGGGTCAAAATTCACAAATTTGGGTGAAAAATTACAAATTTTGGGGTTAAAAATCACAAATTTTGGTGACAAATCGCAATTTTGGGCTATAAAAATATCGATTTTTTGGGTCAAAAAAATCCCAAATTTTGGGTTAGAAAATCCTGATTTGGAGCTTTAAAAAAAATCTCAAATTTTGGTAAAAAATCCCAATGTTTTGCCAATAAAATCCCAACTTTTTCCCTATAAAATCCCAATTTTTGGCCAATAAAAATCCCAATTTTTTGGGTTATAAAATCCCAATTTTTTGCCTAAGAAAATCCCAATTTTTTTGCCGATCAAATCCCAATTTTTGGGGCTATAAAATCCCAATTTTTGGCCTACAAAATCCCAGTTTTTTTTGCCCATAAAATCCCAATTTTTTGCCTATAAAACCTCAATTTTTTGCATAAAAAATCCCATTTTTTTGCCTATAAAATCCCAATTTTTGCCTATAAAATCCCAATTTTTGGGGCTATAAAAATCCCAATTTTTGGGGCTAGAAAAATCCCAATTTTTGGGGCTATAAAACCCCAATTTTTGCCTACAAAAACCCAATTTTTTGCCCATAAAATCTGAATTTTTGGGTTACAAAATCCCAATTTTTTGCCTATAAAACCTCAATTTTTTGCCTAAAAAATCCCAATTTTTTGCCTATAAAAAACCCAATTTGGGGGGCCATAAATTCCCATTTATTTGCCAATAAAATCCCAATTTTTGCGGCTATAAAATCCCAATTTTTGCGGCTATAAAATCCCAATTTTTGCGCTATAAAAATCCCAATTTTTGGGGCTACAAAATCCCAATTTTTGGGGCCATAAAAATCCCAATTTTTAGGCTATAAAATTCCAATTTTTGGCCTACAAAATCCCAATTTTTTTGCCCATAAAATCTGAATTTTTGGGTTACAAAATCTCAATTTTTTTCCTAAAAAATCCCAATTTTTTGCCTATAAAATCCGAATTTTTGGGGCTATAAAATCCCAATTTTTGAGGCTATAAAATCCCAACTTTTGGGGCTACAAAATCCCAATTTTTTGCCCATAAAATCTCAATTTTTTGCCTATAAAATCCCAATTTTTGGCCTACAAAATCCCAATTTTTTTGCCCATAAAATCTGAATTTTATGGGTTACAAAATCCCAATTTTTTGCCTATAAAACCTCAATTTTTTGCCTATAAAACCTCAATTTGTTGCCTATAAAATCCCATTTTTTTGCCCATAAAATCCCAATTTTTTGCCAATAAAATCCTAATTTGTTGCCTATAAAATCCCATTTTTTTGCCCATAAAATCCCAATTTTTTGCCAATAAAATCCCAATTTTTGCGGCTATAAAATCCCAATTTTTTGCCTATGAAAAATCCCAATTTTTGGGCCTATAAAATCCCAATTTTTGGGCCTATAAAATCCCCATTTTTGCCCACAAAATCCCAATTTTTTGCCTATAAAGTCCCAATTTTTGGGTTACAAAATCCCAAATTTTTGCCTATAAAATCCGAATTTTTGGGGCTATAAAATCCCAATTTTTTCCCATAAAATCCCAATTTTTGGCCAATAAAAATCCCAATTTTTTGCCTATAAAAATCCCAATTTTTAGCTATAAAATCCCAATTTTTGGCTTAAAAAAATCCCAATTTTTGGGGCCATAAAATCCCAATTTTTGAGGCTATAAAATCCCAACTTTTGGGGCCACAAAATCCCAATTTTTTGCCCATAAAATCTCAATTTTTTGCCTATAAAATCCCAATTTTTGGCCTACAAAATCCCAAATTTTTTGCCCATAAAATCTGAATTTTTGGGTTACAAAATCCCAATTTTTTGCCTGTAAAACCTCAATTTTTTGCCTAAAAAATCCCAATTTGTTGCCTATAAAATCCCATTTTTTTGCCCATAAAATCCCAATTTTTTGCCAATAAAATCCTAATTTGTTGCCTATAAAATCCCATTTTTTTGCCCATAAAATCCCAATTTTTTGCCAATAAAATCCCAATTTTTGCGGCTATAAAATCCCAATTTTTTGCCTATGAAAAATCCCAATTTTTAGGCTATAAAATCCCAATTTTTGCCTATAAAATCCCAATTTTTGGGGCCACAAAATCCCAAATTTTTGCCTATAAAATCCGAAATTTTGGACCTATAAAATCCCAATTTTTTGCATATAAAATCCCCATTTTTGCCCATAAAATCCCAATTTTTTGCCAATAAATATCCCAATTTTTGGGTTACAAAATTCCAATTTTATGCCAATAAAATCCCAATTTTTAGCTATAAATTCCCAATTTTTGGGGCCACAAAATCCCAATTTTTTGGCTTTCAAAAGCGTCGATTTTGGGGTTAAAAGCAGCGGATTTGGGGCTGGGGCTCCCCCAGCAGCGCCACCCGTGGAGCCCCGAGCGTCACCAGCGCCGGCGGCGGCAAAATGACGTAGGCGGGGACGGGTGACGTCATCGGAGACGTCGTCGGCGACGTCATCGGTGGGCGGGGCAGCTGCGGGGGGAAGAGAGGGGAAAAAAGGGTTAAAAATGGGGAATTTTGGGGGTTAAAAATGGGGAATTTTGGGGTAAAAAATGGGGATTAAAAAAAGGGGAATTTTGGGGGTTAAAAATGGGGAATTTGGGAGGGTAAAAATGGGGAATTTTGGGGTTAAAAACAGGGATTTTTGGGGGTTAAAAATGGGGAATTTTATGGCTAAAAATGGGGAATTTGGGAGGGTAAAAAATGGGAATTTGGTGGGGTTAAAAATGGGGAAATTGGGGGCTAAAAATTGGGAATTTTGGGGTTAAAAATGGGGATTTTGGGAGGGTAAAAATGGGGATTTTGGGAGGGTAAAAATGGGGATTTTGGGGGGTTAAAAATGGGGAATTTTGGTGTAAAAAAGGGATTTTTTTGAGGTTAAAATGGGAATTTTTGGGGGGTTAAAAATGGGAATTTTTGGGGGGGGTAAAAATGGGGAATTTTGGGGTTAAAATGGGAATTTTGGGGTTAAAAATGGGGAATTTTGGGGTAAAAAAGGGGGATTTTTTGAGGTTAAAAATGGGGATTTTGGGGGTTAAAATGGGAATTTTTGGGGGGTAAAAATGGGGATATTGGGGGTTAAAAATGCGGATTTTTTTTGAGGTTAAAATGGGAATTTTTGAGGATAAAAATGGGGATTTTTGGGAGGGTAAAAAATGGGAAATTTGGGAGGGTAAAAAATGGGAATTTGGGAGGGTAAAAAAGGGGAATTTTTTGAGGTTAAAATGGGAATTTTTTGTGTTAAAAATGGGGAATTTTGGGGGTTGAAAATGGGGATTTTGGGGTTAAAAATGGGGATTTTGGGGGATTAAAATTGGGAATTTTGGGGTTAAAAATGGGGATTTTGGGGTTAAAAATGGGGAATTTTAGGAGTGTAAAAATGGGGATTTTGGGGTTAAAAAAGGGGATTTTGGGGTAAAAAAGGGATTTTTTTGAGGTTAAAATGGGAATTTTGGGGGGGTTAAAAATGGGGATTTTGGGGTAAAAAATGGGAAATTTGGGGGGGTTAAAAATGGGGAATTTTGGGGTTAAAAATGGGGAATTTGGGAGGGTAAAAATGGGGAATTTTGGGGTTAAAAACAGGGATTTTGGGGTAAAAAGGGCAATTTTTGGGGGTTAAAAATGGGGAATTTGGGAGGGTAAAAACGGGGATTTTGTGGCATAAAAACAGGGATTTTTTTGAGGTTAAAATGGGGAATTTTGGCCTTAAAAAAATGGGGAATTTTGGGGGTTGCAAATTGGATTTTTTGGGGTTAAAATGGGGATTTTGGGAGGATAAAATAGGGGATTTTTGGGTTACAAATGGGGATTTTGGAGAGTTAAAAAAGGGGATTTTGGGGTTGAAAATGGGAATTTTGGGGGTTAAACATGGGGAATTTTGGGGTAAAAAAGGGATTTTTTTGAGGTTAAAACGGGAATTTTTGGTGTTAAAAATGGGGGATTTTGGGGATTGAAAATGGGGATTTTTGGGGTTAAAAATGGGGAGTTTTGGGGGGGTTGAAAATTGAATTTTGGGGGTAAAAACCTGAAATTTTCATGGTTAAAAATTGAAATTTTGGTTTAAAAATTGAACTTTTGGTAGTTGGAAATGGGATTTTTGGGGTTAAATTAGAATTTTGGGGTAAAAGTTTGAAATTTTGGGGGTTAAAAATGGAATTTTTGGGTTGAAAAGTGGGGATTTTGGGGTTAAAAAATTGGATTTTTGGGGTGTTTAAAAATGGGATTTTTGGGGGGTTAAAAGGGGAATTTTGGGGGTTAGAAAGGGGAAAATTTGGGTTAAAAAGGGGAATTTGGGGGGGTTAAAAATTGAAATTTTGCGGTGAGAAATGAAAACGTTTGGGGGTAAAAATGGGAATTTTTTGGGGTTAAAAAATCGGATTTTTGTGGGGTTAAAAATGGGAATTTTTGGGGTTAAAAAATTGAATTGGGGGTGTTTTAAAATGGGGTTTTTGGGGGGTTAAAAAAGGGGAATTTTGGGGGGTTGCAAATTGGATTTTTTGGGGTTAAAACGGGGAAATTTTGGGGGTTAAAAATGGGGATTTTGGGGGGTAAAAATTTGGAATTTGGGGTTAAAAATGGGGAATTTTGGGGGGTAAAAATGGGGATTTTGGGGGGGTAAAAATGGGAATTTTGGGGGGTTAAAAAATCAGATTTTTGGGGGCGTAAAAAATGGAATTTTTGGGTTGAAAAGTGGGGATTTTGGGGTTAAAAAATTGGATTTTGGGGTGTTTAAAAATGGCATTTTTGGGGGGGTAAAAAGGGGAATTTTGGGGGTTGCAAATTGGATTTTTTGGGGTTAAAAAGGGGAAATTTTGGGGTTAAAAAAGGGGAATTTGGGGGTTAAAAAAATTGAAATTTTGTGGTGAGAAATGAAAACGTTTGGGGTTAAAAATGGGAATTTTTTGAGGTTAAAAAATCGGAATTTTGGGGGGGTTAAAACCTGAATTTTTGGGGAGGTTAAAAACGGAATTTTGGGGGTTTAAAAGGGGAAATTTTGGGGGTTATAAAGGGGAATTTAGGGGGTTAAAAATTTGAAATTTTGTGGTGAGAAATGAAACGTTTAGGTGGTAAAAATGGGAATTTTTTGGGGTGAAAAAATCGGATTTTTTGGGGGGAAAAAGATGGAATTTTGGGGTTGAAAAGTGGGGATTTTGGGGTTAAAAAATTGGATTTTGTGGTGTTTAAAAATGGGATTTTTGGGGGGTTAAAAAGGGGAATTTGGGAGTAAAAAATTGAAATTTTGGTTGAGAAATGAAACGTTTGGGGCTACAAATGGGAATTTTTAGGGTTAAAAAATCGAGTTTTTGTGGGGTTAAAACCTGAATTTTTGGGGGGTTAAAAATGGAATTTTGGGGTTAGAAAGGGGAAATTTTGGGGATAAAAGGGGAATTTGGGGGGTAAAAAAATTGAAATTTTGTGGTGAGAAATGAAACATTTGGGGTTAAAAATGGGAATTTTTTAGGGTTAAAAAATCGAATTTTTGGGGGGTTAAAACCTGAATTTTTGGGGTTAAAATGGAATTTTGGGCGTTTAAAAAGGGGAATTTTGGGGGTAAAAAAATGGCAAATTTGGGTTCAAAAAAGGGAATTTTGGGGACTTACCTGGGGCGGGGGAGGGGAGCAGGGCCGGGGGGTGGCGCTGGGCCCTGGGGGAGCCCGGGGGGGACCCTTGGGGTGAATTTTGGGGTGACCCCGGGAGGGGCCCTTGGAACGGCCCCGGCGGCGGCGGCAGCAGCGGCAAAGGCGCCCCATGGCCTCAGAACTGGGGAAAAATCGGCCAAAAACGACCCAAAATCAGCAAAAATGAGGTAAAAATGACAAAAATATTCAAAATAAGCCCGAAAAAACCGGCCCAGAATGAGCCAAAATTGCCCAAATAGGCCCAGAATCGCCCCAAAAACGCCAAAAATGAGCCCTGAATTAGGAAAATGTTTTAAATAACCCAAAATTACCCCAAAATTACCCCAAAATAAGCCCAAAATTACCCCAAAATAAGCCAAAAAAATCCTTAAAATTCTCCAAATCCCCCACGAATCCAACTCACCCCAAAATTCTCCCAAATCCCCCAAAAAATTCCCCTAAAAGTCCCAAAATTCCCCTAAAAACTCAAATGCCCCCAAAATCCCCACAAAACTTCCTGAAATCGCCCCAAATTTTACCCCAAATCTGCCCAAAAAACCCAAATCCCCCCCAAGCCCTCGATGCCGCACAAAATCCCAAAATGCCCCAAAATTCCCCAAAAATTCCCCAAATCCCCCCCAAAATCCCCTCAAAATTCCCCAAAAAATTCCCCTCAAAATTCCCAATCTCCCCAAAATCCAAAATCCCCCAAATCCCCAAAATCCCTACACCCAAATCCCAAAATTCCTCAAATCCCCCCAAACCCCAAATTCCCCTAAAAACCCCCAAAATTCGCCTCAAATTTTCCCCCAAATCCCCAAAAATCTCCCAAAAACTCCCAAATTTCTCCCCAAATCCCCCCAAACCTCCCAAATTTCCCCCAAAAATCCCCAAAATTGCCCCAAAACGTCCCTAAATCCCCCCAAAATCCCCTAAATTCCAAAAAAAACCCTAAATCCCCCCAAAACCTCCTCAAATCCCCCCAAATTTTCTCCCCTAAACCTCCCAAAATTCCCCCAAAAATCCCCTTTAAAAATCCCCCCAAAATTCCAAATTTTCCCCCCCCAAAAAACCCCAAAATTCCCCCAAACCTTCCCCCAAAAAATCCCCAAATTCCCCTAAAATATCCCCAAAATTCCCCTCCAAAAAACCCCAAATTCCCCCCCCCCCAAAAAATCCCAAAATTCCCCTAAAATATCCCCAAAATTCCCCTCCCAAAAACCCCAAAATCCCCCTTAAAACCCCAAAAATCGCTTTGAAAATCCCCACAAAAGCCCCAAAATTTCCCCAAAATTTCCCCCAAATCTCCCCCAAAAATCCCAAATTCCCCCCAAACCCTCCCGCACCCCAAAATCCCCCAAATTTTCCCCAAAACCTCCCCAAATCCCCCCAAATTTTCTCCCCTAAACCTCCCCAAAATTCCCCTAAAAATCCCCAAAATTCCCCCCAAAAACTCCACAAAATCGCCCCCAAAATCCAAATTTCCCCCCCCAAAATTCCCCCAAACCTTCCCCAAAAAAATCCCCAAATTCCCCTAAAATATTCCCAAAATTCCCCTCCAAAAAACCCCAAAATGTCCCCAAAATTCCCCTCCCAAAAACCCCAAATTCCCCCGAATTTCCCCTTAAAACCCCAAAAAATCGCTTTGAAAATCCCCAAAATTTCCCCAAAATTTCCCCCAAATCCCCCCCAAAAATCCCAAATTCGCCCCAAACCCTCCCGCACCCCAGAATCCCCCAAATTTCCACCAAAACTTCCCCAAATCCCCCCAAATTTTCTCCCCTAAACCTCCCAAAATTCCCATTAAAAATCCCCAAAATTCCCCCCAAAAACTCCACAAAATCGCCCCAAAATCCCAAATTTCCCCCCCCAAAATTCCCCCAAACCTTCCCCAAAAAAATCCCCAAATTCCCCTAAAATATTCCCAAAATTCCCCTCCAAAAAACCCCAAAATGTCCCCAAAATTCCCCTCCCAAAAACCCCAAATTCCCCCAAATTTCCCCTTAAAACCCCAAAAATCGCTTTGAAAATCCCCATAAAAGCCCCAAAATTTCCCCCAAATTTCCCCCAAATCCCCCCCAAAAATCCCAAATTCCCCCCAAACCCTCCCGCACCCCCAAATCCCCCAAATTTCCCCCAAATTTCCCCCAAAATTCCCATTTTCCCCTTGCCTGATCTCGAGCAGTTTCACCCCAAATTCGGCCGCGGCCGCTCTGGGATTTTTGGGGGGGGCGGGGCCGCATTTTTGGGGCGCGGTGACGTCATCACCGCAACCCCTTCATTCCCACCCTTATGACGTCATCAGCGCCCCCAAAAACCCTTTCATTAAAACCCCTCAAAACCTTTAATTAAAACCCTAAAAAACGAGGTCGATCCTAAAAAACAAAAAACCCCAAAACCGGTCCGGGCACCCCAAAAACCGGCTCGGGAGCGTGATGACGTCATCGGGGCGTCGATTTAGGTCACGGAGCCCCAAAACGGCCCCGGGCACCCCAAAAATTGAGGCGGAAACCGCAAAATTGGGGGGGGAGGGGAGAGAAGGAAAGAAAATGGCGGCGGTGACGTCATCGGGGAGGCGGGAAAGGGGCGGGGCTTGGGAATGGGGACGGGAATTGGGGATTTGAGACGAAAATTTGGGGATTTCACCCCAAAATTTGGGGATTTGACCCCAAAATTGGGGATTTTTGAGGGAAAATCGGGGATGGGGATCCGGAATTTGGGGTTTGGACCCCGAAATTTGGGGATTTAACCCCAAAATTTGGGGATTTTAAGCCCAAAATATGGGGATTTCACCCCAAAACTGGGGATTTTTGAGGGAAAATCTGGGATGGGGACCCAGAATTTGGGGATTTGAGACGAAAATTTGGGGATTTAACCCCAAAATTTGGGGATTTTAAACCCGAAATTTGGGGATTTGAGCTCAAAAATTTGGGATGGGACCCCAAAATCCGGGAAGGGGACTCGAAATTTTGGGGATTTGACCCCAAAATTGGGGGATTTGTGCCCAAAAGTTGGGGATTTCACCCCAAAATTGGGGATTTTTGAGGGAAAATCGGGGATGGGGGACCCGGAATTTGGGGATTGGACCCCGAAATTTGGGGATTTAACCCCGAAATTTGGAGATTTTAAACCCGAAATCTGGGGATTTGTGCCCAAAATTTGGGGATTTAACCCCGAAATTTGGGGATTTGAGCCCAAAATTTGGGATTTTTGAGGGCAAATCCAGGATGGGGACCCGGAATTCGGGGATTTGGAGCCCAAATTTGTGATTTTAGACCGGAAATTTGGGGATTTGAGACAAAAATTTGGGGATTTCACCCCAAAATTGGGGATTTTTGAGGGCAAATCGGGGATGGGGACCTGAAATTTGGGGATTGGAGCCCGAAATTTGGGATTTGACCTCAAAATTTGGGGATTTAATCAAAAATCCAGAAAGGGACCCAAAAATTGGGGATTTGAGGCCAAAAATTGGGGATTTAACCCTGAAATTTGGGGATTTCACCCGAAAATTGGGGATTTTGGAGGCCAAATCTGGGATGGGGACCCGGAATTTGGGGATTTAACCCCAAATTCCGGGATTGGACCCCAAAATTTGGGATCTGGACCCCAAAATTGGGAAATGGGACCCGAAATTCTGGGATTGAAATCCAAAATTTGGGAATTTGACCCCAAAATTACCACAGAAACCCCAAAATTCTGGGTTTTCATCCCAAAATTTGGGTTCTGGACCCCAAAATTTGGGAATGGGACCCAAAATCCGCCCGGGAACCCCAAAATTTGGGAACAGGACCTGAAATTTGGGGATTGGACCCCAAAATTGGGAATTGAGCCCCAAAATTTGGGAATTTGAGCCCAAAATCAGCCCAGAAACCCCAAAATTCTGGGATTTCAGCCCAAATTTGGGTCCCGGATGCCAAAATTTGGGAATTTCATCCCAAAATTTGGGAATTGGACCCCAAAATTTGTGAATCTGAGCCCAAAATTTGGAACTGAGCCCCAAAATTTGGGAATTTTGTCCCAAAAATTTGGGAATGGGACCCAAAATTCTGGGATTGGACCCCAAAATTGGGTTCTGGACCCCAAAATTTGGGAATTTGACCCCAAAATCAGCCCAGGAACCCCAAATTTGGAAATTTGACCCCAAAATTTGGGAATTTCAGGCCAAAATCCCCCAGTGACGTCACCGCCTCATTTGCATATGGCTCATTTGCATAGCCCACCCCACCGAGGTTCTCCATTTGTGCGTCCCTCATTAGCATAAATCTAATTTGCATATCGGCGCCCCACCCACACCAAGGACTCGAGGCTCGGCAGTCCAGCTCATTTGCATGTTCATTTGCATGTTCATTTACATATCGGGGCTTGGCACAATAAATCCGTTAATTATGGCACTCATTTGCATACGGGCGTTCATTTGCATACAGCGAAGTGTAGACACGGCGGTGCTCATTTGCATACGGTGCTCGGTGCTCATTTGCATGCCCCGCCTCATTTGCAGGTTCATTTGCATATCGCAGTTAAGTGAGATGTGCATTTGTGCGGCTGTGTCAGTGCTCATTTGCATAATGCTTGTTTATGTACAGCTCATTTACATATTAAATAACCCACGCTCGCAATTGTCGTCTCCCATCTCCATCTCATTTGCATATCGACAACATTACAGTGCCTCCATTTGCATATAACCTCATTTACATATATTTACACACCCCTCATTTGCATATCATCCTCATTTGTATTGCCACACCCCCCCTCATTTGCATAAAGTGCTGTTGAGGTTTTGTCCTCTTGTCTCATTTACATATTGCTCTTTTAAATATCGCTCATTTGCATACGGCTCATTTGCATACAGCTCATTTACATACAGCTCATTTACATGCGCGCGCTCTCTCACACTGGGGGGGGGGGGATCGACCCCAAATTTGGGGAATTTGACCCCAAAATTTTGGGGATTTTCTCCAAAAATTTGGGGGTTTTTTAATCCCAAATTTTGAATTTTTCACCCCAAAATTTTGGGGGAATTTCAGGGCAATTTTGGGATAATTTTTTTCAAATTTTGAAGGATTTTATCCCAAATTTTGGGTGTTTTTATACTAAATTTTGACAGATTTTGTCGAAATTTTGGATTTTTTTCACCCAAATTTTGAAGGATTTTTTTCCTAAATTTTGGGAGTTTCTCCCTCAAATTTTGAGGGTTTTTCCCCCAAATTTTAGGATTTTTTCCTCAACTTTTGGGACTTTCCCCATGAAATTTTTGGGATTTTTTTCCCCTAAATTTTGGAATTTTTCCTCCAAATTCTGTGAGTTTTCCTCTCAATTTTTTGGAATTGTTCCCTCCAATTTTTGGGATTTTTTTTTCCCCTCGAATTTTTCGGGAAATTTTCCCTAAAATTTGGAATTTTTCTCCTCCAAATTCTGGGATTTTCTTCTCCAACTTTTAAGGAAATTTTTCCCAAATTTTGCAGAATTTCCCCAGAAATTTTTGGGATTTTTTCCCTAAATTTTGGGATTTTTTTCCTCTACATTTTCTGGCTTTTCTTCTCAAATTCTTGTGGTTTTTCCCCTCAACTTTGAGATTTTTTCCCTCCAAAAGTTCGGATTTTCTCCCTCAGATTTGGAAAATTTTTTCCCCCTAAATTTGGAGATTTTTTCCACCAAATTTTGGGATTTTTCCTCTCAAATTTTTCTGATTTTCCTCCAAATTTTCGGATTTTTTTACCTCAAATTTTTGGTGGTTTTCGTGTTTTTCCCTCCAACTTTTGGGAAATTTTTTGCCCAAATTTTGGGGATTTTTCCCCTCAGATTTTGGGAATTTTTTCCCCCAAATTTTGTGGATTTGCCCCCCTCCCCCCTCCCAAATTTTTGAGATTGTCCCCTCAAATTTTGGGGGTTTTTTTGGTGTTTTTCCCTCCAACTTTTGGGAATTTTTTTGCCCAAATTTTGTGATTTTTCCCCCCAGATTTTGGGAATTTTTTTCCAAATTTTTGAGATTTTTTCCCTCAAATTTTTGGGGGTTTTCCCCCAGATTTTGGGAATTTTTTTGCCGAAATTTTGGGATTTTTCCCCCCAGATTTTGGGAATTTTGTTGCCCAAATTTTGGGATTTTTCCCCTCAGATTTTGGGATTTTTTTTGCCCAAATTTTGGGATTCTTCCCCTCAGATTTTGGGAATTTTTTGCCCAAATTTTGGGATTTTTTCCCCTCAGATTTTGGGAATTTTTTTCCCAGATTTTAGGAATTTTTTTCCCCAAATTTTTGAGGTTTTTTCCTCAAATTTTTGGTGTTTTTTTCCCCAGATTTTGGAAATCTTTTCCCCCAAATTTTTGGACTTTTCCCCCAGATTTTGGGAATTTTTCTGCCCAAATTTTGGGATTTTTCCCCCAGATTTTGGGATTTTCCCCTCAGATTTTGGGAATTTTTTTCCCAGATTTTAGGAATTTTTTTCCCCAAATTTTTGAGGTTTTTTCCTCAAATTTTTGGTGTTTTTTCCCCAGATTTTGGAAGTTTTTTCCCCCAAATTTTTGGACTTTTCCCCTCAGATTTGGGGAATTTTTTTGCCCAAATTTTGGGATTTTTCCCTCAGATTTTGGGATTTTTTTTGCCCAAATTTTTGAGATTTCTTCCCCAAATTTTCGGATTTTTCCTCCCAGATTTTGGGAATATTTTTCCCCAAATTTTGGGATTTTTCCCTCAGATTTTGGGATTTTTTTTGCCCAAATTTTGGGATTTTTCCCCTAGATTTTGGAAATTTTTTCCTCCAGATTTTGGGAATTTTTTCCCCCAGATTTTGGGATTTTTTTTGCCCAAATTTTTGAGATTTTTTCCCTCAAATTTTTGGGGGTTTTCCCCCAGATTTTGGGAATTTTTTTGCCGAAATTTTGGGATTTTTCCCCCCAGATTTTGGGAATTTTTTTCCAAATTTTTGAGATTTTTTCCCTCAAATTTTTGGGGGTTTTCCCCCAGATTTTGGGAATTTTTTTGCCGAAATTTTGGGATTTTTCCCCCCAGATTTTGGGAATTTTGTTGCCCAAATTTTGGGATTTTTCCCCTCAGATTTTGGGATTTTTTTTGCCCAAATTTTGGGATTCTTCCCCTCAGATTTTGGGAATTTTTTGCCCAAATTTTGGGATTTTTTCCCCTCAGATTTTGGGAATTTTTTTGCCCAAATTTTTGAGATTTTTTCCTCAAATTTTTGGTGTTTTTTTTCCCCTCAGATTTTGGAAATCTTTTCCCCCAAATTTTTGGACTTTTCCCCCAGATTTGGGGAATTTTTTTGCCCAAATTTTGGGATTTTTCCCTCAGATTTTGGGATTTTTTTTTGCCCAAATTTTTGAGATTTCTTCCCCAAATTTTCGGATTTTTCCTCCCAGATTTTGGGAATATTTTTCCCCAAATTTGGGATTTTTCCCTCAGATTTTGGGAATTTTTTTGCCCAAATTTTGGGATTTTTCCCCCCAGATTTTGGGAATTTTTTTGCCCAAATTTTGGGATTCTTCCCCTCAGATTTTGGGAATTTTTTGCTCAAATTTTGGGATTTTTTCCCCTCAGATTTTGGGAATTTTTTTGCCCAAATTTTGGAATTTTTCCCCCCAATTTTTGGGATTTTTCCCCTCAGATTTTGGGAATTTTTTTGCCCAAATTTTGGGATTCTTCCCCTCAGATTTTGGGAATTTTTTGCCCAAATTTTGGGATTTTTTCCCCTCAGATTTTGGGAATTTTTTTCCCAGATTTTGGGATTTTTTTTTGCCCAAATTTTTGAGATTTTTTCCTCAAATTTTTGGTGTTTTTTTCCCCAGATTTTGGAAATCTTTTCCCCCAAATTTTTGGACTTTTCCCCCAGATTTGGGGAATTTTTTTTGCCCAAATTTTGGGATTTTTCCCCCAGATTTTGGGATTTTCCCCTCAGATTTTGGGAATTTTTTTTCCCAGATTTTGGGAATTTTTTTGCCCAATTTTTTGAGATTTTTTCCTCAAATTTTTGGTGTTTTTTCCCCAGATTTTGGAAGTTTTTTCCCCCAAATTTTTGGACTTTTCCCCTCAGATTTGGGGAATTTTTTTGCCCAAATTTTGGGATTTTTCCCTCAGATTTTGGGATTTTTTTTGCCCAAATTTTTGAGATTTCTTCCCCAAATTTTCGGATTTTTCCTCCCAGATTCTGGGAATATTTTTCCCCAAATTTTGGGATTTTTCCCTCAGATTTTTGGGAATTTTTTTGCCCAAATTTTGGAATTTTTCCCCCCAATTTTTGGGATTTTTCCCCCTCAGATTTTGGGATTTTTTTGCCCAAATTTTGAGATTTTTTCCCCACATTTTGGGAATTTTTTTGCCCAAATTTTGGGATTTTTCCCTCAGATTTTGGGAATTTTTTTGCCCAAATTTTGGATTTTTCCCCTAGATTTTGGAAATTTTTTCCTCCAGATTTTGGGAATTTTTTCCCCAGATTTTGGGAATTTTTTTCCCCAAATTTTTGAGATTTTTTCCTCAAATTTTTGGTGTTTTTTCCCCAGATTTTGGAAATCTTTTCCCCCAAATTTTTGGACTTTTCCCCTCAGATTTTGGAATTTTTCTGCCCAAATTTTGGGATTTTTCCCCTCAGATTTTGGGAATATTTTTCCCCAAATTTTGGAATTTTTCCCCCAATTTTTGGGATTTTTCCCCTCAGATTTTGGGATTTTTTTTGCCCAAATTTTTGAGATTTTTTCCCCAAATTTTCGGATTTTTCCTCCCAGATTTTGGGAATATTTTTGCCCAAATTTTGGGGTTTTCCCCCCAGATTTTGGGAATATTTTTCCCCAAATTTTGGAATTTTTCCCCCCAATTTTTGGGATTTTTCCCCTCAGATTTTGGGATTTTTTTTGCCGAAATTTTGGGATTTTTTGCCTCAGATTTTGGAATTTTTCCCCCCAATTTTTGGGATTTTTCCCCTCAGATTTTGGGATTTTTTTTGCCCAAATTTTTGAGATTTTTTCCCCAAGATTTTGGGAATTTTTTTGCCCAAATTTTGGAATTTTTCCCCCCAATTTTTGGGATTTTTCCCCTCAGATTTTGGGATTTTTTTTGCCCAAATTTTGAGATTTTTTCCCCACATTTTGGGAATTTTTTTGCCCAAATTTTGGGACTTTTTCCCCCAGATTTTGGGAATTTTTTTGCCCAAATTTTGGGGATTTTTCCCCAATTTTGGGGTCTTGGTGGGGGGGGATCGGGGCCATGCGGGGTCAGGGTGGGGCCCCCCCGGGGGGGTTATTGCAGGGGGGGGCCAGGGGGGTCAGGGGTCACTCGGGGTCACTCAGGGGTCACTCGGGGTCACTCAGGGGTCACTCGGGGTCACTCGGGGTCACTCGGCCACCTGGACGCCCCCGCAGTTTTCTTTGCTCTCGGAGGTGATGGCCAAATATTCCGACCTGAGGAGGGGGAGAGGAGAAATTCGGGGTGTGGGAGGGGCCCCAAAATCCCGGGAAGCCCAAAATCCCCAAAATTCCAACCCCAAAATGCCCGAAAATAAAAAAAATCCGGTGCAAAAAGGGCAAAAATGGCCAAAATTCCACCCCAAAATGTCCCAAAATCTAAAAGAAATTCTGGCCAAAATCCCAAGAATTCAGCCCAAAAATGTCCCAAAATCAAAAAAAATCCAGCCCAAAAATCCCCAAAAATTCCCCCCAGAAAATCCCAAATATTCCACCCTAAAATAAAAAAAAATTCTGCCCCAAAATGTCGCCCAAAAATGCTCCAAAATCCCAGAAATTCGACCCCGAATGGTCCCAAAAATCCCACAAATTCCACCCCAAAAAGTCCCCAAAAATTCCCCCAGAAAATCCCAAAAATTCCATCCCAAAAAGTCCCAAAAATCCCCAAAATTCCCCCCAGAAAATCCGGAAAATTCCAGCCCAAAAAGTCCCAAAATCAAAAAGAAATTCCAGCCAAAATCCCAAAAAATCCACTGGAAAATGTCCCAAAATAAATAAAAAATCCACCCCAAAAAGCATCAGAATTTAAAAAATTCCACCCAAAAATCCCCAAAAATTCCACCCAGAAAATCCCAAATATTCCACCCCAAAATGCCCCAAAATGTCGCCCAAAAATGCTCCGAAATCCTAGAAATTCGACCCCAAAAAGTCCCAAAAATCCCACAAATTCCATCCCAAAAAGTCCCAAAAATTCCCCCCAGAAAATCCCAAAAATTCCACCCCAAAAAGTCCCAAAAAATTTGCCCAGAAAATCCCAAAAATTCCATCCCAAAAAGTCCCAAAAATCCCCAAAATTCCCCCCAGAAAATCCGGAAAATTCCAGCCCAAAAAGTCCCAAAATCAAAAAGAAATTCCAGCCCAAAATCCCCAAAATTTCCCCCCAAAAATCCCAAAAATTCCAGCCCAAAAAGTCCCAAAATCAAGTAGAAATTCCAGCCAAAATCCCAAAAAATCCACTGGAAAATGTCCCAAAATAAAAAAAAAAATCTGGTCCAAAAAGCCCAAAAATCTCAAAAATTCCACCCCAAAAAGTCCCCAAAAAATCCCAAAAATTCCACCCCAAAATGCCCCAAAATGTCGCCCAAAAATGCTCCAAAATCCCAGAAATTCGACCCCGAATGGTCCCAAAAATCCCACAAATTCCACCCCAAAAAGTCCCAAAAAATTCGCCCAGAAAATCCCAAAAATTCCATCCCCAAAAAGTCCCAAAAATCCCCAAAATTCCCCCAGAAAATCCCGAAAATTCCAGCCCAAAAAGCCCCAAAATCAAAAAGAAATTCCAGCCAAAATCACAAAATATCCACTGGAAAATATCCCAAAATAAAAAAAAATCCGGTCCAAAAAGTCCCAAAAATCTCAAAAATTCCACCCCAAAAAGTCCCCAAAAAATCCCAAAAATTCGACCCCAAAATGCCCCAAAATGTCGCCCAAAAATGCTCCAAAATCCCAGAAATTCGACCCTGAATGGTCCCAAAAATCCCACAAATTCCACCCCAAAAATTCCAAAAAAATTCGCCCAGAAAATCCCAAAAATTCCAGCCCAAAAAGTCCCAAAATCAAAAAGAAATTCCAGCCAAAAATCCCCAAAATTTCTTCCAAAAATCCCACAAATTCCACCCCAAAAAAAGCCCCAAAAACCCAAAAATTCCCACCAAAAAGCCTCAAAATCAGAACCTAAAAAAGCCCCAAAATCCAAAAAAATTCCACCCCAAAATTCCATTTCCAAAGTCAGCAAATCCCAAAAAATCCACCCAAAAAAGGCCCCAAAGTGACCCAAAAATTCCGGAAATTCCACCCCAAAAATTCTCCAAAACCTCAAAAATTCCCCCCAAAAATTCCCCCCAAAAATGCCCCAAAATCCCCCAAAAAAGCCAAAAAAAAAAAACCAAAATTCCCACCAAAATCACCCAAAATTCCCCATTTTTTACCCCAATTTTCACTTCCCCCGAAAATTTCGACCACGCCCCCTTTAGGCCACGCCCACCCCCCAAGGCCACGCCCTCACGCTTTAAGCCACGCCCCCTCCGCCATTTTGAAACCCCAATTTCTTCATTTTTCACCCCATTTTCGCCCAATTTTTTACATTTCCCCCCCAAATTCCAACCCAAACCACTCCGAATTTAAACCACGCCCCTTTTGACCACACCCACTCCAAAAGCCACGCCCTCACGCTTTAAACCACGCCCCCTCCGCCATTTTGAAACCACAATTTCTTCATTTTTTACCCCATTTTCACCCAGTTTTTTGCATTTCCCCCCCAAATTCCAACCCCAAACCTTCCAAATTTAAACCACGCCCCTCGTGACCACACCCACTCCTAAACCACGCCCCTAAGGTTTAAGCCACGCCCCTCCGCCATTTTGAAACCCCAAAAATCCTCATTTTTCACCCCATTTTCACCCAATTTTTTTTACATTTCCCCCCCAAATCCCAACCCCAAACCACTCCTAATTTAAACCACGCCCCCACTCCCAAAGCCACGCCCCCTCCGCCATTTTGAAACCCCGTTTTTCTTCCTAATTTCCTCAATTTCCTCCTTTTTCCGCCCAGTTTTTTTTCATTTTTCTCCCCATATTTCGCCTGCTGGTTAAGCCCCGCCTCCCCCCTTCCAGGCCCCGCCCACTCACGCGCTGTCGGGGGGCGGGGACGCGGCCGCCACCTTGCGGTAGCAGTAGAGCATCTCGGCGGCGAGCCAGAGCGTCAGCACCACGATCAGCACGTACATCAGGATCTCGGACACGATGGACGCCAGGTCCCGCCGCGCTTCAGGGGGGAAAAGGGGGGACAAAAAAATTCCCAAAACCCTCAGGAATTGTCCCCAAAAAGTTCCCAAAAAAATCCCCCAAAAAATCCCCAAAAAAATCCCGGAAAATTGCGCGGTTTTGGAGGCAAAATTGTTCGTTTTGGGGCTAAGCCACGCCCATTCCAGCCTAAGCCACGCCCACCTTCTGCCTTATATGGGTGTGGAGCCTTCCCAGTGCTCGCCAGCAGCTTCCAGTGAGGCCCAGTTTGATCCCAGTTTGATCCCAGTTTGATCTCAGTGCCCTCCCAGTACAATCCCAGTGCTCCCAGTTTGACCCCAGTTTGGTCCCAGCCCTCCCAGTTTGGTCCCAGTTTGGTCCCAGTTTGGTCCCAGTGCCCTCCCAGTTTGATCCCAGTTTGATCCCAGTGCCCCCAGTTTGATCCCAGTGATCCCATTGATCTCCCAATGCCCTCCCAGTAACGCCCAGTGCTCCCAGTATGATTGAAATGTGATTCCAGTGATTCCCAGTCCCTCCCAGTTTGATCCCAGTTTGATCCCAGTGCCCTCCCAATGCTCTCCCAGTAACGCCCAGTGCTCCCAGTATGATTGAAATGTGATCCCAGTGCCCTCCCAGTCCCCCCCAGTTTGATCCCAGAGCTCCCAGTTTGATCCCAGTGCCCTCCCAGTTTGGTCCCAGTGCCCTCCCAGTGCTCCCATTGATCCCCCAATGCCCTCCCAGTAACGCCCAGTGCTCCCAGTATGATTGAAATGTGATCCCAGTGATTCCCAGTGATTCCCAGTGATTCCCAGTTCCCCTCAATGAACTCCCAGTGTCTCCCCCTGGTGGCATCTTTGGGAACTGCAGCAACTCCCAGTAACTCCCAGTAACTCCCAGTAACTCCCAGTTCATCCCAGTCCATCCCAGTTCCCCTTTAATCCCTTCCAGCTCCATTCCACTCCCTCCCAGTCCCTTCCAACCACATCCCAGTAACTCCCAGTTTATCCCAGTCCCTCCCAGTTTATCCCAGTCCTTCCCAGCACTTTTCTCCACCACGGCCAGCCCCAGGGTCTGGTTCCTGGCCAGGCTCTGGGTGTAATCCAGTTCCCTCCCAGTAACTCCCAGTCCCTCCCAACCACATCCCAGTGCCTCCCAGTTCATCCCAGTGCCTCCCAGCACCTTTCTCCACCACGGCCAGCTGCAGGGTTTGGTTCCTGGTCAGGCTCTGGGTGTAACCCAATCCCCTCCCAGTAACTCCCAGTAACTCCCAGTCCCCTCCCAATCCATCCCAATCTCATCCCAGTCCCTCTCAATGAACTCCCAGTGTCTCCCCCGCTCCCCCTGGTGGCGGCTTTGGGAATTGCAGCGTCCTCCCAGCAACTCCCAGTAATTCCCAGTCCCTCCCAATCCCTTCCAACCACATCCCAGTAACTCCCAGTAACTCCCAGTCCCCTCCCAGTCCATCCCAATCTCATCCCAGTCCCTCCCAGTTCATCCCAGTCCCTTCCAACCACATCCCAGTGCCTCCCAGTGCCTCCCAATCTAATCCCAGTCCCTCCCAGTCCCCGTTTAATCTCCCCCACCTCCGTTTTACTTCCCTCCAACTCCATTCCAGTCCCTCCCAGTCCCTTCCAACCAACTCCCAGTAACTCCCAGTCCATCCCAATCCCTTCCAACCGCCTCCCAGTCCCTCCCAGTCCCTCCCAGTGCCTCCCAGCACCTTTCTCCACCACGGCCAGCCGCAGGGTCTGGTTCCTGGCCAGGCTGTAGGTGTAGCCCTCGAAGGTCAGGTTGCGTTTCAGCCGGCACACGTACTGCCCGGCGTGGCTGCGCTTCACCTCCATCAGCCACACCGACAGGTCCTGCAGGTCCCGCGTGCCCCGCGAGCCGTTCCAGGAGATCACCCCGAAAAACGGCCCAGGGGCCACCCACTCGCCCTCCTCGGGGCTGTAGTGCAGGATCTGCACCGGTAAAATCCAGTAAGAACCAGTGAGAACCAGTAAAGGTTGGTGGGAAGGGATTGGAAATGGGCTTGGCTCAGTGGCACCCTCTGGTGGTTGAGTTTGGTGTTGCAATTGTGGCGCAAGTAATTCCCAGTAGCGCCCAGTTTAGCCCAGATCGGCCCAGTGACTCCCAGTATGGCCCTGGGGCTCTCTAGGGGCCCTCCAGTAGCTCCCAGTGCCTCCCAGTAGCTCCCACTTCATCCCAGTCCATCCCAATGAACTCCCAGTATTTCCCCAGCTCCCCCTTGCGGTGGCTTTGGGAACTGCAGCCTCCTTCCAGTTCATCCCAGTAATTCCCAATTCCCTCCCAGTTCCCCTCAATGAACTCCCAGTGTTTCCCCAGCTCCCCCTGGTGGTGCCATTGGGAACTGCAGCGTCCTCCCAGTCCCTCCCAGTCTATCCCAATCCCATCCCAATCCCCTCCCAGTTTATCCCAGTTTGTCCTAATCCCTCCCAATTTGTCCCAATCCCCTCCCAGTCCCTCCCAGTCCTCCTCAATTCCCTCCCAGTGTTTCCCCGGCTCCCCCTGGTGGCGCCATTGGGAACTGCAGCGTCCTCCCAGTAACTCCCAGTCCCTCCCAGTTTATCCCAATCCCATCCCAGTCCCTCCCAGCGTTTCCCCAGCTCCCCCTGGTGGCACCATTGGGAATTGCAGCGTCCTCCCAGTAACTCCCAGTCCCTCCCAGTAACTCCCAGTCCCTCCCAGTTCATCCCAATCCTCCTCAATTCCCTCCCATTGTTTCCGCGGCTCCCCTGGTGGCGCCTTTGGGACCTGCAGCGTCCTCCCAGTTCCCCCCAGTCCCTCCCAGTCATTTCCAATCCCCTCCCAGTTCCCCCCAGTCCCTCCCAGTCATTCCCAATCCCCTCCCAGTTCCCCCCAGTCCCTCCCAGTCATTCCCAATCCCCTCCCAGTTCCTCCCAGTCCCTCCCAGTTGATCCCAATCCCATCCCAGTCCCTCCCAGTTTATCCCAGTCCCTCCCAATTTGTCCCAATCCCATCCCAGTCCCTCCCAGTTTATCCCAGTCCCTCCCAGTTTATCCCAATCCCCTCCCAGTCCCTCCCAGTGCTCCCAGTGACCTTCTCGAACTGGGGGGCCCCCTCAGGACGGAAGAACCACTCGCTCTCGGCCTCGGCCGGGGTCTCGCTGCGGCGCTTGCAGGCGATGCAGAGCAGCCGGAACGGCGCCCCCAGCACGGCCTCGGTGCCCGAGGCCACCTCCACGCACCCCCCCAGGGCCCCCGAAACTGCAGGGAGGGGGGGAAAAGATGGGGGGGAGGGGGGTCAGGAGAGAATTCATGAATTTTCCCGAAATTCCCAAAAAATTTGGTGAAATTCTGTTGAAATTTGATGGAAATTTGGTCCAAAAATCCACCCAGAAATGGTTTAAATTGACCCAAAATTGACCCCAAATCCACCCCCAGGACTCCCAAAATTGTGGAGAGGGGAGAGAAGGGGCGGATCAGGAGAGAATTCCCGAATTTTCCCAGAATTCCCAAAAAATTCCCCAAAAATTCCTGTGAAATTCCATTGAAACTGGAGTAAAATTTGGTCCAAAAAAACACCCCAAAAATGGTTAAAATTGACCCAAATTGGACCCAAAGTTCAGGCCCAAAATCCGAAAAATGGGGAAGAGGAGAAGAGGAGGGTCAGGAAGAAATTCCCAAATTTTCCCAAAATTCCCCCAAAATTCCTGTGAAATTCTGTTGAAATTTGAATGAAATTTGGTCCAAAAACCAATAAAATTGTTAAAATGGACCCAAAGTGGAGTCAAAATCCACCCCCAGGACCTCAAAATTACAGGGAGGGGGAGAAAAGGGGAGGTCAGGAAGGAATTCCCAAATTTTCCTAAAATTCAAAAAAAAATTCCCAAAAAAATCCCCAAAAATTCCCGTGAAATTCTGTTTAAATTTGACGGAAATTTGGTCAAAAAAACCCCATGAAAAATTGTTAAAATCGACCCAAATTTGACCTAAAATCCAGCCCCGAGATGCCAAAAATGGGGTCAGGAAGAAATTCCCAAAATTTCCCAAAATTCCCCAAAAATTCAGTGAAATTCCGTTGAAATTTGACTGAGATTTGGTCAAAAAAATCACCCAGAAATGGTTAAAATTGACCCAAATTGACCCCAAATCCACCCCCAGAACCCCAAAATTGTGGAGAGGGGAGAGAAGGTGAGGGGTCAGGAAAAAATTCCCAAATTTTCCCAAAATTCCCAAAAATTCCTGTGAAATTCCAAGAAAATTTGGTCCAAAAATCCACCCAAAGATTTGGGGACATTTTTGGGGTCCCAGGTGACATTTTGGGGACATTTTGAGACATTTGGGGGACATTTTGGGCGTCCCAGGTGACATTTGGGGGGTCCCAGGTGACATTTTGGGCACATTTTGGGATATTTTGGGGTCCCAGGTGACATTTTGGGGGTCCCGGGTGACATTTTAGGACATTTTTTGACTCCTAGGTGACTTTGGGGGGGAGTCCCAGGTGACATTTGGGGACATTTTGGGGTCCCAGGGGACATCTGGGCACATTTTAGAGACATTTTGGGGGTCCCAGGTGACATTTGGGAATATTTTGAGGATCCCAGGTGACATTTTGGGCACATTTAGGCACATTTTGTGGACATTTTTGGACATTTTGGGGACATTTGGTGACATTTTGGGGTCCCGGTGACATTCGGGGAGTCCCGAACTCACCCTCGAGGAGCCCGAGGAGCAGCGGCAGCAACATGGCGGCACTTCGGCAATTTCCGGACACCTTCGGCTCTTTCCGGCCCACTTCGTCCCCGGTTCGGCTCTTTCCGACCCTCCCCGCTCTTCCTTCGTCTACTTCCGGCCCGCTGCCCTTACTTCCGGCCCAGTTCGGTTCTTTCCGTCCCACTTCGCTTCTTTCCGGCCCGGTTCGGTTCTTTCCGTACAGCTCCGTCCGCACTTCGCTTATCCCGCTCCCTCTTCGGCTCTTTCCGGACAACTTCGCCTCTTTCCGGCCCGGTTCTGATTTCTCCGGCCTAGTTCGGCCCAGTTGAGCCCAGTTGGGCCCAGTTTGGGCCCAGTTCAGCGTCTCCGGTCCCCCTCGGCCCCCTGCCCGGCCCATGGGCCCCTCCCCCTGCCGCAGGAGGAGGATGAGGAGGAGGAGGAGGAGGAGGAAGAGCCCGGGACGGGTCGGAGGAGCCGCTTCAAGGCATGGCCGGACCCTCAGGCGGGTCCGGTTCGGCTCCGCTTCGGCTTTTTTCGCTCCCCGGCCTTCGGCTCTTTCCGCCTCCCGGTTCGCCGGCGTTCGGCTCCGCTTCGGCTCTTTCCGGCTCTTTTCGGCTCCGCTCGGTCCCGGCGCACTGCGGCGCCCGAGGGGGGGGGGGGGGCGGAACCGAGGGATTGACGTCATCGAAGTGGGCGTGGTTTCGACCGAGCCGCTCTGGGCCCCGCCCCCCGATGTCCCCAAAAGTGTCGCGATGTCGCCAAGGCCACCCCGAGGGGTCCCCGAGGCTGGCGCCGTGTCCTGGGGGCCACAAGGAGCGCCCAGGTGACCCCAAGGTGTCCCCAAGGTGTCCCCAAGGTGTCCCCGTGTCCCCAAGGTGTCCCTGAGGTTGTCCCAGGGTCCCCAAGGATGTCCAAGTATCCCCAAGGGCGTCCCCAGGTCCCTCCTGGTGTCCCCAGGGGTGTCCCCATGTCCCTCCCAATGTCCCCAAGTCCCTCCCAGTGTCCCCAAGGGTGTCCCCAGGTCCCTCCCGGTGTCCCCAGGGGCCATCCCAGTGTCCCCAGTAATGTCCCCATGTCCCTCCCAGTGTCCCCAAGGGATGTCCCCAGGTCCCTCCAGGTGTCCCCATGTCCATCCCAGTGTCCCCAAGGGTGTCCCAAGCCATGTCCCAGTGTCTCCAGGAGCGTCCCCAAGTCCCTCCCAGTGTCCCCAGGTCCCTCCCGGTATCCCCTGTCATGTCCCAATGTCCCCAAGGGTGTCCCCAGGTCCCTCCCAGGGATGTCCCCAGCCATGTCCCCTTGTCCCCATGAGTGTCCCCAGGGATGTCCCCAGGTCCCTCCCAATGTCCCCAACTCCATCCCGGTGTCCCCAAGGGTGCCCCAAGCCATGTCCCAGTGTCCCCAAGGGTGTCCCCATGTCCCTCCCAGTGTCCCCAGTAGAGTCCCCAGGTCCCTCCCAGTGTCCCCGGGGATGTCCCCATGTCCCTCCCGGTGTCCCCAAGGGCCATCCCGGTGTCCCCATGTCCCTCCTGGTGTCCCCATGTCCCTCCCAGTGTCCCCAAGGGTGTCCCCAGGTCCCTCCCAGGGATGTCCCCATGTCCCTCTCAGTGTCCCCAAGGATGTCCCCGTGTCCCTCCCGGTGTCCCCAAAAAGGCTCCAACGCTCTCACTCCGGTCTCAGCTTTATTTGAACGTCCCCAGGTGCCCCCGGGGGGTTCCTCCAGGTGTCCCCAAGGTGTCCCCAGGTGTCCCCAAGGTGTCACTTGTAGAACTCGTGCTCCTGCTCGTCCTTCTTGATGACGGTTTTGTAGGCCTTCTCAAAGTCCTTGGCCAGCACGATGTACCTGTTCTCCCTGACCGCCAGCATGCCACCCTGGGGACAGGGACACCTGTGTCACCTGAGTGTCACCTGGGACACCTGAGTGTCATCTGTGTCACCTACAGCCAGCCCTGTGTCACCTACAGCCAGCCCTGTGTCACCTGTGCCAGCACCGTGTACCTGTTCTCCCTGACCGCCAGCATGCCACCCTGCCAATGTCACCTGAGTGTCACCTGGGACACCTGAGTGTCACCTGTGTCACCTGCACTGAGCCACAGCCACACCTGTGTCACCTACAGCCACCCACAGACACACCTGTGCCAGCACCGTGTACCTGTTCTGCACTGCCAGCATGCCACCCTGCCAATGTCACCTCAGTGTCACCTGAGTGTCACCTGGGACACCTGAGTGTCACCTGTGTCACCTGCACTGAGCTACAGCCACACCTGTGTCACCCACAGCCACACCTGTGTCACCTGCACTGAGCTACAGCCACACCTGTGCCAGCACTGTGTACCTGTTCTCCTGCACCGCCAGCATGCCACCCTGGGGACAGGGACACCTGTGTCACCTGGGTGTCACCTGTGTCACCTACAGCCACACCTGTGTCACCCACAGCCACACCTGTGTCACCTGTGCCGGCACCGTGTACCTGTTCTCCCTGACCGCCAGCATGCCACCCTGGGGACAATGTCACCTCAGTGTCACCTGAGTGTCACCTGAGTGTCACCTGGGACACCTGAGTGTCACCTGTGTAACCTACAACCACACCTGTGCCAGCACTGTGTACCTGTTCTCCCTGACCGCCAGCATGCCACCCTGGGAATGTCACCCGAGTGTCACCTCAGTGTCACCTGTGTCACCTGCACTGAGCTACAGCCACACCTGTGTCACCCACAGCCAGCCCTGAGTCACCTGTGCCAGCACCGTGTACCTGTTCTCCCTGACCGCCAGCATGCCACCCTGCCAATGTCACCTGAGTGTCACCTGAGTGTCACCTGGGACACCTGCACTGAGCCACAGCCACACCTGTGTCACCTACAGCCACCCACAGACACACCTGTGCCAGCACCGTGTACCTGTTCTGCACTGCCAGCATGCCACCCCTGCCAATGTCACCTGAGTGTCACCTGGGACACCTGAGTGTCACCTGAGTGTCACCCACAGCCACACCTGTGTCACCTACAGCCACACCTGTGCCAGCCACAACCACACCTGTGTCACCTGTGCCAGCACCGTGTACCTGTTCTCCCTGACCGCCAGCATGCCACCCTGCCAATGTCACCTGAGTGTCACCTGAGTGTCACCTGGGACACCTGAGTGTCACCTGTGTCACCTACAGCCACCCACAGCCACACCTGTGCCAGCACTGTGTACCTGTTCTCCCTGACCGCCAGCATGCCACCCTGGGGACAGGGACACCTGTGTCACCTGAGTGTCACCTGGGACACCTGTGTCACCTGAGTGTCACCTGTGTCAGCCACAGCCAGCCCTGTGTCACCTACAGCCACCTACAGCCACACCTGTGTCACCCGAGTGTCACCTGGGACACCCACAGCCACCTACAGCCAGCCCTGAGTCACCTGCACTGAGACACAGCCACACCTGTGTCACCTGTGCCAGCACCGTGTACCTGTTCTCCCGCATTGACAGCATGCCACCCTGCCAATGTCACCCAAGTGTCACCTGAGTGTCACCTGGGACACCTGCACTGAGCCACAGCCACACCTGTGCCACCTGTGTCACCTGGGACACCCGAGTGTCCCCTCAGTATCAGCCACACTGAACTACAGCCACACCTGCCCCAGCTCCACCCCGGCGTGCCCAACACCTGTCCCAGCTGTGCCCAGGTGTGTCCCAGGTGTACCCCAGGTGTGTGCCCAGGTGCACCCAGGTACATCCAGGGGTATCCCAGCTGTGCCCAGCTGTGCCCAGGTGTGTCTCAGGTGTGCCCAGGTGCATCCAGGTGTGCCCAGCTGTGCCCTCACCTCCTGGCAGATGGAGTTGATGTCGGCCCCCGAGATCTTGTCCGGCCGCGCCACGTCTGGGGCAGGGGTCAAGGAAACGGCGCAGGCGTGCCCAGGTGTGCCCAGGTGTGTGCCCAGGTGTGTGCCCAGGTGTGTGCCCAGGTGCCCCCAGGTGTGTCCCCAGGTGTGTCCCCAGGTGTGTGCCCAGGTGTGTGCCCAGGTGCCCCCAGGTGTCCCCAGGTGTGGGATACAATCCTCCAGGTCCACCTCCTCGGACAGGTTCATCTTGCCGGTGATGGTGGAGAAGATGAGGCGCTTCTGCCGCCGGTCGGGCAGCGGGAACTCGATCTTACGGTCCAGGCGGCCGGGCCGCAGCAGGGCCGGGTCCAGCGTGTCCGCACGGTTGGTGGCCATGATCACCTGGGCACAGGTGAGGGGTCAGGACACACCTGAGACCCTCAGAACCCCATAAAAATCCATACAAACTCCATAAAACCTCATAAAAATCCATAAAACCCCCACAGTCCATGGTCCAGGTGTGCCCATGGTTGGTGGCCATGATCTCCTGGGCACAGGTGAGGGGTCAGGACACACCTGAGACCCTCAGAACCCCATAGAAATCCATAAAGACTCCATAAAACCTCAAAAAACTCCAAAAAAAACCCCAAGTTCATGGTCCAGGTGTCCACCTGGTTGGTGGCCATGATCTCCTGGGGACAGGTGAGGGGTCAGGTCACACCTGAGACCCTCAGAACCCCATAAAAATCCATACAAACTCCATAAAACCTCATAAATATCCATAAAACCCCCACAGTTCATGGCCCAGGTGTGCCCATGGTTGGTGGCCATGATCTCCTGGGCACAGGTGAGGGGTCAGGACACACCTGAGATCTCCAAAACCCCATAAAAATCCATAAAGACTCCATAAAACCTCATAAAACCCCAAAAAAACCCCAAGTTCATGGTCCAGGTGTCCTCACCATTGGTGGCCATGATCTCCTGGGGACAGGTGAGGGGTCAGGACACACCTGAGATCTCCAGAACCCCATAGAAATCCATAAAGACTCCATAAAACCTCATAAATATCCATAAAACCCCCACAGTTCATGGCCCAGGTGTGCCCATGGTTGGTGGCCATGATCTCCTGGGCACAGGTGAGGAGACACCTGAGATCTCCAGGACCCCATAAAAATCCATAAAAACTCCATAGAACCTCATAAAAACCCATAGAAACTCCATAAAATCCCCATGGTTCATGGCCCAGGTGTCCACCTGGTTGGTGGCCACGATCTCCTGGGGACAGGTGAGGGGTCAGGTCACACCTGAGATCTCCAGAACCCCATAAAAATCCATAAAAACTCCATAAAACCTCATAAAACCCCATAAAACTCCCACAGTTCATGGCCCAGGTGTGCCCATGGTTGGTGGCCATGATCTCCTGGGCACAGGTGAGGAGACACCTGAGATCTCCAAAACCCCATAGAACCTCATAAAGCCCCATAGAAACTCCATAAAACCTCATAAAAACATCTAAAACCCCATAAACCCCCATGGTTCATGGCCCAGGTGTCACATGGTTGGTGGCCATGATCTCCTGGGGACAGGTGAGGGGTCAGGACACACCTGACATCTCCAGAACCCCATAAAAATCCATAAAAACTCCATAACACCTCAAAAAACCCCAAAAAAACCCCAAGTTCATGGCCCAGGTGTCCTCATGGTTGGTGGCCATGATCTCCTGGGGACAGGTGAGGACACACCTGAGGTCCCTCCAGAACCATGAGAACCCCAGAACTTCATCTCCAGGTGTCTCCAGGTTGGTGGCCATGGACACCTGAGGACACCTGGAGACACCTGGGGACACCTGAGACCCTCCAGGACCATGAGAACCCCAGAACTGCAGGTCCAGGTGTCTCCAGCTTGGTGGTCATGGTCACCTGGAGATACCTGAGGACACCTGGAGATACCTGGGGACACCTGGGGACACCTGAGGACACCTGGGGACACCTGAGATCCCTCCAGAACCATGAGAACCCCAGAACTTCATCTCCAGGTGTCTCCACCTTGGTGGCCGTGGTCACCTGGAGATACCTGGGGACACCTGAGGACACCTGGGGTCACCTGGGGCCACCTGGGTCCCCTGGGCGCACCTTGACGTTGACGTTCTGGTCGAAGCCGTCCATCTGGTTGAGGAGCTCCAGGAGGATCCGTTGGACCTCGCGGTCGGCTTGGGGCGAAAAACGGCGACTTTGGGACCTTCTGGGTTTGGGGGGTTCCACCCCAGAAACCCCAAAATTCCACCCAAAACCCCAAAGTTCCACCCAAAACCCCAAATTCTGGGAAAGTGACCCCAAAATTCCACCTGAAACCCCAAATTCTGTCCAGGTGACCCCAAATTCCACCCAGGTGCTCCTGAGTTTCATCCCGAGGTTCTCCAGAAGGTTCCTCACCCCCAAACTCCACCTAAAACCCCAAAATTCCACCCAAAACCCCAAATTCTGGGAAAGTGACCCCAAAATTCCACCCAAAACCCCAAATTCTGTTCAGGTGACCCCAAAATTCCACCCAAAATCCCAAATTCTGTCCAGGTGACCTCAAAATTCCACCCAAAACCCAAAATTCCACCCAAAACGCCGAAATTCCACCCAGGTGCTCCTGAGCTTCATCTCAAAGTTCTCCAGAAGGTTCCTCACCCCAAAATTCCACCTAAAACCCCAAAATTCCACCCAAAACCCCAAATTCCACCTTGGTGACCCCAAAATTCCACCAAAAACCCCCAAAATTCTGTCCAGGTGACCCCAAAATTCCACCAAAAACCCCAAAATTCCACCCAGGTGCTCCTGAGCTTCATCCCGAGGTTCTCCAGAAGGTTCCTCACCCCCAAACTCCACCCAAAACCCCAAATTCTGTCCAGGTGACCCCAAAATTCCACCCAAAACCCCAAAATTCCATCCAGGTGACCCCAAATTCCACCCAGGTGCTCCTGAGTTTCATCTCAAAGTTCTCCAGAAGGTTCCTCACCCTCCAAATCCACCCGGGACCACCTAAAGTCCAACCAGGACCTCCCAAACTCCACCCAGGACCTCCCAAGCCCCACCCCACTGGAGACCCCTCCTCAATTTGGGAGTCTGGGGTCCTCAAACCCCACCCAGGTGTCCCCACACCCCACCTTGGTCTCCATCCTGAAGTTCTCCAGAACGTTCCTCAAGCCCAAATCCCACCTGGGACCACCCAAACTCCACCCAGGACCTCCCAAACTCCACCCAGGACCTCCCAAGCTCCAACCAGGACCTCCCAAGCCCCACCCAGGACCTCCCAAACTCCACCCAGGACCTCCCAAACTCCAACCAGGACCTCCCAAAGTCCAACCAGGACCTCCCAAAGTCCAACCAGGACCTCCCAAACTCCACCCCACTGGAGAACCCTGCCCAGGTTGGGGGTCCTGGGCCTTCACCCCTGATCTGGGGTCCTCAAACCCCACCCAGGTGTCCCCAGACCCCACCTTGGTCTCCATCCTGAAGTTCTCCAGAACGTTCCTCAAGCCCAAATCCCACCTGGGACCACCCAAACTCCACCCAGGACCTCCCAAACTCCACCCGGGACCACCCAAACTCCAACCAGGACCACCCAAATCCCACCCAGGACCTCCCAAACTCCACCCAGGACCTCCCAAACTCCACCCGGGACCACCCAAACTCCACCCAGGACCTCCCAAACTCCACCTGGGACCTCCCAAACTCCACCCAGGACCTCCCAAACTCCACCTGGGACCTCCCAAACTCCAACCAGGACCTCCCAAATCCCACCCAGGACCACCCAAACTCCAACCAGGACCTCCCAAATCCCACCCAGGACCACCCAAACTCCACCCAGGACCTCCCAAACTCCACCTGGGACCTCCCAAACTCCAACCAGGACCTCCCAAATCCCACCCAGGACCTCCCAAACTCCAACCAGGACCTCCCAAACTCCACCTGGGACCTCCCAAACTCCACCCAGGACCTCCCAAACTCCAACCAGGACCTCCCAAACTCCACCCGGGACCTCCCAAATCCCACCCAGGACCTCCCAAACTCCACCCAGGACCTCCCAAACTCCAACCAGGACCTCCCAAACCCCAACCAGGACCTCCCAAACCCCACCCAGGACCTCCCAAACTCCAACCAGGACCTCCCAAACTCCACCTGGGACCTCCCAAACTCCAACCAGGACCACCCAAACTCCAACCAGGACCACCCAAACTCCACCTGGGACCACCCAAACTCCACCCAGGACCTCCCAAACTCCACCTGGGACCTCCCAAACTCCAACCAGGACCTCCCAAACTCCACCCAGGACCTCCCAAACTCCACCCAGGACCTCCCAAACCCCACCCGCTGGAGACCCTTGCCCAGGCCGGGTCCTCACCGCCGGTCTGGGCGTCGAAGCGCTTGGTGGCGATGGCGTCGATCTCGTCGATGAAGATGATGGCCGGCGCGTTCTCCTTGGCCAGGCGGAAGACGTCGCGGACCATGCGCGGGCCCTCGCCCAGGTACTTCTGCACAAACTCCGAGCCCACCACGCGGATGAAGGCGGCTGGAGGGGACACAGAGAAACCCAAGGGTTGGGATGTCCAAAAATGCCAAAAATGCCACCGGGAGTCCATGGAGAACGCCAGGAACCCACGGATACCACCAGGAACCCAAAACATCTCCAGAAACCCCAAAAATCCCATCAGGAACCCATGGAGACCACCAGGAACCAATGGAGACCACCAGGAACCCAAAAACATCTCCAGAAACCCCAAAAATCCCACCGGGAACCCATGGAGACCACCAGGAACCCAAAACATCTCCAGAAACCCCAAAAATCCCACCGGGAACCCATGGAGACCACCAGGAACCCAAAACATCTCCAGAAACCCCAAAAATCCCATCAGGAACCCATGGAGACCACCAGGAACCCGAGACATCTCCAGAAACTCCAAAAATGCCATTGGGAACCCATGGAGACCACCAGGAACCCAAAACATCTCCAGAAACCCCAAAAATCCTCACTGGGAATCCATGGAGACCACCAGGAAGCCCAAAGCTCCTACCAGGATCCAATGGAGACCACCAGGAACCCAAAACAACCTCCAGAACTCCATGGAGACCACCAAGAACCCAAAACATCTCCAGAAACCCCAAAAATTCCATTGCGAACTCATGGAGACCACCAGGAACCCAAAACATCTCCAGAAACCCCAAAAATCCTACCGGGAATCCATGGAGAACGCCAGGAATCCAAAACAACCTCCAAAACTCCATGGAGACCACCAGGAAGCACAAAACAACCTCCAAAACCCCATGGAGACCACCAGGAACCCAAAAACATCTCCAGAAATTCCAAAAATGCCACCGAGAACCCATGGAGACCGCCAGGAACCAATGGACACCAGCAGGAACCCAAAACATCTCCAGAAACCCAGGTGACCCCAAACCCCACCCAGGTGCTCTTGACCTTCATCCCAAAGTTCTCCAGAAGGTTCCTCACCCCCAAAAACCACCCAGAACCTCCTCAAACCCCACCCAGGTGACCCCAAACCCCATCCAGGTATTCCTGATCTTCATCCTGAAGTTCTCCAGAAGGTTCCTCACCCCACCAAAACCACCCAGAACCTCCTCAAACCCCACCCAGATGACCCCAAACCTCTCGAGATGACCCCAAACCCCACCCAGGTGTCCCCAAACCCCACCCAGATGACCCCAAACTCCATCATGACCATCCCAAAGTTCTCCAGAAGGTTCCTCACCCCCAAAAACCACCCAGAACCTTCTCAAACCCCACCCAGGTGTCTCCAAACCCCACCCAGGTGTTCTTGACCTTCATCCCAAAGTTCTCCAGAAGGTTCCTCACCCCCAAAATCTCCTCAAACCCCACCCAGATGATCCCAAACCTCACCCAGGTGTCACCGAACCTCTGGAGATGACCCCAAACCCCTCCCAGATGACCCCAAACCCCACCCAGGTGCTCCTGAGCTTCATCCTGAAGTTCTCCAGAAGGTTCCTCACCCCCAAAAACCTCCTCAAACTCCACCCAGGTGTCCCCAAACCCGTCCCAGATGACCCCAAACCCCACTGAGATGTCCCCAAACCCCTCCCAGGTGACCCCAAACTCCATCCAGATGACCTCAAACCCCACCCAGGTGTTCTTGACCTTCATCCCAAAGTTCTCCAGAAGGTTCCTCACCCCCAAAAACCACCCAGAACCTCCTCAAACCCCACCCAGGTGACCCCAAACCCCACCCAGATGACCCCAAACTCCATCATGACCATCCAAAAGTTCTCCAGAAGGTTCCTCAGCCCCCAAAAACCACCCAGAACCTTCTCAAACCCCACCCAGGTGTCTCCAAACCCCACCCAGGTGTTCTTGACCTTCATCCCAAAGTTCTCCAGAAGGTTCCTCACCCCCAAAATCTCCTCAAACCCCACCCAGATGATCCCAAACCTCACCCAGGTGTCACCGAACCTCTGGAGATGACCCCAAACCCCTCCCAGATGACCCCAAACCCCACCCAGGTGCTCCTGAGCTTCATCCCGAAGTTCTCCAGAAGGTTCCTCACCCCAAAAACCACCCAGAACCTCCTCAAACCCCACCCAGGTGACCCCAAACCCCTCCCAGGTGACCCCAAACCCCTCCCAGGTGTCCCCAAACCCCACTGAGATGTCCCCAAACCCCTCCAGGTGTCCCCAGGTGTCCCCAGGTGTCCCCAGGAGCTCACCTGTGGTGTGGTGGGCCACGGCCTTGGCCAGCATGGTCTTCCCGCAGCCGGGGGGGCCGTACATGAGCACCCCCCGGGGGGGGTCAATGCCGATCTGCGCCGGAGAGGACACGGGAAGGACACGGGAAGGACACGGGGAGGACACGGGAAGGACACGGGAAGGACACGGAGAGGACATGGAGGGGACACGGAGGGGACACGGGAAGGACACGGAGAGGACACGGAGGGGACACGGGAAGGACACGGAGAGGACACGGAGAGGACACGGAGAGGACACAGTGAGGACACCCAGGGACCTCAGGGACCCAGGGACCTGGGCATCTCCAAGGTGACCTGGAGATCACCTGAGGGGCCTCAAAGCCACCTGAGGTCCTCAAGGTGACCTGAGGGTCTCCAAGGTGACCTGAGGGTCTCCAAGGTGACCTGGAGATCACCTGAGGTCCTCAAGGTGTCCTTGAGGGTCTCCAAGGTGACCTGAGGGGCCTCAAGGTGTCCTGGAGATCACCCGAGGTCCTCAAGGTGACCGGGAGGTCTCCAAGGTGACCTGGATGTCACCTGAAGGTCCTCAAAGCCACCTGAGGGTCTCCAAGGTGACCTGAGGGGCCTTGAGGTGTCCTGGAGATCACCTGAGGGGCTCAAGGTGACCTGAAGGTCCTCAAGGTGACCTGAGGGTCTCCAAGATGACCTGGAGGTCCTCAAGGTGTCCTGGACATCACCTGAGGAGCCTCAAGGTGTCCTGGAGATCACCTGAAGGTCCTCAAAGCCACCTGAGGGTCTCCAAGGTGACCTGAGGGGCCTCAAGGTGTCCTGGAGATCACCTGAGGTCCTCAAAGCCACCTGAGGGTCTCCAAGGTGAACTGGAGGTGATCGGAGGTCACCTGAGGTCCCCAGAAGGTCCCAGGACATCCCCAGAGGTCCCCAGAAGGTCCCCAGGAGATCCCCAGGACATCCCCAGGACATCCCCAGAAGGTCCCAGGATGTCCCCGAAAGGTCCCCAGGAGGTCCCCAGGACATCCCCAGGAGGTCCCAGAAGGTCCCCAGAAGGTCCCCAGGATGTCCCCAGGACATCCAGGACATCCCCAGGATGTCCCCAGAAGATCCCCAGAAGGTCCCAGAAGGTCCCCAGGACATCCCCAAAAGGTCCCCAGGATGCCCTCAGAATGTCCCCAGAAGGTCCCCAGGAGGTCCCAGGACATCCCCAGGATGTCCCCAGAAGGTCCAGGATGTCCCCAGAAGGTCCCCAGAAGGTCCCCAGGAGGTCCCAGGACATCCCCAGAAGGTTCCAGAAGGTCCCCAGGATGTCCCCAGAAGGTCCCAGAGGGTCCCCAGAAGGTCCCCAGGATGTCCCCAGAAGGTCCCCAGAAGGTCCCCAGGAGGTCCCAGGACATCCCCAGAAGGTTCCAGAAGGTCCCCAGGATGTCCCCAGAAGGTCCCAGAAGGTCCCCAGAAGGTCCCCAGGATGTCCCCAGAAGGTCCCCAGAAGGTTCCAGAAGGTCCCAGAAGGTCCCCAGGACATCCCCAGAAGGTCCCAGGACATCCCCAGGACATCCCCAGGACATCCCCAGAAGGTCCCAGGAGATCCCCAGAAGGTCCCAGAAGCTCCCAGAAGGCCCCAGAAGGTCCCCAGGACATCCACAAAAGGTCCCCAGGATGTCCCCAGAAGGTCCCCAGGACATCCCCAGAAGGTCCCAGAAGGTCCCAGGAGGTCCCCAGGATGTCCCCAGAAGGTCCCAGAAGGTTCCAGAAGGTCCCCAGGACATCCAGGACATCCCCAGAAGGTCCCAGGACATCCCCAGAACATCCCCAGAAGGTCCCAGGATGTCCCAAGAGGTCCCCAGAAGGTCCCAGAAGGTCCCAGGACATCCCCAGAAGGCCCCAGAAGGTCCCCAGAAGGTCCCCAGAGGTGCCCAGAAGGTCCAGGACATCCCCAGAAGGTCCCAGAAGGCCCCAGAAGGTCCCCAGGACATCCCCAGGACATCCCCAGAAGGTGCAAGAAGGTCCCCAGAAGGTCCCCAGAAGGTCCCCAGGATGTCCCAGAAGGTCCCAGAAGGTCCCCAGAAGGTCCCCAGAAGGTCCCAGAAGGTCCCAGAAGGTCCCCAGGCCTCACCTGCTTGTAGAGCTCGAAGTGGGTCAGGGGCAGCTCCACGGCCTCGCGCACCTCCTGCTTCTGGATGTCCATGCCCCCGATGTCCGCATAGACCACGTCCGGCTTCTGGTCTGGGGACACCGGACAGCTGGGACGGACTGGGAGGGACTGGGACAAACTGGGATGGACTGGGATGGAACTGGGGACACCGGGACAGCTGGGACACACTGGGAGGGACTGGGACAAACTGGGACAAACTGGGACAAACTGGGATGGACTGGGATGGACTGGGATGGACTGGGAGGGACTGGGACAAACTGGGACGGACTGGGACAAACTGGGACAAACTGGGATGGACTGGGACAAACTGGGATGGACTGGGGACACCCGGACAGCTGGGACACACTGGGACCAGTATGGGGCAAACTGGGATGGACTGGGATGGAACTGGGGACACCGGGACAGCTGGGACACACTGGGAGGGACTGGGACAAACTGGGACAGCTGGGACAAACTGGGACGGACTGGGATGGACTGGGAGGGACTGGGATGGACTGGGGACACCGGGACAGCTGGGACACACTGGGATGGACTGGGATGGACTGGGAGGGACTGGGACAAACTGGGACGGACTGGGACAAACTGGGACAAACTGGGATGGACTGGGATGGACTGGGACAAACTGGGAGGGACTGGGATGGACTGGGATGGACTGGGGACACCGGGACAGCTGGGACGGACTGGGACAAACTGGGACAAACTGGGATGGACTGGGAGGGACTGGGATGGACTGGGGACACCGGGACAGCTGGGACGGACTGGGATGGACTGGGATGGACTGGGAGGGACTGGGACAAACTGGGACGGACTGGGACAAACTGGGACAAACTGGGACAAACTGGGATGGACTGGGATGGACTGGGGACACCGGGACAGCTGGGACGGACTGGGATGGACTGGGATGGACTGGGAGGGACTGGGACAAACTGGGATGGACTGGGATGGACTGGGACGGACTGGGATGGAACTGGGACCAGTATGGGGCAACTGGGATGGACTGGGATGGACTGGGATGGAACTGGGACCAGTATGGGGCAACTGGGACAAACTGGGACAAACTGGGATGGACTGGGACGGACTGGGACAGACTGGGGGCAACTGGGACCAGTTTGGGGCAACTGGGAGCAACTGGGAGCAAGCCCAGGTGTGCCCAGGTGACCTCAAGATGGATCCACTCAACATCTCAGGGCCTTCAGATGTCTCCAGTTGACTTTTGGTGACCCCAACCACCATTTTTGGACCCCAAACCCCATTTTTTCACCCCAAACTCCCATTTTTCACCCCAAAATGACGTTTTATGGATCCCAGGTGTGCCCAGGTGTGCCCAGGTGTGCCCCAGGTGTGCCCTGATGACCTCAAGATGGATCCACTCAACATCTCAAGAACTTTTTTTGACCCCAAACTCCCATTTTTTCACCCCAAACTCCCATTTTTTCACCCCAAATCCCATTTTTCCCCCCCAAAACAACATTTTATGGATCCCAGGTGTGCCCAGGTGTGCCCAGGTGCCCTCAAGATGGATCCACTCAACATCTCATGAACTTTAGGTGACCCCAGTTGACTTTTGGTGACCCCAAACTCCCATTTTTTCACCCCAAACTCCATTTTTTTCCCCCAAAACGATGTTTTATGGATCCCAGGTGTGCCCAGGTGTGTCCAGGTGACCCCAAGATGGTTGCACTCAACATCTCATGAACTTTAGGTGACTCCAAATGCCAGTTTTGGACCCCAAACCCCATTTTTTCACCCCAAACCCCATTTTTTCACTCCAAACTCCATTTTTTCCCAAAAAAATGACATTTTATGGATCCCAGGTGTGCCAAGGTGAAACCTGATGATCTCAAGATGGTTCCACTCAACATCTCATGAACTTTAGGTGACCCCAGCTGACTTTTGATGACCCCAAACCCCATTTTTTCACCCCAAATCCCATCTTTCCCCCCCAAAACGACGTTTTATGGACCCCAGGTGTGCCCAGGTAAAACCTGATGATCTCAAGATGGATCCACTCAACATCTCATGAATTTTAGATGCCCCCAGTTGACTTTTGGTGACCCCAAACCCCATTTTTTCACCCCAAAACAACATTTTATGGACCCCAGGTGTGCCCAGGTGTGCCCAGGTGACCCCAAGATGGTTCCACTCAACATCTCAAGAACTTTAGGTGACCCCAAACCCCATTTTTCACCCCAAACCCCATTTTTTCACCCCAAACCCCATTTTTCCCCAAAAAAATGACATTTTATGGATCCCAGGTGTGCCCAGGTGTGCCCAGGTGTGCCCAGGTGACCTCAGCATGGTTCCACTCAACATCTCAAGAACTTTAGGTGACCCCAAACCCCATTTTTTCACCCCAAACTCCCATTTTTTCACCCCAAACTCCCATTTTTTCACCCCAAATCCCATTTTTTCCCAAAAAACCGACATTTTATGGACCCCAGGTGTGCCCAGGTGTGCCAAGGTGAAACCTGATGATCTCAAGATGGTTCCACTCAACATCTCATGAACTTTAGGTGACCCCAGCTGACTTTTGGTGACCCCAAACCCCATTTTTTCACCCCAAACTCCCATTTTTTCACCCCAAATCCCATCTTTCCCCCCCAAAACGACATTTTCTGGACCCCAGGTGTGCCCAGGTGCGCTCACCTGAGGTGAGCATCATGATGCTGCTGTCGGCCTCGGGGGGCAGCACGTCCACCAGGGCGTTGCTGTGCTTGTGCAGCGCCACCGAGGCGTTGGGCTTGAGCAGCTCGCGGTCGATGGTGCTCAGGATGCGCACGTAGTAGTTGGAACCTGCGGGGACGCACCTGGCGCTCACCTGGCGCTCACCTGGCGCTCACCTGGGGCTCAGGGCGGGGTGAGGGGACGCGGTCTGGGGATGGTTGGAGTGGGCATGGCCAGGTTGGGTGGTGAAGGTGCAAGCTTGCGTGCCCAGGTGTGTGCCCAGGTGTGTGCCCAGGTGTGTCTGGGTGTGTGTCCAGGTGTGTGCCCAGGTGTGTGCCCAGGTGTGTCCAGGTGTGTCCAGGTGTGTGCCCAGGTGTGTGCCCAGGTGTGTGCCCAGGGGTGTGCCCAGGTGTGTCTGGGTGTGCCCAGGTGTGTCTGGGTGTGTGTCCAGGTGTGTGCCCAGGTGTGTGCCCAGGTGTATCTGGGTGTGCCCAGGTGTGCCCAAGTGTGTGCCCAGGTGTGCCCAGGTGTGCCCAGTTGTGTGCCCAGGTGTGCCCAGGTGTGCCCAAGTGTGTGCCCAGGTGTGCCCAGGTGTGCCCAGTTGTGTGCCCAGGTGTGCCCAGGTGTGTGCCCAGGGGTGTGCCCAGGTGTGTCTGGGTGTGCCCAGGTGTGTGTCCAGGTGTGTGCCCAGGTGTGCCCAGGTGTGTGCCCAGGTGTGCCCAGGTGTGCCCAGGTGTGTCTGGGTGTGTGCCCAGGTGTGCCCAGGGGCGTGCCCAGAGGTGTGCCCAGGTGTGCCCAGGTGTGCCCAGGTGTGTCCCCAGGTGTGCCCAGGTGTGTCCAGGTGTGTCCAGGTGTGTGTCTGGGTGTGTGCCCAGGTGTGCCCAGGTGTGTCCAGGTGTGTGCCCAGGTGTGCCCAGGTGTGTCCCCAGGTGTGCCCAGGTGTGTCCAGGTGTGTCCAGGTGTGTGTCTGGGTGTGTGCCCAGGTGTATCTGGGTGTGTCTGGGTGTGCCCAGGTGTGTCCCCAGGTGTGCCCAGGTGTGTCCAGGTGTGTCCAGGTGTGTGTCTGGGTGTGCCCAGGTGTGTCCCCAGGTGTGCCCAGGTGTGTCCAGGTGTGTCCAGGTGTGTGTCTGGGTGTGTGCCCAGGTGTGCCCAGGTGTGCGCCCAGCTGTGCCCAGGTGTGTGCCCAGGTGTGCCCAGGTGTATCTGGGTGTGCCCAGGTGTGTGCCCAGGTGTGTCTGGGTGTGCCCAGGTGTGTGCCCAGGTGTGTGCCCAGGTGTGTGCCCAGGTGTGCCCAGGTGTGTGTCCAGGTGTGCCCAGGTGTGTCCCCAGGTGTGTCCAGGTGTGCCCAGGTGTGTCCAGGTGTGTCCCTCACCTGTGGTGGAGCCCACCATGGCCATGGTCTGGTCCGTGCCCAACAATGACCAACTGGACACTCCAAACCCATGGCCCCACCTATCCCAGGTACCTCCCGGTGTATCTGGGTGTGCCCAGGTATCTCCAGGTGTGTCTCACCTGTGCCCAGGTGTGTTCCTCACCTGTGGTGGAGCCCACCATGGCCGTGTTCTGGTCCATGCCCAACAATGACCAACTGGACACTCCAAACCCATGGTCCCACCCACCCCAGGTATCTCCCACCTGTCCCACCTGGAGGTATCTCCAGGTGTCCCTCACCTGTGCCCAGGTGTGTCCCTCACCTGTGGTGGAGCCCACGATGGCCGTGTTCTGGTCCACGGCCTCCAGGAACTGCCCGATGACCAGCGGGATGCTCTGGATGCGCTTCACCTCCTCCTGCGCGTGCAGGAATTCCTTCTTGAGGTTGCGCTGCTCGTCCTTGATGTACTCCTCCTGCACCTCCAGGAACTCCAGCTCCTGCTGCAGCTTCTGCAGGTGAGAGACAGGTGAGACACACCTGAGACACACCTGAGACACACCTGAGATAGAGCTAAAACACCTGGGATACACCTGGGGGACACGGGGCAGGGCTGAGCTCCTCCTGCACCTCCAGGAACTCCAGCTCCTGCTGCAGCTTCTGCAGGTGAGAGACACACCTGAGACAGGTGAGACACACCTGAGACACACCTGAGATAGAGCTAAAACACCTGGGATACACCTGAGACACAGCTAAAACACCTGGAGTACACCTGGGATACACCTGGGGGACACAGGGCAGGGCTGAGCTCCTGCTGCAGCTTCTGCAGGTGAGACACAGGTGAGACACACCTGAGACAGGTGAGACACACCTAGGACACACCTGAGACACACCTGAGATAGAGCTAAAACACCTGGGATACACCTGGGGGACACAGGGCAAGGCTGAGCTCCTCCTGCACCTCCAGGAACTCCAGCTCCTGCTGCAGCTTCTGCAGGTGAGACAGGTGAGACAGGTGAGACACACCTGAGACACAGCTGGGATACACCTGGGATAGAGCTAAACCACCTGGGATACACCTGGGGGACACAGGGCAGGGCTGAGCTCCTGCTACAGCTTCTGCAGGTGAGACATACCTGAGACACACCTGAGACACACCCGAGATACACCTGGGACACACCTGAGGGACACCTGAGAGACACCTGAGCCATGGGGACTTTGTGACACAGGTGTGTCACTCACTTGTACCTGCTGTACAGGCCCTCTAACCCCTCACCTGTCCCAGGTGTGTCACTCACCTTGTACCTGCTGTACAGGCCCTGTAACCCCTCACCTGTCCCAGGTGTGTCACTCACCTTGTACCGGCTGTACAGGCTCTGTATCCCTCACACCTGTCCCAGGTGTGTCCCCAGGTGTGTCCCCAGGTGTGTCCCACCTGTCCCATCACCTGTCCCAGGTGTGTCACTCACCTTGTACCTGCTGTACAGATCCTCCAGGTCCTCAGGCTCTGGCACCAGGAAGGAGAGGCCAGGGAGGGGCCGGGGGGCGGCCGAGGCCGGGACATCGTCCTGGACAGGTGAGAGACCGGACAGGTGAGATACAGGTGAGACATGGACAGGTGACACAGGTGAGATGGGACAGGTGAGACATGGACAGGTGAGAGACAGGTGAGATAGGACAGGTGTGACACGTGAGGGATGGGGACAGGTGGGACAGGTGAGACAGGACAGGTGAGGGACAGGTGAGACAGGGCAGGTGAGGGACAGGTGAGAGGGGGTGATGGGGATGAGGTGATCAGGGATGGGGACAGGTGACACAGGTGAGATGGGATAGGTGAGACATGGACAGGTGAGATGGGACAGGCGACACAGGTGAGATGGGACAGGTGACACAGGTGGGATGGGACAGGTGAGACATGGACAGGTGAGACAGGGACAGGTGACACAGGTGAGATGGGACACAAGAGATGGGAGAGGTGACACAGGTGAGAGAGGACAGGTGAGACATGGACAGGTGAGATGGGACGGGTGAGGTGGGACAGGTGACACAGGTAACGGATGGGGACAGGTGACACAGGTGAGATGGGACAGGTGACACAGGTGACGGATGGGGACAGGTGAGATGGGACAGGTGACACAGGTGAGACATGGACAGGTGAGATGGGACAGGTGACACAGGTGACGGATGGGGACAGGTGACACAGGTGAGGGGGGCATCCCAAAATGGGGGCGGGGCATCCCCAAGTTAAGGGGAGCACCTGAGGGTGGGGGAGGGGAGCACCTGGACCGACCCCAAAATGGGGGAGGGGCCCTCAAAGGTCAGGGGGGAGGGGCTCCTAAAAAGGGGGAGGGGATACCTGGGATATGGGGGGGGGGAGGGGGGGGAGGGCACCTGGGGGGGACCTGGGGGAAAATTCCCGAATTTGGGGGGAAAACCTCCCAAATTTTGAGGTCCCAGGGGGAAAATTCCCGAATTTGGGGGGAAAACCTCCCAAATTTTGAGGTCCCAGGGGGAAAATTCCCGAATTTGGGGGAAAACCTCCCAAATTTTGAGGTCCCAGGGGGAAAATTCCCGAATTTTGGGGGGAAAATTCCCCAAATTTCGGCGGAAAATCCCCAAACTTCGAGGGGTCCCTGAGGGGTTTTGGGGAGATCCCACCCCAAATTGCTATCGCCCAAAAAAGGGGGCGTGGCCAAAACCGGAAGTAGGCTGAGCTCCACAAAGCGGGGACACACACACCCTCCCCCAACCCTCCCCCGCGCCCTTTTTTGGGTTTTTTTGGGTCCTTTGGGTGCTCCCCACCTGCCCCTCCCCCCCCCCGAGGTTTTGGGGACCCCCCCTGGCCGCTTCTCCCCCCCCCTCCCTCACCTGCGGCTTCTCCCCGAGCAGCCCCAGCTCCTCCATCGTGATGCGGCTACACGGAAGTGACGTCAGAGCGTCAGCGCCGGCGTGCGTGGGGACGCTGCGCGGCGACTTCCGGTTGGGGCTCCGCGCATGCGCGGTGGCGCGCACGGAGCTCCCTGCGGCTCCCGGTTGCGGCCGCTTCACCCCAGGAACTCCCAGCGCCTCCCAGTTCGGCCCAGTTCGGTCCCGAGCCCTCCCAGTCCCTCCCAGTTGGATCCCAGCTCCCTCCCGGCCTCTGCCGGGGTGAAATTCCAAAGCTTGTGGCACAAACGGGCGATGCGTGTGTGTGTGTGTGAGCGCGAAACGTGTGGGCCCCGACGATGGGAGAGCTGCGAATTCTGATAATAACCGAGGAAAATAAAGCACGGAAAAAAGGCCTTTGAGCCGATCTTTTGTTTGCAATTTAACCCTGCTTGATTTAGGAGCGTTGGAATTAAGGATGTTGCTTTTTTCCTTGCAGTTAATCCACAAAGAGCTCTGCAATAAAAACGTTTTGAAGTGTGATTTTAGAATATTGCTCGTATCCTTGAAACTATAGCTTTGGGATATACTAAATAAAGGAAATATATGCTTATCTCGCCTTATGAAGCAGAGAAAAACAGCTCGAGAAAGGAAGATGAAAAGGAAGATGAACATCACCTCAAGGATTTATGGTTTTATAACCAAAATTATTGCAGGACACCCGAATCTCTCAGAGAAAGAGAATTCATGGCCCCTTTATCAGGAGAAACGAATTTGTTCCCTCCAAAGGCGATGCCCGGCCAGAATCCTGCGTTTGAATGGAATTTATGCATCATTTATTATATTATACATTATTAAAATTTATTATAATGAGGTGAATGAATATGCAACAGGCTGTGGCTTTTAAGGCTTAACCCTTTGTTAACCCGGGGCCTTTTTCGGGCTCGTGCTGCCCAGAAAAGGCACCCGGACTGTCTGCAACTCTTTGTCTTTATTATCTCAATATTGTCCTAATTCAAATTATCCAAATTATTATTACTCTAATTAATATTTTTATTACCGTTTTATTACTATTAAAGTTTTAAAAACGAGCGATTGGCGTTTTTCACACCGGGCTGTCCATAACTCTTTGTCTTTATTATCTCAATATTGTCCTAATTCAAATTATCCAAATTATTATTACTCCATAACTCTTTGTATTTATTGTCTCAATATCGCCCTAATTCAAATTATTATTACTTTAATTGTATTGCTATTTTTATAACTGCTTTATTACTATTAAAGTTTTAAAAACGAGCGATTGGCGTTTTTCACACCGGGCTGTCCATAACTCTTTGTATTTATTGCCTCATATCGCCCTAATTCAAATTATTCAAATTATTATTACTTTAATTGCATTACTGTTTTTATAACCGTTTTATTACTATTAAAGTTTTAAAAACGAGCGATTGGCGTTTTTCACACCGGGCTGTCCATAACTCTTTGTATTTATTGTCTCAATATTGTCCTAATTCAAATTATTCAAATTATTATTGCTCTGATTGTGTTACTGTTTTTATTAACATTTTATTACTATTAAACTTTTAAACATTTTAAAAACGAGTGATTGGCGTCTTTCACACCGGACTGTCTGCAACTCTTTGTGTTTATTGTCTCATATCGCCCTAATTCAAATTATTCAAATTATTATTAATCTAATTAATATTTTTATTAAAGTTTTAAAAACGAGTGATTGGCGTTTTTCACACTGGGCTGTCCATAACTCTTTGTATTTATTGTCTCAATATTGTCCTAATTCAAATTATCCAAATTATTATTACTCTGCGTTGCTATTTTCATAACCATTTTATTACTATTAAACTTCAAACATTTTAAAAACGAGCGATTGGCGTTTTTAACAGGGGTTAAAAACAAATTTGGTTTTAACAAATTTGGTTTTTTTTGGGGTTCCTCAGGTGTGTCCAGGTGAGGCCGCCCTGTCCCCGCCGTTCTTTGCTCAGCAATTAAAGGGGGGGAGAAACCGGAACCGGAAGCGGATGCGGACCCGGAACTGAAACCGGAACCGGAACTGGAGCCGGAAGTGCCCAAAAGCCCCGGGGGGGGGCTCGAAATTTTCGGGGGGTTCCCAAAATTTTCGGGGGGGTTCCCAAAATTCCCGAGAGATCCCCAAAATTCCCGGGGGGGGGGGAGGGGGTCCCCGATTTGATTTTTGGGGTTTTTTGGGGAAATTTTGGGGCTTTTTTGGGGTTTTTTTTTGGTCCCCCCCCCCCTAATTTTTGGGGGTTTCTGGATGCCCCCCCTCGATTTTTGGGAGCCCTCAAATTTTTTGGGGAACCCCCCCCAAATTTTGGGGAGCCCCCCCACAAAATTTTGGGGTCTTCAAGTGCCCCCCCCCCCCCGGCGATTTTTGGGTGCTTTCCCCCCAAATTTTGGGGTCCTTTGATGCCCGTCCCCAAATTTTTGGGACCTCCCCCTCAAATTTTTGGGGATCCCCCCCCCCCCGTTTTTAGCTGCCCCGCCAAAATTTTTTGGGTCTTCCCCAAATTTTTGGGGACCCCCCCACCCCCCGATTTTGGACCCCCCAAAATTTTTGGGCTCCTTCCAATTTTTGGGTCCCTCCCCCCAATTTTTGTTCCCCCTCCCTTCAATTTTTGGGGCTTCCCCCCCAAATTTTTGGGTCCCCCCGGATTTTTGGGTCTCCCCGAAATTTTTCGAATCCTTCCCAAATTTTTGGGTTCCCCCCCCAAATTTTTGGATTGTCCCCAATTTTTTGCTCCCCCCTACGAAATTTTTGGGCTTCCCCCCCAAATTTTTGGGTTCCCCCCCAAATTTTTGGGTTCCCCCCTCCCCAATTTTTGGGGCTCTCCCCAAATTTTTACCCCCCCCAATTTTTGGGTCCCCCCCAAATTTTTGGGTCTCCCCCAAATTTTTTGAATCCCCCCCATTTTTTGCCTTCCGCCCCCCAAAATTTTTGGGTTCTCCCCAATTTTTGGGTGCCCCTCCCTCATTTTTTGGGGTTCTTGGGGGTCCCCCCCAATCCTTTGGGTCCCCCCCATTGTTCCCGGTCAATTATGGTAATTACGGTAATTATGGGAATTATGGTAATTATGGTAATTACCCCAATTATCGCAATTATCGCAATTATCGCAATTATCGCGAGCGGGGAGCGGCGGGAGCGGGAGGGGGAACGAGGGGGGAAAAATGGGGGGAAAAAACGGGAATTTGGGAGGGAAGAAAAAGGGAAATTTTGGGAGGAAAATGGGAAAAAATGAGAAAAATGGAGAGGAAAAAATGGGAAATTTGGGGGAAAAATTGGGGGGAAATGGAAAAAAAAGGGGAAAAATGGTGGGAAAATTGGGGGGGAAATGGGAAAATTGGGGGGAGAAAAAATTGGGAAATTTGGGAAAAAATGGGAAATTTGGAGAGGGAAAAAAGCGGGAAAGAAATTGGGAAATTTGGGGGGAAATGAGGAAATTTGGGAGAAAAATGGGAAATTTTGGGAGGAGAAGAGTTGGAGAAAATGAGACAAAAAAAAGGGGAAATTCGGGAAAAAATTGGGAAATTTGGGGAAAATAGGGAAAAATGGAGGGGAAATGGGAAAAATGGGGAAAAATGGGAAATTTGGGGAGGGGAAAAAAAGGGAAAATTGGGGAAAATGGGGAATTTGGGATTAAAAAAAGGAAAAATGAGGGAAAATTGGGAAAATTGGTGAGGAGAAAAATGGGAAATTTGGGGAGGAAAAAATTGGAAAAAATGAGACAAAAAAGGGGAAATTTGGGGGGAAATAGTGAAAAATGAGGAGGGGAAAAATGGGGGAAAATGGGAAATTTGGGGAAAATTGGAAATTTGGGGAGGAGAAAAGGGGAAAATGAGGGGGAATGGGGGAAAAATTGGGAAATTTGGGAAGAAATGGGGAAAATGGGATAAAAAACGGGGGAATTGGGGGAAAAATTGGGGAAAATTGGGGGGAAATTGGGGAAATTGGGAGAGAAAAATGGGAAATTTGGGAAAAAATTTGGGAAAAAATTTGGGAAATTTGGAGAGGAAAAAATGGGGGGAAATGGGGAAAAAAAGGGGAAATTTGTCAAAAAAATGAGGAAAATGAGGAGGGAAAATGGGAAATGGGAAAATTGGGGAGGGAAAAAAAAAGGGAAATTTGAGGGAAATGGGGAAAAATGGGAAATTTGGGAAAAACCTTGGGGGAAATGGGGAAAATGGGGAATTTGGGAGGAAAAAAAGGAAAAATGGGGGGGAAATTGGGAAATTTGGGGAGGAAAAAATTGGGAAAAATGAGGAATGGATGAAGATGATGAAGATGAAGGTGAAGGTGAAGGCGTGGAGGGACACGGGCAGTGAGGATGAGGATGATGATGAGGATGAAGATGAAGGCCTGCAGGGACAGAGGTGCTGAGGATGAGGATGAAGATGATGAAGATGAAGGTGAAGGTGAAGATGAAGGCATGGAGGGACACGGGCACTGAGGATGAGGATGAGGATGATGAAGGTGAAGGTGAAGGTGATGATGAAGGTGATGGAATGGATGGATGAAGACGAAGATGAAGACAAAGATGAAGATGATAAAGATGAAGGTGATGATGAAGGTGATGATGAAGATGAAGGCATGGAGGGACACGGGCAGTGAGGATGAGGATGAAGATGAAGATGATGAAGGTGAAGGTGAAGATGAAGTTGATGATGAAGATGATGGAATGGATGGATGAAGATGATGAAGGTGAAGGTGAAGGTGAAGGTGAAGCAGAAGGTGAAGGTGATGATGAAGATGATGGAATGGATGAAGATGAAGATGAACATGAGGGCTTGGAGGGACACGGGCACTGAGGATGAGGATGAGGATGATGAAGGTGAAGATGATGGAATGGATGGATGGGGATGAAGATGATGAAGATGAAGGTGAAGGTGAAGAATGCACGGATGGGGATGAAGATGAAGATGATGAAGGTGAAGGTGAAGGTGATGACGAAGATGATGGAACGGATGGATGAAGATGAAGATGAAGATGAAGACAAAGATGAAGATGATAAAGATGAAGGTGATGATGAAGATGAAGGCGTGGAGGGACACGGGCACTGAGGATGAGGATGAAGAGGAAGAGGAAGATGATGAAGATGAAGGTGAAGGTGATGATGAAGGTGATGATGAAGATGATGAAGGGGAAGGTGAAGAATGCATGGATGGGGATGAAGATGAAGATGAAGGCTTGGAGGGACACGGACACTGAGGATGAGGATGACGATGACAACGAAGATGAAGATGAAGGTGATGGAATAGATGGATGAAGATGATGAAGGTGAAGATGAAGGTGAAGATGAAGATGAAGATGAAGATGATGAAGGTGAAGATGAAGGTGATGATAAAGATGATCCACATGGAATGGATGAAGATGAAGATGAAGATGAAGGCATGGAGGGACACAGGCAGTGAGGATGAGGATGAGGATGAGGGTGATGAAGGTGAGGATGAAGATGAGGATGAAGATGAAGGTGATGAAGGTGAGGGATGATGATGAGGATGAAGATGAAGGCCTGCAGGGACAGAGGTGCTGAGGATGAGGATGGAGGAGAGGATGAAGGCTGTGTTGGGAAGATGAAGAGGAAGAGGGAGAGGAAGATGAAGATGAGGAAGGGCTGGGGCTGGAGGGGGGAGGATCCCGGTTCAAACCAGTTCAAACCTGCTTAAACCAGTTCAAGCCAGTTCAATCCCAGTCCAAACCAGTTCAAACCAGTCCAAACCAGTTCATCCCAGTTCAATCCCAGTCCAAACCAGTTCAATCCCAGTTCAAACCAGTCCAAACCAGTCCAAACCAGTTCAACCAGTCCAAACCGGTTCAAACTCATTCAAACCAGCTCAGACCAGTCCCTACCAGTCCAAACCAGTTCAATCCCAGTTCAAACCAGTCCAAACCAGTTCAAACTAATTCATCCCAGTTCAAACCAGTACAATCCCAGTTCAAACCAGTCGAAACCAATTCAACCAGTCCAAACCAGTTCAAACCAGCTCAAACCAGTACAAACCAGTTCAATCCCAGTCCAAACCAGTTCAAACTAATTCATCCCAGTTCGAACCAGTCCAAACCTGCTTAAACCAGTCCAAACCAGTTCGAACCAGTTCATCGCAGTTCAATCCCAGTTCAAACCAGTCCAAACCAGTTCAATCCCAGCTCAAACCAGTCCCTCCCAGTCCCTCCCAGTCCAAACCAGTTCAAACTTGCTCAAACCAGTCCAAACCAGTTCCATCCCAGTTCCTCCCAGTCCAAACCAGTTCAAACCAGTTCAAACCAGTCCAAACCAGTTCAATCCCAGTCCAAACCAGTTCAATCCCAGTCCAAACCAGTTCAAACCTGCTTAAACCAGTCCAAACCAGTTCAAACTAATTCATCCCAGTCCAAACCAGTTCCATCCCAGTTCCATCCCAGTTCCTCCCAGTCCAAACCAGTTCAAACCAGTTCAAACCAGTTCAAACCTGCTTAAACCAGTTCAATCCCAGCTCAAACCAGTCCCTCCCAGTCCAAACCAGTTCAAACTTGCTTAAACCAGTCCAAACCAGTTCCATCCCAGTTCCTCCCAGTCCAAACCAGTACAAACCTGCTTAAACCAGTTCAAACCAGTCTAAACCTGCTTAAACCAGTCCAAACCAGTTCAATCCCAGTCCCTCCCAGTTCAAACCAGTTCAATCCCAGTCCAAACCAGTCCAAACCTGCTTAAACCAGTTCAAACCAGTTCAAACCAGTTCAAACCAGTTCAAACCAGTTCCATCCCGTCCCCCCCAGTATCGCCCCCTCCCCCTCCCAGATCTTATCTCTGATATCCCGGAGGGGGCGTGGCCAGGAGGGGGCGTGTCCCAGACTGGGGGGCGTTGCCCAAAGGGGGCGTGGCCAATCCCGGGGGCGTGGCCAGGCTCCCATAAATTCCCGGCAATTCCCGGGGGAGCCGGAGCAGAGCGGGGAAGGTGAGGCCGGGCCTGGGGCATTTTGGGGCATTTTGGGGCGTTTTGGGGCGTTTTGGGGCATTTTGGGGCATTTTGGGGCGTTTTGGGGCATTTTGGGGCATTTGTGCGGTCCCCCTGGATTTTCGGGGGGAATTTTGGGGTTTTCACGCAAATTTTGGGGGGATTCCCTTTGAATTTTGGGGGGAATTTTGGGGTTTTCACTCAGATTTTGGGGGGATTTTTGGGGTTCCCTTTGTATTTTGAGGGGAATTTTGGGGTTCCCTTTGAATTTGGGGATTTCACACAAATTTTGGGGACAATTTTGGGGTTTTCACACAAATTTTGGGGCGAATTTTGGGGTTCCCATTGAATTTCGGGGGGAATTTTGGGGGTTTCACCCAAATTATGAGGGGATTTTTGGGGGTTCCCTTTGAATTTGGGGGCGAATTTTGGGGGTTTCACCCAAAATTTAAGGGGATTTTTGGGGGTTCCCTTTAAATCTGGGGGAATTTTGGGGTTTTCACCCAAATTTGGTGGGATTTTTTGGGGTATTCCCACAAATTTTGGAGGGAATTTTGGGGTCGGGATGGGGATTTTTGGGGGTTCCCTTTAAATTTGAGGGGATTTTTGGGGTTCCCTTTGAATTTTGGGGTTTTCCCCAAAATTTTGGGGAGATTTTTGGGATTCACTTTGAATTTGGGGGCGAATTTTGGGGTTTCCACCCAAATTTTGGGGGTTTCCCTTTGAATTTTGGGGCAGATTTTTGGGGTTTCCCCACAGATTTTGGGGGATTTTTGGGGTCTCCTTAATTTTGGGGGGAGAATTTTGGGGGGATTTTTTTTGGGGGGGGATTTTTTGGGGTCGGGGGGGTCCCCAAATCCCGGGGTCCCCCCTTTTCTCACGCCCCTCCCCCACGGGCAGATGGGGCCCCCCCGGGTTTTGCTCCTCTGGGCCTTGGTCCTGCTCGGCTGCCGTGAGTCCCAAAACCCCAAATTTCCCACCCAAAATCCCAAATTTCCCACCCAAAACCCCAAATTTCCCACCCAAAACCCCAAATTTCCCACCCCAAATCCCAAATTTCCCACCCCAAATCCCAAATTTCCCACCCAAATCCCAAATTTCCCACCCCAAATCCCAAATTTTCCCTCAAAATTCCAAATTTCCCACCCCAAAATCCCAAATTTCCCACCCAAAATCCCAAATTTCCCACCCCAAATCCCAAATTTTCCCTCAAAATCCCAAATTTTCCCTCAAAATTCCAAATTTCCCCACCCCAATCCAAATTTTCCACCCCAAATCCCAAATTTTCCCACCCCAAATCCCAAATTTCCCACCCAAATCCCAAATTTCCCACCCCAAATCCCAAATTTTTCCCTCATAAATCCAAAATTTCCCACCCCAATCCAAATTTTTCCCTCAAAATTCTGAATTTTCCCATCCCAAATCCCAATTTTTCCCTCATCAATCCCAAATTTTTCCCACCCAAATCCCAATTTCCCCACCAAATCCTGAATTTTACCCTGCAAAATCCCAAATTTCCCACCCCAATCCCAAATTTTCCCACCCCAAATCCCAATTTTTTCCACCCAAATCCCAAATTTTCCCTCAAAATTCCAAATTTTTTCCACCCAAATCCCAAATTTTCCCTCAAAATTCCAAATTTTTCCCTCATAAATCCAAAATTTCCCACCCAAAATTCCTCATTTCCCACTCCAAATCCCAATATTCCCACCAAATCCCAAATTTTTCCCACCCAAATCCCAAATTTCCCCACCCTAATCCAAATTTTTCCCACCCAAATTCCAAATTTCCAACCGCAAATCCCAAATTTTTCCCACCCAAATCCCAATTTTCCCACCAAATCCTGAACTTTTCCCTGCAAAATCCCAAAATTTTCCCATCCCAATCCCAATTTTTCCCTCATAAATCCCAAATTTTTCCCACCCAAACCCCAAATTTCCTCACCCAACTTCCAATTTCCCACCCCAAATCCCAAATCCCCCACCCTAAACCCAAATTTCCCCACTCCAAATCCCAATTTTCCCACCAAATCCTGAATTTTTCCCTCAAAATTCCAAATTTCCCCCCAAAATTCCAAATTTCCCCACCCCAATCCAATTTTTTCCCTCATAAATCCAAAATTTCCCACTCCAAATCCCAATTTTCCCACCAAATCCTGAATTTTTCCCTAAAAATCCCAAATTTTCCCACCTCAATCCCAAATTTCTCCCTCATAAATTCCAGATTTTTCTCCACCCCAAATCCCAATTTCCCCACCAAATCCTGAATTTTACCCTGCAAAATCCCAAATTTTTCTGACCCAATTTCCAATTTCCCACCCCAATCCCAAATTTCCCCACCCCAATCCCAATTTTTCCCTCATAAATCCCAATTTTTCCCACCCAATTTCCCACCCCAATCCCAATTTTTTCCCACCCCAAATCCCAAAGTTTTCCACCCAAATCCTGAATTTTTCCCTCAAAATTCCAAATTTCCCCACCCCAATCCCAATTTTTCCCTCATAAATCCCAAATTTTTCCCACCAAATTTCCCACCCCAATCCCAAATTTTTCCCACCCCAAATCCCAATTTCCCCACCAAATCCTGAATTTTTCCCTGCAAAATCCCAAATTTTCCCACCCCAATCCCAATTTCCCACCCCAATCCCAAAATTTTCCCACCCCAAATCCCAAATTTTCCCTCAAAATTCCAAATTTCCCCACCCCAATCCCAAATTTTTCCCTCATAAATCCAAAATTTCCCACCCAAAATTCCTCATTTCCCACCAAATCACGAATTTTTCCCTGCAAAATCCCAAATTTTCCCACCCCAAATCCCAAATTTCCCATCCCAATCCCAATTTTTCCCTCATAAATCCCAAATTTTTCCGACCCAATTTCCAATTTCCCACCCCAATCGCAAATTTTTCCCACCCCAAATCCCAAATTTCCCATCCAAAATCCCAAATTTTCCCTCAAAATCCCAAATTTTTCCCACACCAAATCCCAAATTTCCCCACCCCAATCCCAATTTTTCCCTCATAAATCCAAAATTTCCCACCCCAAATCCCAATTTTCCCACCAAATCCTGAATTTTACCCTGCAAAATCCCAAATTTTTCCCACCCAATTTCCAATTTCCCACCCCAATCCCAAATTTTCCCACCCCAAAACCCAAATTTTCCCTCAAAATTCCAAATTTCCCCACCCCAATCCAAATTTTTCCCTCATAAATCCCAAATTTTTCCCACCCCAATCCCAATTTCCCCCCCATTTCCCCCCCCATTTTTCTTCCCAATTTTCCCCCAAATTTTCCCCCAATTTCCCCCCCATTTTTTCCCTCAATTTTTCCCAATTTCCCCCCAAATTTCCCCAATTTTCCCCCCAATTCCCCCCCCAATATCTCCAATGTTTCCCCCACAATTTTTCCCCCATTTTTCCTCCCAATTTCACCCCAATTTTCCCCCAAAATTCCCCAATTTCCCCCAATTTTTCCCCAAATTTCCCCCACTTTTCCCCCATTTCCCCCCCAATTTTCCCCCCAAATTTCCCCATTTTTGCTCCCAATTTTCCCCCCAATTTTTCCCCCAAATTTCCCCAATTTTTTCCCCACAATTTTCCCCCATTTTCCCCACAATTTTTCCCCGATTTTCCCCAATTTTCCCCCAAATGTCCTCATTTTCCCCCCAATTTCCCCCAAATTTCCCTAATTTACCCCCAATTTTCCCCCCCAAATTTCCCCAATTTTTCCCCCCAAATTTCTCCAATTTTTCCCCCAAATTTTCCCAATTTTTTCCCCAATTTTTTCCCATTTTTTCCCCAATTTCCCCAATTTGTCCCCCCAAATTTCCCCCTAATTTATCCCCCCAAATTTCCCCAGTTTTCCCCCAAATTTTTCCCGCAATTTTCCCCCATTTCCCCCCAATTTTCCCCAATTTTTCCCCAAATTCCCCCAATTTCTCCCCCAAATTTTCCCCCAATTTCCACAATTTTTCTCACAATTTTCCCCCAAATTTCCCCAATTTTCCACCAAATTTCCCCCAATTTTTTCCCAATTTCCCGCACTTTTTCCCCCATTTTCCCCCCAGTTTTCCCCCAATTTGTCCCCCCAAATTTCCCCAATTTTCCCCCCTATTCTTCCCCCAATTTTTCCCTCAAATTTCCCAAATTTTTCCCTCAAATTTCCCCCCCAAATTTCCCCAATTTCCCCCCCAAATTTCCCCCCCATTTTCCCCCAATTTTCCCCAACTTTTCCCAATTTTCCCCCCAATTTCCCCAATTTGTGCCCCCAAATTTTTCCCAATTTTTCCCCACAATTTTTCCCCAAATGTCCCCAATTTACCCCCCATTTCCCCCCCAATTTTCCCCAATTTTCCCCCTATTTTTCCCCCTATATTTCCCCCAATTTTCCCCATTTTCCCCCGTAATTTTTCCCCCCAAATTTCCCCAATTTTTCCCCCATTTTCCCCCCAATTTTCTCCCCATTTTCCCCAATTTCCCTCCCATTTTCCCCCATTTCCCCCCAAATTTCTCCATTTCCCCCCCAAATTTCTCCCCATTTTCCCCAATTTTTCCCCCATTTTTTCCCCAAATTCCCCCAATTTCCCCCCCAATTTTTCCCCAATTTTTCCCCCAAATTTCCCCCAAATTTCTCCAATTTTTCTCCCAATTTCCCCATTTCCCCCCCATTTTTTCCCCCAATGTTTCCCCCAAATTCCCCCAATTTTCCCCCCATTTTTTCCCAAAATTTCCCTTTTTTTCCCCATTTTCCCCCAATTTTCCCCCATTATTTCCCCCCAGGTGCCGTCCCCCATTCCCAGCCCGGCTGCTCCGGTGTCACCTGCGGCCCTGGTGGCACCTGCCAGGTGACCGATGTGGGACCCAGGTGTGTCCCCGTCCCCTCGTGTGACAACGTCCGGTGCCACCAAGGGACACGGTGTGAGGTGGCCCAAGGGTGGCCCAGGTGTGTCCCCGATGTCCCCTCGTGTGACAACGTCCGGTGTGGGGAGGGGACACGGTGCCAGGTGACCGATGTGGGACCCAGGTGTGTCCCCATCCCCTCGTGTGACAATGTCCAGTGTGGACAAGGGACGCGGTGTGAGATGGCCCAAGGGTGGCCCAGGTGTGTCCCCGATGTCCCCTCGTGTGACAACGTCCGGTGTGGGGAGGGGACACGGTGCCAGGTGACCGATGTGGGACCCAGGTGTGTCCCCGTCCCCTCGTGTGACAACGTCCGGTGCCACCAAGGGACACGGTGTGAGGTGGCCCAAGGGTGGCCCAGGTGTGTCCCCGATGTCCCCTCGTGTGACAACGTCCGGTGTGGACAAGGGACACGGTGTGAGGTGGCCCAAGGGTGGCCCAGGTGTGTCCCCGATGTCCCCTCGTGTGACAACGTCCGGTGTGGGGAGGGGACACGGTGCCAGGTGACCGATGTGGGACCCAGGTGTGTCCCCAACCCTTCATGTGACAATGTCCGGTGTGGACAGGGGACACGGTGCCAGGTGACCGATCTTGGACCCAGGTGTGTCCCCAACCCCTCGTGTGACAATGTCCGGTGTGGGGAGGGGACACGGTGCCAGGTGACCGATCTTGGACCCAGGTGTGTCCCCGATGTCCCCTCGTGTGACAACGTCCGGTGTGGACAGGGGACACGGTGCCAGGTGACCGATGTGGGACCCAGGTGTGTCCCCGTCCCCTCGTGTGACAATGTCCGGTGTGGACAGGGGACACGGTGTGAGATGGCCCAAGGGTGGCCCAGGTGTGTCCCCGATGTCCCCTCGTGTCCCCTGCCCGGCTGTCCCCAGTGCAAGATGGCCGCCGGGCGGCCGCTCTGTGTCCGGCGCCACGGCCGGAGCGTTTCGTGTCCCCGGTGTCCCCGAGGCGCCGCCTGTGACCTCACCCGGGGGTGGCCCCGCTGTGTCCCCGCCAAAGTGACCCCAGGGCCACCGGCCTGTGGCGACCTCCGGTGTCCCCAGGGCACCTCGTGCCAGGTGCTGGACGGTGACCCCAGGTGTGTCCATGAGCCACCGTCGTGTGACAACGTCCGGTGTCCCCAGGGCTCCGCGTGTCACCTGCTCCAGGGGTGGCCAAGGTGTGTCCAGACCAAGGTGGCACCAAGGCCACCATCCTGCAGTGACCTCCACTGTCCCAAGGACACCTCGTGCCACATGGTCAGTGGTCATCCCCAGTGTGTCCAGACCAAGGTGGCACCAAGGCCACCGTCCTGCAGTGACCTCCGCTGTCCCAAGGCCACCACGTGCCAGATGGTCAATGGTCACCCTCAGTGTGTCCACACCAAGATGTCCATCCAGAGTCCATCCTGCAGTGACCTCCGGTGTCCCCAAGGAACTTTGTGCCAGATGACCAATGGTCACCCCAGGTGTGTCCATGAGCCACCATCGTGTGACAACGTCCGGTGTCCCCAGGGCTCCTCGTGTCACCTGCTCCAGGGGTGGCCAAGGTGCGTCCACACCAAGGTGGCACCAAGGCCACCGTCCTGCCATGATGTCCACTGTCCCAAGGACACCTCGTGCCAGATGGTCAGTGGTCAACCCCGGTGTGTCCACACCAAGGTGTCCATCCAGAGTCCATCCTGCAGTGACCTCCAGTGTCCCCAAGGAACCTCGTGCCAGATGGTCAATGGTCACCCTCAGTGTGTCCACCAGCGGCCGTCGTGTGACAACGTCCGGTGTCCCCAGGGCTCCTCGTGTCACCTGCTCCAGGGGTGGCCAAGGTGCGTCCAGACCAAGGTGGCACCAAGGCCACCGTCCTGCAGTGACCTCCAGTGTCCCAAGGACACCTCGTGCCACATGGTCAGTGGTCATCCCCAGTGTGTCCACACCAAGACATCCATCAGGGGACCTTCCTGCCATAATGTCCGCTGTCCCAAGGCCACCTGGTGCCAGATGACCAATGGTCACCCTCAGTGTGTCCACACCAAGATGTCCATCAAGAGTCCATCCTGTGCTGATGTCCACTGTCCCAAGGACACCTGGTGCCAGATGACCAATGGCCACCCCAGGTGTGTCCACAAGCGGCCATCGTGTGACAATGTCCGGTGCCAGAAGGACACCACGTGTCAGATGATCGATGGGTGGCCACGGTGCATCCACACCAAGATGTCCCCAAGGCCACCATCCTGCAGTGACCTCCACTGTCCCAAGGACACAATGTGCCAGATGACCAATGGTCACCCCAGGTGTGTCCACACCAAGGTGTCCATCAAGAGTCCATCCTGTGCTGACCTTCACTGTCCCCAAGGAACCTTGTGCCAGATGACCGATGGTCACCCCAGGTGTGTCCATGAGCCACCATCGTGTGACAACGTCCGGTGTCCCCAGGGCTCCTCGTGTCACCTGCTCCAGGGGTGGCCAAGGTGCGTCCACACCAAGGTGGCACCAAGGCCACCGTCCTGCAGTGACCTCCAGTGTCCCAAGGACACCTCGTGCCAGATGACCAATGGTCACCCCAGGTGTGTCCACAACAAAGTGGCACCAAGGCCACCGTCCTGCAGTGACCTCCACTGTCCCAAGGACACCTCGTGTCACATGGTCAGTGGTCATCCCCAGTGTGTCCACACCAAGGTGTCCATCCAGAGTCCATCCTGCAGTGACCTCCAGTGTCCCAAGGACACCTGGTGCCAGATGACCAATGGTCACCCCAGGTGTGTCCACACCAAGATGTCCATCAGGAGACCTTCCTGCAGTGACCTCCACTGTCCCCAGGACACCTCATGTCACATGGTCAGTGGTCAACCCCGATGTGTCCACACCAAGGTGTCCATCCAGAGTCCATCCTGTGCTGACCTTCACTGTCCCCAAGGAACTTCGTGCCAGATGACCAATGGTCACCCCAGGTGTGTCCACAAGCGGCCATCGTGTGACAATGTCCGGTGCCAGAAGGACACCACGTGTCAGCTGATCGATGGGTGGCCACGCTGTGTCCACACCAAGGTGTCCATCCAGAGTCCATCCTGTGCTGACCTTCAGTGTCCCAAGGACACCTCGTGCCAGATGGTCAATGGTCAGCCCCGATGTGTCCACACCAAGGTGTCCATCCAGAGTCCATCCTGCAGTGACCTCCAGTGTCCCCAAGGAACTTTGTGTCAGATGGTCAATGGTCACCCCAGGTGTGTCCACACCAAGATGTCCCCAAGGCCACCGTCCTGCCATGATGTCCACTGTCCCAAGGCCACCACATGCCAGATGACCAATGGTCAACCCCGATGTGTCCACACCAAGGTGTCCATCCAGAGTCCATCCTGCAGTGACCTCCGGTGTCCCCAAGGAACTTTGTGCCAGATGACCGATGGTCACCCCAGGTGTGTCCATGAGCCACCATCGTGTGACAACGTCCGGTGTCCCCAGGGCTCCGCGTGTCACCTGCTCCAGGGGTGGCCAAGGTGCGTCCACACCAAGGTGGCACCAAGGCCACCGTCCTGCAGTGACCTCCACTGTCCCAAGGACACCTCGTGCCACATGGTCAATGGTCACCCCAGGTGTGTCCACAACAAGGTGGCACCAAGGCCACCGTCCTGCAGTGACCTCCGCTGTCCCAAGGCCACCACGTGCCAGATGGTCAATGGTCACCCTCAGTGTGTCCACACCAAGGTGTCCATCCAGAGTCCATCCTGTGCTGACCTCCAGTGTCCCCAAGGAACTTCGTGCCAGATGACCGATGGTCACCCTCAGTGTGTCCACAAGCGGCCATCGTGTGACAACGTCCGGTGCCAGAATGACACCACGTGTCAGCTGATCGATGGGTGGCCACGCTGTGTCCAGAACAAGGTGGCACCAAGGCCACCGTCCTGCAGTGACCTCCAGTGTCCCAAGGACACCTCGTGCCACATGGTCAGTGGTCAACCCCGATGTGTCCACACCAAGGTGTCCATCCAGAGTCCATCCTGCAGTGACCTCCAGTGTCCCCAAGGAACCTCGTGCCAGATGGTCAATGGTCACCCTCAGTGTGTCCACCAGCGGCCGTCGTGTGACAACGTCCGGTGTCCCCAGGGCTCCTCGTGTCACCTGCTCCAGGGGTGGCCAAGGTGCGTCCAGACCAAGGTGGCACCAAGGCCACCGTCCTGCAGTGACCTCCAGTGTCCCAAGGACACCTCGTGCCAGATGACCAATGGTCACCCCAGGTGTGTCCACACCAAGGTGTCCATCCAGAGTCCATCCTGCAGTGACCTCCAGTGTCCCAAGGACACCTGGTGCCAGATGACCAATGGTCACCCCAGGTGTGTCCACACCAAGATGTCCATCAGGAGACCTTCCTGCAGTGACCTCCACTGTCCCCAGGACACCTCATGTCACATGGTCAGTGGTCAACCCCGATGTGTCCACACCAAGGTGTCCATCCAGAGTCCATCCTGTGCTGACCTTCACTGTCCCCAAGGAACTTCGTGCCAGATGACCAATGGTCACCCCAGGTGTGTCCACAAGCGGCCATCGTGTGACAACGTCCGGTGCCAGAAGGACACCACGTGTCAGCTGATCGATGGGTGGCCACGCTGCGTCCACACCAAGATGTCCCCAAGGCCACCGTCCTGCAGTGACCTCCAGTGTCCCAAGGACACAATGTGCCAGATGACCAATGGTCACCCCAGGTGTGTCCACACCAAGGTGTCCATCCAGAGTCCATCCTGCAGTGACCTCCAGTGTCCCAAGGACACCTGGTGCCAGATGACCAATGGTCACCCCAGGTGTGTCCACACCAAGGTGTCCATCAAGAGTCCATCCTGTGCTGACCTCCAGTGTCCCCAAGGAACCTCGTGCCAGATGACCGATGGTCACCCCAGGTGTGTCCATGAGCCACCTTCGTGTGACAACGTCCGGTGTCCCCAGGGCTCCTCGTGTCACCTGCTCCAGGGGTGGCCAAGGTGCGTCCACACCAAGGTGGCACCAAGGCCACCGTCCTGCAGTGACCTCCAGTGTCCCAAGGACACCTCGTGCCACATGGTCAGTGGTCATCCCCAGTGTGTCCACACCAAGACGTCCATCAGGAGACCTTCCTGCCATGATGTCCACTGTCCCCAAGGAACCTCGTGCCAGATGACCAATGGTCACCCCAGGTGCGTCCACAAGTGGCCATCGTGTGACAACGTCCGGTGCCAGAAGGACACCACGTGTCAGATGATCGATGGGTGGCCACGCTGTGTCCACACCAAGATGTCCCCAAGGCCACCGTCCTGCAGTGACCTCCAGTGTCCCAAGGGCTCCTCATGTCACATGGTCAGTGGTCATCCACAATGTGTCCACAACCGGCCATCCTGTCACAATGTCCACTGTCCCAAGGACACCTCGTGTCACATGGTCAGTGGGTGGCCACGGTGTGTCCAGTCCAAGACGTCCATCAGGAGACCTTCCTGCAGTGACCTCCAGTGTCCACATGGCACCACATGCAGGATGGCCAATGGGTGGCCGCAGTGTGTCCACCACCAACCGTCCTGCCAGGATGTCCAGTGCCAGAAGGGGACAATGTGCCAGATGGTCAGTGGGTGGCCACGCTGTGTCCAGACCAAGATGTCCATCAGGAGACCTTCCTGCAGTGACCTCCACTGTCCACAGGGCACCAGGTGCAAAATGACCGATGGGTGGCCGCAGTGTGTCCATCACCGACCATCCTGCAGCAATGTCCACTGTCCCAAGGACACCATGTGCCGCATGGTCAGTGGTCATCCCCAGTGTGTCCACATCAAGACGTCCATCAGGAGACCTTCCTGCCAGGATGTCCACTGTGCCAAGGACACCATGTGTCACATGGTCAGTGGGTGGCCACGATGTGCTCCAACCAAGACGTCCATCAGGAGACCTTCCTGCAGTGACCTCCACTGTCCCCAGGGCACCAGGTGTAGGATGACCGATGGGTGGCCGCAGTGTGTCCATGACCCCCCGTCCTGCCAGGATGTCCACTGCTCCAAAGGCTCCCTGTGCCAGATGGTCAGTGGGTGGCCACGGTGTGTCCACACCAAGGTGTCCACAAGGAGACCTTCCTGCAGTGACCTCCACTGTCCCAAGGACACCTCGTGCCACATGGTCAGTGGTCATCCCCAGTGTGTCCACACCAAGACGTCCATCAGGAGACCTTCCTGCCGTGACCTCCACTGTCCCCAAGGAACGCAATGCCAGATGACCGATGGGTGGCCACAGTGTGTCCATGACCCACCATCCTGTCTCGATGTCCAGTGCTCCAAGGACACCACTTGCAAGATGGCCAATGGGTGGCCAAGGTGTGTCCAGACCAAGCTGACCCCAAGGAGACCTTCCTGCAGTGACCTCCAGTGTCCACATGGCACCCAATGCCAGATGACCGATGGGTGGCCACAGTGTGTCCATGACCAACCGTCCTGCCAGGATGTCCAGTGCCAGAAAGGGACAATGTGCCAGATGGTCAATGGGTGGCCACGCTGTGTCCCCACCAAGACGTCCATCAGGAGACCTTCCTGCAGTGACCTCCACTGTCCCCAGGGCACCCAATGCCAGATGACCAATGGGTGGCTGCAGTGTGTCCACCACTCTCCATCCTGCAGTGATGTCCAGTGTCCCAAGGACACCTCATGTCACATGGTCAGTGGTCATCCCCAGTGTGTCCAGTCCAAGACGTCCATCAGGAGACCTTCCTGCAGTGACCTCCACTGTCCCCAAGGAAGCCAATGCCAGATGACCAATGGGTGGCCGCAGTGTGTCCATCAGCGACCATCATGCCAGGATGTCCACTGCCAGAAGGGGACAATGTGCCAGATGGTCAGTGGGTGGCCAAGGTGTGTCCACACCAAGACGTCCATCAGGAGACCGTCCTGCAGTGACCTCCACTGTCCCCAGGGAACCCAATGCCAGATGACCGATGGGTGGCCGCAGTGTGTCCACCACCAACCATCCTGCAGTGATGTCCAGTGCTCCAAGGACACCTCGTGCCGCATGGTCAGTGGGTGGCCAAGGTGTGTCCAGACCAAGCTGACCCCAAGGAGACCGTCCTGCAGTGACCTCCACTGTCCACATGGCACCACATGCAGGATGGCCAATGGGTGGCCGCAGTGTGTCCACCACGAACCGTCCTGCCAGGATGTCCAGTGCCAGAAGGGGACAATGTGCCAGATGGTCAATGGGTGGCCACGCTGTGTCCCCACCAAGACGTCTGTCAGGAGACCGTCCTGCCGTGATATCCAGTGCTCCAAGGACACCACATGTAAGATGACCGATGGGTGGCCGCAGTGTGTCCATGACCGCCCATCATGTCATGATGTCCACTGTGCCAAGGACACCATGTGCCAGATGGTCAGTGGGTGGCCAAGGTGTGTCCAGACCAAGACGTCCATCAGGAGACCGTCCTGCAGTGACCTCCACTGTCCCCAGGCCACCAGGTGCAAAATGACCGATGGGTGGCCGCAGTGTGTCCACCACCAACCATCCTGCCAGGATGTCCACTGCTCTAAAGGGTTCACATGCCAGATGGTCAGGGGGTGGCCAAGGTGTGTCCAGTCCAAGCTGACCCCAAGGAGACCTTCCTGCAGTGACCTCCAGTGTCCACAAGGAACCCAGTGCCAGATGACCGATGGGTGGCCGCAGTGTGTCCATCAGCGACCATCCTGCAGTGATGTCCAGTGCTCCAAAGGCTCCCTGTGCCACATGGTCAATGGGTGGCCACGGTGTGTCCAGACCAAGACGTCCATCAGGAGACCGTCTTGCAGTGACCTCCACTGTCCCCAAGGAAGCCAATGCCAGATGACCGATGGGTGGCCGCAGTGTGTCCATCACCAACCGTCCTGTAGTGATGTCCACTGTCCCAAGGACACCTCATGTCAGATGGTCAGTGGTCATCCCCAGTGTGTCCAGACCAAGACGTCCATCAGGAGACCTTCTTGCAGTGACCTCCACTGTCCACAGGGCACCTCCTGCAGGGTGACCGATGGGTGGCCGCAGTGTGTCCATGACCCCCCGTCCTGTCTCGATGTCCAGTGCTCCAAGGACACCTCGTGTCACATGGTCAGTGGGTGGCCAAAGTGTGTCCAGTCCAAGATGTCCATCCGGAGACCGTCCTGCAGTGACCTCCACTGTCCCAAGGACACCTCGTGCCACATGGTCAGTGGTCATCCCCAGTGTGTCCAGACCAAGACGTCCATCATGAGACCTTCCTGCCGTGATGTCCACTGTCCCCAGGGCACCACATGCAGGATGACCGATGGGTGGCCGCAGTGTGTCCATAACCCCCCGTCCTGTAGTGATGTCCAGTGTCCCAAGGACACCACATGCCAGATGGTCAGTGGGTGGCCACGGTGTGTCCACACCAAGACGTCCATCAGGAGACCGTCCTGCAGTGACCTCCACTGTCCCCAAGGAACCCAATGCCAGATGACCGATGGGTGGCCGCAGTGTGTCCACCACCAACCATCGTGTCAGGATGTCCACTGTCCCAAGGACACCACTTGCAAGATGGTCAGGGGATGGCCAAGGTGTGTCCAGACCAAGACGTCCATCAGGAGACCGTCCTGCCGTGATGTCCACTGCTCGAAGGACACCTCGTGCCAGATGACCGATGGGTGGCCGCAGTGTGTCCATGACCCCCCGTCCTGTCTCGATGTCCAGTGCTCCAAGGACACCACATGTCAGATGGTCAATGGGTGGCCACGGTGTGTCCACACCAAGGTGTCCCCAAGGCCACCATCCTGCAGTGACCTCCACTGTCCCCAGGGCACCAGGTGTAAAGTGACCAATGGGTGGCCACAGTGTGTCCACCACCAACCGTCCTGCCAGGATGTCCAGTGCTCCAAGGACACCATGTGCCAGATGGTCAGTGGGTGGCCACGATGTGCTCCAATCAAGACGTCCATCAGGAGACCTTCCTGCCGTGACCTCCACTGTCCCCAGGGCACCCAATGCCAGATGACCGATGGGTGGCCGCAGTGTGTCCACTCCTCTCCATCCTGCAGTGACCTCCAGTGTCCCAAGGCCACCTCGTGCCGCATGGTCAGTGGTCATCCCCAGTGTGTCCAGTCCAAGGTGTCCATCCTGGCTCCGTCCTGCCGTGATGTCCACTGTCCCAAGGCCACCAGGTGCCAGGTGACCGCAGGGTGGCCTCACTGTGTCCGTGTCCAGCGCCGTGTCCGTGCCCTCCCCGCCCTGTCCTGCTCCGACGTCACCTGCGAGCCAGGTGCCACCTGCCAGGTGCTGCAGGGCTGGCCCAGGTGTGTCCCCAAGGTGGCCTCAACCTGCCAGGACCTCACCTGCCCACCTGGATCCACCTGTACAATGGAGAAATCCACGCCCAGGTGTGTCCCTGTCAAACTCACCTGCCAGGACCTCACCTGCCCACCTGGATCCACCTGTACAATGGACAGAACCACGCCCAGGTGTGTCCCTGCCAAACTCACCTGCCAGGACCTCACCTGCCCACCTGGGTCCACCTGCAGAATGGAGAAATCCATGCCCAGGTGTGTCCCCATCACTGTGACCTGCCAGGACCTCACCTGCCCACCTGGATCCACCTGTACAATGGAGAAATCCACACCCAGGTGTGTCCCCAAGGTGGCCTCGACCTGCCAGGACCTCACCTGCCCACCTGGATCCACCTGTACAATGGACAGAACCACGCCCAGGTGTGTCCCTGTCACTGTGACCTGCCAGGACCTCACCTGCCCACCTGGATCCACCTGCAGAATGGACAGAACCACGCCCAGGTGTGTCCCTGTCACTGTGACCTGCCAGGACCTCACCTGCCCACCTGGATCCACCTGTACAATGGACAGGACCACGCCCAGGTGTGTCCCTGTCAAACTCACCTGCCAGGACCTCACCTGCCCACCTGGATCCACCTGTACAATGGACAGAACCACGCCCAGGTGTGTCCCCAAGGTGGCCTTGACCTGCCAGGACCTCACCTGCCCACCTGGGTCCACCTGTCAGATGGACAGAGCCACGCCCAGGTGTGTCCCTGTCACTGTGACCTGCCAGGACCTCACCTGCCCACCTGGATCCACCTGCCAGGCCCCGCCCTGCCCACCTGGCCTCACCTGCAGCCCCACCTGCGCGCCGGCCCCGCCCCTCGTGTGTCACGTCCTGAGCCGGCGCCGCTTCCGCGCCTTCGACGGCCTCACCTGGCGGCTGCCGCTCACCTGTCCCTTGGTGGCCGCCTGCGCCGGCTCACCTGAGCTCCAGGTGTGGCTCTCGGGCCAGGCGGGCGCCGCCTTCGGGCAGGTGAGGGTGGCCGGAGCCGGGGTCCAGGTGGAGCTGAGGCACGGAGAGGGGAGAACGGCCAGGGTGAGTGAGGCACCTGCACAGGTGTGCGGTGTCACAGGTGTGGCCCTGTCCCTGTCCCAGGTGTGTCCCACTTGTCCCAGGTGTGTCTGTCTAGGTTTGTCCCACCTGTCCCAGGTGTGTCCCAGGTGTGTCCCTGTCCCTGTCTCAGGTGTGTCCCTGTCCCTGTCCCAGGTGTGTCTCACCTGTCCCAGGTGTGCCCCACTTGTCCCAAGGGTGTCCTTGTCCCTGTCCCTGTCCCAGGTGTGTCCCTGTCCCTGTCTCAGGTGTGCCCCACCTGTCCCAGGTGTGTCTCACCTGTCCCAGGTGTGTCCTTGTCTCAGGTGTGTCTGTCTAGGTTTGTCCCAGGTTTGTCTCACCTGTCCCAGGTGTGTCCCTGTCACTGTCTCTGGTGTGTCCCACTTGTCCCAGGTGTGTCCCAGGTGTGTCCCCGTCCCTGTCCCAGGTGTGTCCTTGTTCCTGTCTCAGGTGTGTCTCACCTGTCCCAGGTGTATCCCGTGTGTCTCACCAGGTGTGTCTCACCTGTCCCAGGTGTGTCCCAGCTGTGTGTCTCACCTGTCTCACCAGGTGTGTCTCACCTGTCCCACCTGTGTCTCACCTCTCACAGGTGTGTCCCAGGTGTGTCCCACCTGTCCCAGGTGTATCCCATGTGTCTCCCCATCCCAGGTGTGTCCCAGGTGTGTCTCCCCTGTCCCAGGTGTGTCCCAGGTGTGTCTCCCCCGTCCCAGCTGTGTCTCCCCTGTCCCACCTGACCATGACCCCCTGTGTCCCACCTGTCCCAGGTGTGTCCCACGTGTGTCTCACCTGTCCCATGTCTCCCCTGTCCCACCTGACCATGACCCCCTGTGTCCCACCTGTCCCAGGTGTATCCCATGTGTCTCACCAGGTGTGTCTCACCTGTCCCAGGTGTGTCCCAGCTGTGTCTCACCTGTCCCACCTGACCATGACCCCCTGTGTCTCCCCTGTCCCAGGTGTGTCCCACGTGTGTCTCACCTGTCCCAGCTGTGTCTCCCCTGTCCCACCTGACCATGACCCCCTGTGTCTCACCTGTCCCAGGTGCGAGGCCGCCCCGTGCCCCTCCCCGTGTCCCTGGCCGGGGGTCGTGTCCAGGTGCGGCGCCGGGGGGGGCAGCGCCAGGTGCTGCTCACCTGGGCGGGGCTGCAGGTGAGCCTGGCCGGCGACGGCGCCGTGACCGTGACAGCGAGGGTGGCCGGGGGGCTCTGCGGGGCCTGCGCCGGGCAGCGCACCTGTGCCACAGGTAAGGGCACACCTGGGGACAGGTAAGGGCACACCTGGGGCACAGGTAAGGGCACACCTGGGGGGACACCTGGGGACACCTGGGGACACCTGGGAGGGCACCTGTGCCACAGGTAAGGGCACACCTGGGCACACCTGGGGACACCTGGGGACACCTGGGGACACCTGTGCCACAGGTAAGGGCACAAATGGGGACACCTGGGCACACCGGGGGACACCTGGGAGGGCACCTGTGCCACAGGTAAGGGCACAAATGGGGACACCTGGTGCACAGGTAAGGGCACACCTGGGAGGGCACACCTGTGCCACAGGTAAGGGCACAAATGGGGACACAGGTAAGGGCACACCTGGGCACACCTGGGGACACCTGGGGCACAGGTAAGGGCACACCTGGGCACACCTGTGCCACAGGTAAGGGCACAAATGGGCACAGGTAAGGGCACACCTGGGACACCTGGGACACCTGGGGACACCTGGGCACACCTGGGGACACCTGGGCACAGGTAAGGGCACAAATGGGGACACCTGGGGCACAGGTAAGGGCACACCTGGGGACACCTGGGACACCTGGGCACACCTGGGCATACCTGGGGACACCTGTGCCACAGGTAAGGGCACAAATGGGGACACCTGGGGCACAGGTAAGGGCACACCTGGGCACACCTGTGCCACAGGTAAGGGCACAAATGGGCACAGGTAAGGGCACACCTGGGACACCTGGGACACCTGGGGACACCTGTGCCACAGGTAAGGGCACAAATGGGGACACCTGGGGCACAGGTAAGGGCACACCTGGGGACACCTGGGGACACCTGGGCACAGGTAAGGGCACACCTGGGACAGGTAAGGGCACACCTGGGCACACCTGGGGCACAGGTAAGGGCACACCTGGGAGGGCACCTGGGGACAGGTAAGGGCACAAGTGGGGACACCTGTGCCACAGGTAAGGGCACAAATGGGGACACCTGGGGACACCTGGGAGGGCACCTGCAGGACAGGTGAGGGGCTGGGGGGCGACGTGGGGGGGTTCAGGTGTGCCCAGCTGTGTCCCAGGTGTATCCCAGGTGTAACTCAGGTGTATCCCAGGTGTATCCCAGGTGTATCCCAGGTGTGTCCCCAGATGTCCCCAGGTCCCCCTAGGTGTATCCCAGGTGTAACTCAGGTGTTACTCAGGTGTATCCCAGGTGTATCCCAGGTGTATCCCAGGTGTGTCCCAGGTGTATCTCAGGTGTGTCCCAGGTGTATCCCAGGTGTATCCCAGGTGTGTCCCAGGTGTATCTCAGGTGTTACTCAGGTGTATCCCAGGTGTGTCTCAGGTGTATCCCAGGTGTGTCCCAGGTGTGTCCCAGGTGTATCTCAGGTGTATCTTGGGTGTATCTCGGGTGTATCCCAGGTGTGTCCCCCTCACCTGTCGGGGGAGGGGCCCGGACATGAATGGGGGGGGAGGGGAATGTCCGGGCCCCTCCCCCAAACCCCTCCCCCTCTCTTTTTCTCTCTCTCTCTCCCCTCCCCCTCCCCCAGCCCCTCCCCCTCCCCAAGCCCCTCCCCCGCCCCCCAGCCCCTCCCCCCACACCTGCCAGGTGAACTCGAGGCTCTTCCGGAAGGGGCGTGGCCGCCGCCCCTCCCCCCTCCCGCAGGTGCTGCTGCGCACCTGCGCCCCTCCCCCACCCCGGGGGGGGCCCTTTGCCCCTCCCCCCTTTGCCCCTCCCCCCGCGCTGGAGGTGGCGCTGGAGGGGGGGGGAGGGGCGGGGCCGGCGACGGTGACGGTGACGGAGGCGGAGCGGAGGTGGCACCTGAGGGGGGGCGGGGCTAAGGTGAGTGACACCGGGGGGGAGGGGCAATGGGGGAGGGGCAATGGGGGAGGGGCAATGGGGGAGGGGCAAAGGGGGGAGGGGAAATGGGGGAGGGGCAAAGGGAATGGGGGGAGGGGGAGGAAGGTGATGATGATGATGGATGGAGAAGGATGAAGGATGATGGTGGGATGATGATGATGATGACGATGATGACGATGATGATGGTGAGGAAGGTTGGATGAAGGATGATGGAGTGGATGATGACGATGATGATGATGACGACGATGATGGATGAAGGTTGAATGGAGAAGGTTGAATGAAGGATGACGATGATGACGATGATGATGGAGTTGATGAATGATGGATGATGATGATGGCAATGACCATGACCATGATGACGACAATGATGATGACGGTGATGACCATGATGATGATGATGATGACAATGATGATGACCATGATGATGACAATGACCATGACGATGACCATGACAATGATGATGATGACAATGGCCATGACCACGGTGATGATGACGATGATGATGATGACGATGATGATGATGATGATGATGATGATGACCATGACAATGACAATGATGATGACGATGATGATGATGATGACCATGATGACGATGACAATCACCATGATGATGACCATGACAATGATGATGATGATGATGATGATGACAATGACCATGACGATGACCATGACAATGATGATGATGATGACCATGACAATGATGACCATGACAATGATGATGATGATGATGATGATGATGATGACCATGACAATGATGATGATGACCATGACAATGATGACCATGATGATGACAATGACCATGACGATGACCATGACAATGATGATGATGATGATGACCATGATGATGACCATGACAATGATGATGACGATGATGACCATGACAATGATGATGATGACCATGATGATGATGACCATGACAATGATGATGATGACCATGATGATGATGATGATGACCATGACAATGATGATGATGATGATGATGATGACAATGACCATGACCATGACAATGATGACCATGATGATGATGACGATGATGACCACGATGATGACCATGACAATGACGATGATGACGATGACCATGACAATGATGACCATGACAATGATGATGATGATGATGATGACCATGAGAATGATGACGATGATGACCATGACAATGATGATGATGATGACGATGATGATGACCATGACAATGATGATGATGATGACCATGACAATGACGATGATGATGACCATGACAATGATGATGATGATGATGACGAGGCTGCCGCCCCTCCCCCAGCTGGACGGGTCCCCTCTCCCGCTGCCCTTCTGCCTCCCGGACGGCTCCGCCTGCGTGGGCCCCGCCCCCGGCCACGCCCCGGGCCACGCCCTGCTGCTGGTGACCCCTGACCTGCGCGTGGCCGCCGGCCCCGGGGACGCGGTGGGGGTGACCGTGTCCCCCCGGCTGCGCAACGCCACCTGCGGCCCCTGCGGCCACTCCAACGGTGACCCCGGCGCTGACCGCTGGAGTGACCACGGGAGTGACCACAGGAGTGACCACAGTGACCCCCGCAAGGACCCCGGCACTGACCGCTGGAGTGACCATGGGAGTGACCACAGTGACCGCAGTGACCCCCGCAAGGACCCCGGCGCTGACCGCTGGAGTGACCACGGGAGTGACCACAGTGACCGCAGTGACCCCCGCAAGGACCCCAGCACTGACCGCTGGAGTGACCACGGGAGTGACCGCAGTGACCCCCGCAAGGACCCCGGCACTGACCGCTGGAGTGACCACGGGAGTGACCACAGGAGTGACCACAGTGACCGCAGTGACCCCCGCAACGACCTCGGCGCTGACCGCAAAAGTGACCACGGGAGTGACCACGGGAGTGACCACAGTGACCGCAGGGACAGCAGGGACACTGGGAGTGACCACAGGGACACCAGGAGTGACCACAGTGACCGCAGTGACCCCCGCAATGACCTCGGCGCTGACCTCAGGAGTGACCACAGGAGTGACCAGGGGAGTGACCACAGTGACCACAGGGACAGCAGGGACACCGGGAGTGACCACAGGGACACCAGGAGTGACCAGGGGGTCAATGGGAGTGACCACGGGAGTGACCACAGTGACCGCAGTGACCCCCGCAACGACCTCGGCGCTGACCGCAAGAGTGACCACAGGAGTGACCATGGGAGTGACCACAGTGACCGCAGGGACAGCAGGGACACCAGGAGTGACCATGGGGACACCAGGAGTGACCACAGGGACACCAGCAACGACCTCAGCATTGACCACAAGAGTGACCACAGGAGTGACCATGGGAGTGACCGCAGGGACAGCAAGAGTGACCACAGTGACCACAGGGACAGCAGGAGTGACCGCAGTGACCCCGGGAGTGACCACAGTGACCGCAGCAATGACCTCAGCACTGACCACTCAGACACTGGGAGTGACCACAGGGACAGCAGGGACACCAGGAGTGACCACGGGGACACCAGGAATGACCAGGGGGACAATGGGAGTGACCATGGGAGTGACCACAGGGACATTGGGAGTGACCACGGGGACATTGGGAGTGACCACAGGAGTGACCACAGGGACACCAGGGACACCAGGAGTGACCACGGGGACACCAGGAATGACCAGGGGGTCAATGGGAGTGACCATGGGAGTGACCACAGGGACATTGGGAGTGACCATGGGGACATTGGGAGTGACCTTGGGGACATTGGGAGTGACCACAGGAGTGACCACAGGGACAGCAGGGACACCAGAAGTGACCACAGGGACACCAAGAGTGACCACAGGGAGACCAGGAATGACCAGGGGGACAATGGGAGTGACCACGAGGATACTGGGAGTGACCATGGGGACACCAGGAGTGACCGCAGTGACCACAGGGACAGCAGGGACACTGGGAATGACCACAGGGACACCAGGAGTGACCACAGGAGTGACCACAGGGACAGCAGGGACACTGGGAATGACCACAGGGACACCAGGAGTGACCGCGGGGACACCAGGAGTGACCACAGGGACACCAGGAGTGACCACAGTGACCACGAGGACACCAGGAGTGACCTCAAGGACACCAGGAGTGACCGCAGTGACCTCAAGGACACCAGGAGTGACCACAGGGACACCAGGAGTGACCGCAGTGACCACGAGGACACCAGGAGTGACCGCAGTGACCACAGGGACACCACGAGTGACCACGAGGACACCAGGAGTGACCGCAGTGACCACAGGGACACCAGGAGTGACCACAGGGACACCAGGAGTGACCGCAGTGACCACGAGGACACCAGGAGTGACCGCAGTGACCACAGGGACACCACGAGTGACCACGAGGACACCAGGAGTGACCGCAGTGACCACGAGGACACCAGGAGTGACCGCGAGCCCCCCGGGCCGTGTCCCCAGGGCCGCTGCCGTGAGTGGACACGGGGCAGGGACAGGGACGGGGGTGGGGGTGGGGGGGCCCTTCACGGGCCTGGCAGGGCCTCGATGTGACCTTTGACCTCTGTGACCTTCTCGTGTCCGCCCATGACCTTTGTGACCTTTGTGACCTTCTTGTGTCCATCCTTGACCTCTGTGCCCATCCTTGACCTTTGTGTCCATCCCTGTGTCCATCCCAGTGTCCATCCACAACCTTTGTGTCCATCCTTGACCTCTGTGTCCATCCCAGTGTCCATCCTTGACCTTTGTGACCTTTGTGACCTTCTCGTGTCCACCCATGACCACTGTGCCCACTTGTGACCTTCTCGTGTCCATGATCTTTGTGTCCACCCCAGTGTCCATCCATGACCTTTGTGTCCATCCTTGACCTTTGTGTCCATCCTTGACCTTCTCATGTCCATCCCAGTGTCCATCCTTGACCTCTGTGTCCATCCCTGACCTTCTCATGTCCATCCCAGTGTCCATCCATGACCTCTGTGTCCATCCCAGTGTCCACCCATGACCTCTGTGTCCACTTGTGACCTTCTCGTGTCCACCCATGACCTGTGTCCATCCCTGACCTTCTCATGTCCATCCCAGTGTCCATCCATGACCTCTGTGTCCACTTGTGACCTTCTCATGTCCATCCGTGACCTCTGTGTCCATCCTTGACCTTCTCATGTCCATCCCAGTGTCCACCCATGACCTGTGTCCATCCATGACCTCTGTGTCCCTGACCGTGTCCATCCCTGTGTCCATTCCTGACCTCCCCGTGTCCATCCATGACCTCTGTGTCCATCCTTGACCTTCTCATGTCCATCCCAGTGTCCATCCATGACCTTCTCGTGTCCATGATCTTTGTGTCCACCCATGACCTCTGTGTCCCCCTGTGACCCCGCGGTGACCCCGTGGTGACCCCGCGGTGACCCCGTGCTGTCCCCTCCCCCACAGCCCCCCGGCCTCCCCCGGCCCCCGGCGCCGCCCCCCCCCGGCCCCCCCGGGACCTGCACACAGGTGAGGAGGAGGAGGAGGGGCAGGGGGGAGGAAGGGCGGGAGGAGGAGGAGGATGGTGGGACAATGATGATGGTGATGATGGTGATGGTGGTGGGATGATGATGATGATGATGATGGTGGGACAATGATGATGGTGGTGGGACAATGATGATGATGGTGGGATGATGATGATGATGGTGGTGGTGGGATGGTGATTGTGGGATGATGATGATGATGATGATGATGGTGGGATGATGATGATGGTGATGATGATGGTGGGATGATGATGATGATGGTGATGGTGGGATGATGATGATGGTGATGATGGTGGTGGGATGATGATGATGGTGATGATGGTGGTGGGATGATGATGATAATGATGGTGGGACAATGATGATGGTGGTGGGATGATGATGATGATGGTGGGATGATGATGATGGTGGTGGTGGGATGGTGATTGTGGGATGATGATGATGATGATGATGATGATGGTGGTGGTGGGATGATGATGATGGTGATGGTGGTGGGATGATGATGATGGTGGTGGGACGATGATGATGATGATGATGAGGGGATGATGATGATTGTGGGATGATGATGGTTGGATGATGATGATGATGGTGGGATGATGGTGATGATGATGATGATGATGATGGGATGATGATGATGATGGTGGGATGATGATGATGGTGATGGTGGTGGGATGATGATTGTGGGATGATGATGGTGGGATGATGATGATGATGATGAGGGGATGATGATGATGATGATGGTGGGATGATGATGATGATTGTGGGATGATGATGGTTGGATGATGATGATGATGGTGATGGTGGGATGATGATGACGGTGGTGGGACGATGATGATGGTGGGAAGATGATGATGGGGATGATGATGATGATGATGGTGGGATGATGATGATGATGGTGGTGGTGGGATGATGATGATGATGATGGCAGCGATGGTAGTGGGGATGGAGATGATTACGGTGGGATGATGAAGATGAGGGCGGGATGAAGATGATGGGGGTGATAGTGGGATGATGATGGTGGGATGATGATGATGATGATGATGATGGGGTGGTGGGATGAAGATGACGATTATGATGGTGGCGGGATGAAGATGACAACAGTGGTGGGGGTGGTGGGATAATGAGGGTGTGGGATGAAGATGACGATGATGGGGTGGAGGGATGAAGATTGTGGGATGATGATGATGAAGATGAAGATGATGATGGTGGGATGATGATGATGATGGGGTGGTGGGACAAAGATGATGAAGATGGTGGTGGTGGGATGATGATGATGATGGTGACGATGGGATGATAATGATGGGGTGGTGGGATGAAGATGATGAAGATGACGGTGGTGGCAGTGGTAGCAGCAGGATGATGATGGTGGTGGGATGGTGATGATGATGATGATGATGATGATGATGGTGGTGGTGGTGGGATGGTGATTGTGGGATGAAGATGATGACGGGGTGGTGGAACAGCGATTACAGTGATGACGATGATGGGGTGGTGGGATGAAGATGATGATGGGATGATGGTGGTGGGATGAAGATGATGATGGGATGATGATGATGAAGATGGTGATGATGAGGTGGTGGGATGATGATGAAGATGATGGTGGTGGGATGATGGAAATGATGATGGTGACGATGAAGATGATGATGATGGGGTGGTGAGATGAAGATGATGATGGGATGATGATGATGATGATGATGGTGATTATGAGGTGGTGGGATGAAGATGATGATGGTGATGGGATGATGATGGTGGGATGATGATGATGGTGGGATGATGATGATGATGGTGATGATGATGGGATGATGAAGATGATGATGATGGGCTGGTGGGATGAAGACGATGATGGTGGTGGGATGATGATGACAATGATGAAGATGATGATGGGGTGATGATGACGATGATGACGATGATGCGACGAAGGCCACCACGACGACCATAACCAGTGACCCCACCCCGTATTGTCCCCCCCTTCCCCCAGGTCGCCTGCTGGAACCACTGGGAGCACTGGGAGCTCCACTGGGAGCACTGGGAGCTCCACTGGGAGCACTGGGAGCACTGGGAGGACTGGGAGGGGCACTGGGAGCTCCACTGGGAGCACTGGGAGGAGTCGCAGGGGGGCCACTGGGAGCACTGGGAGCTCCACTGGGAGCACTGGGGGGACTGGGAGGGGCACTGGGAGCACTGGGGCCGCTCCCGGGGGTCCCCCTGGGGCCCTAAACTGGGGGAACTGGGGACAATAAAGGCACTGGTGTCACCTGGGGGTCACTGGTGTCAACTGGGAGGGACTGGGAGAGACTGGGAGGGACTGAGAGGGACTGGGAGGGAACTGGGATCAAACTGGGAGGGACTGGGGGGGAACTGGGAGGGACTGGGAGGGACTGAGAGGGACTGGGAGGGAACTGGGATCAAACTGGGAGGGACTGGGGGGGAACTGGGAGGGTCCTGAATAACCCCAGAGGGTCCCCAAAGTGCTGAATTCCGCTGTCCCCAAATGTCCCCAGATGTCCCCAAACCGCCCCAAATGTCCTCAAAACCCCCAATTGTCCCTAAATGCCCCCAAATTGTCCCCAAATGTCCCCAAATTGTCCCTAAACGCCCTCAAGTTGTCCTTAAATGTCCCCAAATTGTCCCCAAATGTCCCCAAGTTGTCCCTAAACACCCCCAAATGTCCCCAAATGTCCTCAAGTTGTCCTTAAATGCCCTCAAATTGTCCCCAAACACTCCCAAATTGTCCCCAAATTGTCCCTAAACACCCTCAAGTTGTCCTTAAATGTCCCCAAATTGTCCCCAAATTGTCCCTAAACACCCCCAAATGTCCCCAGGTTGTCCCCAAGTTGCCCCTAAACACCACCAAATGTCCTCAAATTATCCCTAAATGTCCCCAAATTGTCCTTAAACATCCCCAAAAGTCCAAAAATTGTCCCCAAATTGTCCCTAAACACCCCCAAATGTCCCCAGGTTGTCCCCAAGTTGTCCCTAAACACCCCCAAATGTCCCCAAGTTGCCCCCAAGTTGTCCCCAGACGCCCCCAAACTGTCCCCAAATTGCCCCTAAATGCCCCCAAGTTGTCCCCAAGCTGTCCCCAAATGCCCCCAAGTTGTCCCCAGACGTCCCCAAACTGTCCCCAAATTGTCCCCAAATGCCCTCAAATTGTCCCCAAATGGTCCCCAAATGGTCCCGAAATTATCCCTAAACACCCCCAAATGGTCCCCAAATTGTCCCCAAACGCCCCCAAATTGTCCCCAAAATGGTCCCCAAATTGTCCCTAAATGTCCCCAAACACTCCCAAATTGTCCCCAAATGGTCCCCAAATTGTCCCTAAATGTCCCCAAACACTCCCAAATTGTCCCCAAATTGTCCCTAAATGCCCCCAAATGTCCCCAAACTGTCCCTAAACACCCCGAAATGGTCCCCAAATGCCCTCAAATTGTCCCTAAATTGTCCCTAAATGTCCCCAAACACTCCCAAATTGTCCCCAAAAGTCCCCAAATGGCCCCAAGTTCTCCCTAAACACCCCCAAGTTGTCCCCAAACACTCCCAAATTGTCCCCAAATGTCCCCAAACACCCCCAAATTTTCCCAAACTGTCCCCAAATTGTCCCCAAATGTCCCCAAACGCCCCCAGAGCCGAGGCCCAGTTTTTAACCCTTTATTGGCGGCGCCACCGCGCGTCCCCTCCCCCCCCGCGGTGTCACCTCCCCCCCCCGGGCGCGTCCCCGGTGTCACCGGGGCCTGGGGACAGCTCAGATCTTGCCGGGGAAGGTGCCCTCCTCACGGGCCTCGTCCCACGCCGTCACCTGGGGACAGCGACGGGGACATTTGGGGACACTGGGGACGTTAATGGGGACATTGGGGGGGTTGGGGACATTTGGGACGTTGGGGACATTTGGGGCATTGGGGATATTGGGGAGGGTTGGGGACATTTGGGGGATTGGGGACATTGGGGACACTGGAGGGGGTTGGGGACATTTGGGGGTTTGGGGACATTGGGGAGGGTTGGGGACATTTGGGGACATTTCGGGGATTTGGGGACATTGGGGGGTTGGAGACATTTGGTGGCTTTGGGACATTTTGGGGACATTGGGGACATTGGTGGGTTGGGGACATTGGGGAGGGTTGGGGGCATTGGGGACATTTGGGGACATTGGAGACATTGGGGACATTTGGGGGATTAGGGGCATTGGGAGGGTTGGGGAGGGTTGGGGACATTGGGGACATTGAGGGGATTGGAGACATTTGGGGACACTGGGGGGGTTGGGACATTTGGGGACATTTGGTGGCTTGGGGACATTGGGGGACATTGAGGGGTTGGGGACATTGGGGGACATTTGGGGCATTGGGGGATTGGGGACATTGGGGACATTTGGGGACAGTGAGGGGTTGGAGACATTTGGGGAATTGGGGAGGGGTTGGGGACTTTTGGTGGGTTGGGGACATTTGGGGACACTGGAGACACTGGGGACATTGGGGAGGGTTGGAGACATTGGGGACATTTGGGGGACATTGGGGACATTTGGGGGACATTGGGGACATTTGGGACACTGGAGACACTGGGGACACTTGGAGGACAGTGAGGGGTTTGGGACATTTGGGGACATTTGGGGACATTGAGGGGTTGGGGACACTGGAGACACTGGGGACATTTGGGGGGGTTTGGGGACATTGGGAACATTGGGGGACACTGGGGGGGTTGGGGACATTTGGGCACTGGGGACATTGGGGACATTGGGGACATTTGGGGGACAGTGAGGGGTTGGGGACATTGGGGACACTGGAGGGGGTTGGGGACATTGTGGGGACATTGTGGGGACATTGTGGGGACATTTGGTGGCTTTGGGACATTGGGGACACTGGGAGAATTGGGGGCATTGGGGACACTGGGGACACTGGGGACACTTGGAGACATTTTTGGGGGGTTTGGGACATTGGGGGAATTGGGCAGGGGTTGGGGACATCGGGCGGGTTGGGGACATCAGAGGCATTGGGGACATTGAGGGGACATTTTTTGGGGACATTGGGGACTTTTTTGGGGGACATTTGGGGACGTTTTTTGGGGACATCTGGGTCCAGCACTCCCCCAGTAGCTGAGACACCTTGGGGACACCTTGGGGACATTGAGGGGAATTGGGGACATCTGGGGACATTGGTGGCACTGGGGACTATCGGGGCCCCCTTGGTGACATTTGGGGACATTGGGGGTGGGGAGATTGGGGACATTGGAGGGACACTGGGGACCCTTGGTGACATTTGGTGACATTGGGGGGATTGGGGACTATGGGGGCCCCTTGGGGACATTTGGGGACACTGGGGGTTGGGGACGTTGGGGACATTGGAGGGGTTGGTGACATTTGGGGACGTTTGGTGACATTTGGTGACATTGGGGGGATTGGGGACTATGGGGGCCCCTTGGGGACATTGGGGACACTGGGGGTTGGGGACGTTGGGGACATTTGGGGACATCTGGGGACATCACTCACCCACGAGGTGGGGCACAGGGACTTGTAGACACGGAAGTACCACTGGCATGGGGTGGCATCGGCACCGCGGGCGTCCATGGCGCGCTGGCACCGCTGGAAATCTGGGGACATTGAGGGGACATCAATGGGGACACTGAGGGGACATTGGGGACACTGAGGTGACAATGGTGGCATCGGCGCCACGGGCGTCCATGGCGCGCTGGCACCGCTGGAAGTCTGGGGACACCAATGGGGACATTGAGGGGACATTGGGGACACTGAGGGGACATTGAGGACATTGGGGAGTTGAGGACACTGGGGACACTGAGGTGACAATGGTGGCATCGGCACCGTGGGTGTCCATGGCGCGCTGGCACCGCTGGAAACCTGGGGACACCAATGGGGACATTGGGGACATTGAGGGGACATTGGGGGATCAGGGACATTGAGGACACTGGGGACACTGAGGGAACATTGGGGACATTGGGGACATTGAGGACATTGGGGGGATTGAGGACACTGGGGACACTGAGGGGACATTGGGGACAATGGGGGATCAGGGATATTGGGGATATTTGGGACATTGAGAGGACATTGAGAGGACATTGGGGACATTGGGGACACTGGGGGGATTGGGGACATTGAGGTGACAATGGTGGCATCGGCACCACGGGTGTCCATGGGGCGCTGGCACCGCTGGAAATCTGGGGACATTGAGGGGACAATGGGGACATTGGGGGATTGGGGACACTGAGGGGACATTGGGGACACTGAGGGGACATTGGGGACAATGGGGGATCAGGGACATTGGGGGCACATTGGGGGAATTGGGGGATCAGGGACATTGAGGGCATTGGGGACACTGAGGTGACAATGGTGGCATTGACACCATGGGTGTCCATGGGGCGCTGGCACCGCTGGAAATCTGGGGACACCAATGGGGACATTGGGGACATTGAGGGGACATTGGGGGATCAGGGACATTGAGGACACTGGGGACACTGAGGGAACATTGGGGACATTGGGGACATTGAGGACATTGGGGGGATTGAGGACACTGGGGACACTGAGGGGACATTGGGGACAATGGGGGATCAGGGATATTGGGGATATTTGGGACATTGAGAGGACATTGAGAGGACATTGGGGACATTTGGGGACATTGAGGAGATATGGGGAACATTGAGGTGACAATGGTGGCATTGACACCATGGGTGTCCATGGGGCGCTGGCATCGCTGCAAATCTGGGGACATCAATGGGGACATCAATGGGGACATTGGGGAGTTGGGGACAAGGGGGGATCAGGGACATTGAGGACACGGGGGACACTGAGGGGACATTGGGGGCATTGGGGACACTGAGGGGACATTGGGGGATTGGGGACATTGGGGACACTGAGGTGACAATGGTGGCATCGGTGCCGCGGGCGTCCATGGCGCGCTGACACCGCTGGAAATCTGGGGACACCAATGGGGACATTGGGGACATTGAGGGGACATTGGGGACACTGAGGGGACATTTTGGGCATTGGGGACACTGAGGGGACACTGAGGACATTGAGGGGACATTGAGGGGACATTGAGGGGACATTGGGGACATTGGGGACATTTGAGGATTGGGGACATTGGGGACATTGAAGACATTGAGGGACTTTGGGGACATTGGGAACGTTGAGAGGACATTGGGGACATCCAAGGGACATTGGGGACATTTTGGGGACATTTTGGGGACACAGGGGACCTTGAGAAGACATTGGAGGATTGGGGACATTGAGGACATTTTGGGGACATTGAGGACATTTAGGGACATTGGGGGATTGGGGACACTAAGGACATTTGGGGACATTTTAGGGACATCAGAGACATTGAGAGGACATTGGGGACATTTGGGGGTTTTGGGGACATTGGGGACATTGAGAGGACATTGGGGACACTGAGGGGACATTGGGGATAGGGGACATTGGGGACACTGAGGAGACATTGAGGGGACATTGGAGACATCATTGGGGACATTGAGGGGACATTGGGGACATTTTAGGGACATCAGAGACATTGAGGGGACATTGGGGACATAGGGGACATTGAGGGGACATTGAGGGGACATTGGGGACAATGAGGACATTTGGGAACATTTTAGGGACATCAGAGACATTGAGGGGACATTGGGGACATTGGGGACATTTGGGGGATTTGGGGACACTGAGGGGACATTGGGGACACTGAGGGGACATTGGGGACATTTGGGACATTGAGAGGACATTGGGGACATTGAGGGGACATTGAGGGGACATTGGGGACAATGGGGACATTTGGGGGATTTGGGGACATTGAGGGGACATTGGGGACAATGAGCGGCCGGAGCGGGGAATAAAAACCCCAAATTTGGGCATTTTTGGGACATTTTATGGGAATTATTTGGGTTTTTTAATGGGAATTTTGGGATTTTTGGGATTTTGGGGTTCCCCAGGTGATTTTTGGGGTTGCCCAGGTGGATTTTGGGGTGAATTTGGGGGATTTGGGGAATTTTTGGGAAGATTTTGGGGATAAAATCCCCAAATTTGGGAGTTTTTGGGGTTTTTTGGGGGCCATTTTTGGGGTTTTTTTTGGCCATTTTTGGGGCCATTTTTGGGGCATTTTTGGGGCATTTTTGGGCATTTTGTGGGCATTTTTGGGGCCATTTTTGGGGCTTTTTGGGGCATTTTTGGGATTTTTTGGGCCATTTTTGGGCCATTTTTGGGGGCATTTTTGGGCCATTTTTGGGGCCATTTTTAGAGGTTTTTGGGGCATTTTTGGGATTTTTTTGGGGGGCCATTTTTGGGGGGTTTTGGGGCATTTTTGGGGCCATTTGGGGGCATTTTTGGGGCCATTTTTGGGCCATTTTGGGGTTTTTTTGGGGGCATTTTTGGGGCCATTTTTGGGGGAATTTTGGGCCCATTTTGGGGGAATTTTGGGGCCATTTTTGGGGCCATTTTTGGGGAAATTTTGGGCCCATTTTGGGGGCATTTTGGGGGGTTTTTTGGCCATTTTTTTGGCCATTTTTGGGGATTTTTTTTGGCCATTTTTGGGCCATTTTGGGGGGTTTTAGGGGCATTTTTGGGGCCATTTTTGGGCATTTTTGGGCCATTTTTATGGCATTTTTTGGGGGATTTTCACGGGGATTTTTGGATTTTTGTTATTTCGGGGTTCCCCAGGTGATTTCTGGGGTTCCCCAGGTGATTTTTGGGGTGAATCTGGGGGATTTTGGGGCCATACCCAGGGAGTTCTGCCAGCAGTTGCGGGTCTGGTTCTGCTTGGGGAAGCAGAGATAAAAAACCCCAAATTTTTGGGGGTCTTTGGGCCATTTTTGGGGCCATTTTTGGGTTTTTTTTGGGGTGTTTTTGGGGCCATTTTTGGGGTTTTTTTGGGGCATTTTTGGTGTTTTGGGGGGCTATTTTTGGGGCCATTTTTGGGCATTTTTTGGGCCATTTTGGGTGGTTTTTGGGGCCATTTTTGGGGTTTTTTTGGGGCCATTTTTGGGGCCATTTTTGGGATTTTTTGGGCCATTTTTGGGGGCTTTTTGGGGGCATTTTTTGGGCCATTTTTAGAGGTTTTTGGGGCATTTTTGGGATTTTTTTGGGGGGCCATTCTTGGGGATTTTTGGGGCATTTTTGGGCCCATTTTGGGGGAATTTTGGGGCCATTTTTGGGGCCATTTTTGGGGGAATTTTGGGCCCATTTTGGGGGAATTTTGGGGCCATTTTTGGGGCCATTTTTGGGGAAATTTTGGGCCATTTTTGGGGGCATTTTTGGGGTTTTTTTGGCCATTTTTTTGGCCATTTTTGGGGATTTTTTTTGGCCATTTTTGGGCCATTTTGGGGGGTTTTAGGGGCATTTTTGGGGCCATTTTTGGTCATTTTGGGGCATTTTTTGGGGGTTTTTGGGCCATTTTTTGGGGGATTTTCACGGGGATTTTTGGATTTTCGTTATTTTGGGGTTCCCCAGGTGATTTTTGGGGTGAATTTGGGGGATTTTGGGCCATACCCAGGTAGTTCTGCCAGCAGTTGCGGGTCTGGTTCTGGTTGGGGAAGCAGAGATAAAAAACCCCAAATTTGGGCATTTTTGGGTTTTTTTGGGGGCCATTTTTGGGGCCATTTGGGGGCATTTTTGGGGCCATTTTGGGGCATTTTTTGGGCCATTTTGGGTGGTTTTTGGGGCCATTTTTGGGGTTTTTTTGGGGCCATTTTTGGGGCCTTTTTGGGATGTTTTTTGGGCCATTTTTTGGCATTTTTGGGGGTATTTTTGGTGCCATTTTTGGGGGTTTTTGGGCCATGTTTGGGGGTTTTTTTTGGGGGGCATTTTTGGGCCATTTTTGGTGCATTTTTGGTGCATTTTTGGGGCCATTTTGGGGTTTTTTGGGGGCATTTTTGGTGTTTTTGGGGGGCCATTTTTGGGGCCATTTTTGGGGTTTTTTTGCGCCATTTTGGGGGGTTTTGGGGTCCATTTTTGGTGGTTTTTGGGCCATTTTTGGGGCCATTTTTGGGCCATTTTTGGGGGCATTTTTGGGGGTTTTTTGGCCATTTTTTGGCCATTTTTGGGGATTTTTTTTTGGCCATTTTTGGGCCATTTTGGGGCATTTTTGGGGCAATTTTGGGGGCATTTCTGGGGCCATTTTAGGAGGTTTTTGGGCCATTTTTTGGGGGATTTTCACGGGGATTTTTGGATTTTTGTTATTTCGGGGTTCCCCAGGTGATTTTTGGGGTGAATCTGGGGGATTTTGGGGCCATACCCAGGTAGTTCTGCCAGCAGTTGCGGGTCTGGTTCTGGTTGGGGAAGCGGCTGTCGAACGGAGCCGTTTTGTAGCGGCACAGCTTGAGCTTGATGTCCTCTGCCATGGCTAATTAGCATAATTACAGAGCTTAATTAACACCTGCCCTCGTTAATCACCTTCCAGGGGCTGTTAATTATCAGCCTGAAGGGGTTAATTGGGTTTAAGGAGCATTAATTGCTGAAAAAAGCGGAAAAAAATTGAAATTTTCAATCTTTGCATCAGGGTTCACAAGGGGGAAATGCTGTTAATTAAGGTAATTAGCAGCTAATTAATTAGCTGAATAAATAATTAGGCCCTACTTAGCTAATTGCCAATCTAGCCGTTAATTAGCTCATTAATTATTGATCAATTCCAACCCAGCGGGAGAAATGGGGGAAGTGGAATCAGGAAGAAAAGAGATTTTAATAGGATCCTAATTATGCTAATTAGCAGCTAATTAATTAATTAATTAGTAACCGCTTTAATACCAAATTAATTAATTATCAGTCCTCATTAACTAACAGTACTTATTAACTAATTACTATCAGCAGTTGTTAATTAATTAACTCAGTCTAGCCTGTTAATTAGCTCATTAATCAATAATTAATGTCACCTAATAATGAAACATTAATTAAGTAGAAATAGAAGCACATTAAGAAACCATTAATGATTATAATCACAGCTAATTAATTAGCTAAACAATTAGTCAGAACCTAATTAATTAATGGTTAACCTAATCTGTTAATTGGCTTTTAATTACTAATTAATGTCACCTAATAATGAAAAATCATAAAATTAAGCAGAAACAGGGACAGATTGGAAAGTGATTAATGATTGTAATTAACAGCTGGTTAATTAACCAAGTAACTGGTGTGAATCCAATTAATTAATGATTAACATAGCCTGCTAATTAGCTCATTAATTATTAATTAATCACAGCCTGCAATGATAAACAATGGAATAAAACAGAAGCTAAAACAACAGACTAAAAACTCATTAATTATGCTAATTAGCAGCTGACTAACTAGCCAATAAACTGACTGGGATCTAGTTCATTAACTGCCAATCTAGCCTGCTAATTATTCCATTAATTATTAATTATTAATTAATCCCACCCCACAATGCCAAATAAGGGAATGAAAGAGAAATGAAATCATTCAAGAGACTGGATGCTCATTAAGGATGCTAATTAGCAGTAATGAATTAGTCAGCAAATTAATTAACATCCAGGTAATTAACTGCAAATCCACGTAGTTAATTAGCTCGTTAGTTATTAATTAATATTAATTAACCCCACCCAGCAATGCCAAAGAAGGGAATGAACCACGAGAGGAACTAACGAAGCTCATTCATTATGCAAATGAGCAGCTCCTTAATTCCTGCCCTCCCAGTGCTCCCAGTTCAAACCAGTTCATCCCAGTTCCTTCCCAGTAATCTCACAGACCCCTCCCAGTTCATCCCAGTTCAAACCAGTAACCCCCAAACCTCTCCCAGTTCATCCCAGTCCCTCCCAGTTCATCCCAGTAACCCCCCCCAGACCCCTCCCAGTGCTCCCAGTTCATCCCAGTCCCTCCCAGTTCAAACCAGTAACCCCTCAGACCCCTCCCAGTTCCCCCCAGTACCTCCCAGTTCGGCCCTCACCGCCCTCAGCGCTCCCCTCACGACCCTCCCAGCCCCCCCAGTCTCTCCCAGTCGCTCCCAGTCCATCCCAGTCTCTCCCAGTCCATCCCAGTCGCTCCCAGTCGCCTCCCCAGCGCTCCCAGTCGCTCCCAGTTGCTCCCAGTCCATCCCAGTTCTCCCAGTACGTCCCAGCTCTCAAAGTCACTTTCACCCTCGCTCGCCACCGGCCGGAACCAACGAGTCACTCCGGAAGCGACGGAGAGTCGCCGGAAATGACGTCACGAAAAACCACAGAGAGCCGGTTTCGGGCTGGAGCGTCTCCTCCCGGAGGAAAAATGGCGGCGGCCCCCACCCGCGAGTCCGCCGGAACTGCCCCGAAACGGCGCCAAAACGCCGCGAGCCGCCACAAAAAAACCTTTAGAGCCCCAAAATCCCCATTTTTCACCCCAAAATCTCCGGTTTAGATCCCAAACCTCCATTTTTGTCCCAAAATCCCCATTTTTTTGCCTCAAAATCCCCTCAGGACCCAACTTGAGGCGCTCTGAGGGAACTTCCGCCCGGAAGTGGGCGGAATTTGAGCGTCGGGAGGGTAGTGCGCATGCGCCGGGCTGGGACGGCGCTTTGTTTGTGGCGTCATTTCCGGTTCCGGCAAAGGCGCGCGGGCCACGCGTGGAGAAAGCGGCGCGATGAGGCCGGGTGGGAACTGGAGGGGACTGGGATAAACTGGGACAAACTGGGAGGGACTGGGATAAACTGGGACAAACTGGGAGGGACTGGGGGAGGTTGGGGGGGACTGGGATTGACTGGGAAGTGGTTTGGAGGGAGCTGGGATAAACTGGGAGGGGACTGGGATGGACTGGGGGAACTGGGATGGACTGGGGGGAACTGGGATGGGAACTGGGACACACTGGGAGGGACTGGGATGAATTGGGATGGACTGGGAGGGGATTGGGGGGAACTGGGATAAACTGGGATGCACTGGGAGGGATTGGGAGAGGATTTGGGGGGGACTGGGATAAACTGGGAGGGACTGGGAGGGAACTGGGATGGACTGGGATACACTGGGAGGGACTGGGATGAACTGGGAGCGTTTTGGGGGTAACTGGGATATACTGGGTTATACTGGGAGGGACTGGGGGAGGTGTTGCAGCCACATTGGGAGCACTGGGAGCCTGCAGGGCCTCTCCCAGTCCCTCCCAGTATAACCCAGTATATCCCAGTACATCCCAGTACATCCCAGTTCCCCTCCCAGTCCATCCCAGTATATCCCAGTACATCCCAGTCTGACCAGTTTCCCCACAGGTTTCAGCCCCCGGGGTGGACGCGGCGGCTTCCGAGGCAGAGGTGAGTCCCAGTATAAACCAGTATGGACCAGTATGGACCAGTATAAACCAATAATCCCAACGTCCCTCCCAGAATAGCCCAGTATCCCCAGTTCCCCTCCCAGTATAAACCAGTATAACCAAGTTCCCTCCCAGTATAACCCAGTTCCCCTCCCAGTCCCTCCCAGTATATCCCAGTATAACCCAGTTCCCCTCCCAGTCCCTCCCAGTCCCTCCCAATACATCCCAGTATAACCTAGTTCCCCCAGTTCCCCTCCCAGTATATCCCAGTATAACCCAGTTCCCCTCCCAGTATCCCCAGTTCCCCTCCCAGTCTCTCCCAGTACAAACCAGTATCCCCAGTTCCCCTCCCAGTATAACCCAATTCCCCTCCCAGTCCATCCCAGTCCCCTCAGTGTTCCTCCCAGTCCCTCCCAGTATAACCCAGTTCCCCCAGTTCCCTTTCCAGTATATCCCAGTATAATCCAGTTCTCCTCCCAGTATAACCCAGTCCCTCCCAGTATATCCCAGTATAACCCAGTTCCCCTCCCAGTACATCCCAGTCCCTCCCAGTTCATCCCAGTCTCTCCCAGTCCCCTCCCAGTCCCTCCCAGTGCATCCCAGTGTCCCCAGTTCCCCTCCCAGTACATCCCAGTATAACCCAGTTCCCCTCCCAGTCCCTCCCAGTACATCCCAGTCCCTCCCAGTATCCCCAGTTCCCCTCCCAGTATATCCCAGTATAACCCAGTTTCCCCCCACAGGTTCCGGTTTCACGCCCCGCGGAGGGGGCGTGGCCCGCGGAGGGGGCGGAGCCAGAGGAGGAGGCGGAGCCAGAGGAGCCCCACGGGGGCGGGGCCGAGGCCGAGGGGGCGGAGCCAGGGGCGGGGGCCGCGGCGGCTTCAAAGGCGGGAAAAAAGTGACGGTGGAGCCGCACCGGCATGAGGGTAACTGGGATAAACTGGTTTATACTGGGAGGGACTGGGAGAGACTGGGAGGGACTGGGGATACTGGGAGGGAACTGGGGATACTGGTTTATACTGGGAGGGACTGGGATATACTGGGATGGACTGGGATGGGAACTGGGAGGGACTGGGAGGGGAGCTGGGGATAGTGGGAGGGAACTGGGGATACTGGTTTATACTGGAGGGACTGGGAGGGTGGAGCCACAGCAGCACGAGGGCAACTGGGATGGACTGGTTTATACTGGGATGGACTGGTTTATACTGGGACTGGGAGGGGCTGGGATGGACTGGGAGGGGCTGGGATGGACTGGGAGGGACTGGGAGTGTAACTGGGATGGACTGGGAGGGTAACTGGGGATACTGGTTTATACTGGGAGGGAATGGGAATGGAGCTGGGCGTACTGGTTTATACTGGGAGGGAGCTGGGATATGTTGGTTCATACTGGGAGGGGAGCTGGGGATACTGGGTTATACTGGGAGGGACTGGGGATGCGGCTGTGGAGCAGCTGAGGGTCCCAGGTGTATCCCATGAGTAACCCAGGTGTAACCCAGGTGTGTCCCAGGTTTATCCCAGGTGTAACTCAGGTGTATCCCACGTGTATCTCACATGTCCCTGCCGTGTCCCAGGTGTAACCCAGGTGTATCCCAGGTGTATCCCAGGTGTAACCCATGAGTATCTCACGTGTATCTCCCGTGTCCCAGGTGTATCCCATGTGTATCCCAGGTGTATCCCAGGTGTAACCCATGAGTATCTCATGTGTATCTCCCGTGTCCCAGGTGTATCCCAGGTGTAACCCATGAGTATCCCATGAGTATCTCACGTGTATCTCCCGTGTCCCAGGTGTATCCCATGAGTAACCCATGAGTATCTCACGTGTATCTCCCGTGTCCCAGGTGTATCCCAGGTGTATCCCAGGTGTATCCCAGGTGTAACCCATGAGTATCTCACGTGTATCTCCCGTGTCCCAGGTGTATCCCAGGTGTATCCCAGGTGTAACCCATGAGTATCTCACGTGTATCTCCCGTGTCCCAGGTGTGTTCATTTGCCGGGGCCGTGAGGACGCGTTGGTGACGCGGAACCTGGTGCCGGGAGAGTCGGTGTACGGAGAGAAACGGATCAGTGTGGAGGTAAACTGGGATATACTGGGATATACTGGGATGGACTGGGATGGACTGGGAGGGACTGGGGGGGACTGGGAGGGACTGGGATGGGATTGGGATGGGATTGGGAGGGACTGGGATATACTGGGATATACTGGGATGGACTGGGATGGGATTGGGAGGGACTGGGATATACTGGGAGGGACTGGGAGGGGACTGGGAGGGAACTGGGAGGGACTGGGATATACTGGGATGGACTGGGATGGGACTGGGAGGGACTGGGATGGGATTGGGAGGGACTGGGAGGGACTGGGATGGACTGGGAGGGACTGGGATATACTGGGAGGGACTGGGATGGGATTGGGATATACTGGGATGGGACTGGGAGGGACTGGGATGGGACTGGGAGGGACTGGGATAAACTGGGATGGACTGGGAGGGACTGGGATGGACTGGGAGGGACTGGGGGGGACTGGGAGGGACTGGGATAGAGGGGCTTTGTACTGGGATATACTGGGAGGGACTGGGACAAACTGGATTAAACTGGGACAGACTGGGGTGGACTGGGACGGACTGGGATAAACTGGGATAAACTGGGAGGGATTGGGATATACTGGGATGGACTGGGAGGGACTGGGAGGGAACTGGGATGGACTGGGACAGACTGGGGAGGACTGGGACTGAGATAAACCCAACTGGGACAGACTGGGAGGGACTGGGACAGACTGGGAAGCGCTGGGATGGACTGGGAGGGACTGGGAGGGACTGGGTTATACTGGGAGCACTGGGAGTGGGATTGGGGGTACTGGGAATGGGACGGGGACAAACTGGGATAGACTGGGACAGACTGGGAGGGACTGGGATAGAGGGGCTTTGTACTGGGATAAACTGGGAGGGACTGGGATGGACTGGGAGGGACTGGGAGGGACTGGGATAGAGGGGCTTTGTACTGGGATATACTGGGAGGGACTGGGACAAGCTGGGACAAACTGGATTAAACTGGGACAGACTGGGACGGACTGGGAGAAATTGGAAAGGACTGGGATAAACTGGGAGGGACTGGGACAAACTGGGATAAACTGGGAGGCACTGGGATGGACTGGGATAAACTGGGAGGGACTGTGAGGGACTGGAAGGGACTGGGACAGACTGGGTTACACTGGGAGCACTGGGAGTGGGACTGGGGGTACTGGGAATGGGACTGGGACAAACTGGGAGGGACTGGGATTGAGTGGGATAAACTGGGAGGGAACTGGGACAAACTGGGATAGACTGGGATGGAACTGGGACAGACTGGGAGAGACTGGGAGGGACTGGGATGGACTGGGACAAACTGGGTTATACTGGGAGTGGGATTGGGGATACTGGGAATGGGACTGGGATAGACTGGGATGGACTGGGACAGACTGGGAGAGACTGGAATAAACTGGGACAAACTGGGACGGACTGGGACAAACTGGGAGGGACTGGGACAAACTGGGAGGGACTGGGACAAACTGGGAGGGACTGGGATGGAACTGGAATAGACTGGGACAGTCTGGGATAGACTGGGTTATACTGGGAGCACTGGGAGTGGGACTGGGAGGGACTGGTGTGTACTGGTCCATACTGGTCTATAGTGGTCCATACTGGTCCATACTGGTCCGTATTGGTTGTACTGGTCCATACTGGTCTATAGTGCTCCATACTGGTCCATACTGGTCCATACTGGTTGTACTGGTCCGTACTGGTTCACACCAGTCCGCACTGGTTTATACTGGTCCATACTGCTCCATACTGGTTTATACCAGTTCATACTGGTTTGTAGTGGTTTATAGGCATCTATAGGGATTTGTACTGGTTCTAACTGGTTTTATACTGGTTTATACTGGTCTATACTGGTCTATACTGGTTCTAACTGGTCTATACTGGTTTTTACTGGTTCAGGAGGGTGACGGCTCCATCGAGTACCGTGCCTGGAACCCGTTCCGCTCCAAGCTGGGTTATACTGGTTACACCAGTCCATACTGGTTTATAGGGATATGTATGGATCTATACTGGTCTGTACTGGTTCTAACTGGTCTATACTGGTTTATACTGGTTCAGGAGGGTGACGGCTCCATCGAGTACCGTGCCTGGAACCCGTTCCGCTCCAAACTGGGTTGTACTGGTTACACCAGTCCATACTGGGTTATAGGGATATATAGGGATCTATACTGGTTCTAACTGGTTTATACTGGTCTATACTGGTTCTAACTGGTCTATACTGGTTCAGGATGGTGACAGTTCCATCGAGTACTGTGCCTGGAACCCGTTCCGCTCCAAGCTGGGTTGTACTGGTTATACCAGTCCATACTGGTTTATACTGGTTTATAGGGATATATATGGATATATAGGGATATATAGGGATCTATACTGGTCTGTACTGGTTCTAACTGGTCTATACTGGTTTATACTGGTTCAGGAGGGTGACAGTTCCATCGAGTACCGTGCCTGGAACCCGTTCCGCTCCAAGCTGGGTTATACTGGTTATACCAGTTCATACTGGGTTATACTGGTCTATAGTGGTTTATAGGGATATATATGGATATATAGGGATCTATACTGGTTTATACTGGTCTATACTGGTTCTAACTGGTCTATACTGGTTTATACTGGTTCAGGATGGTGACAGCTCCATCGAGTACCGTGCCTGGAACCCGTTCCGCTCCAAGCTGGGTTATACTGGTTACACCAGTCCATACTGGGTTATAGGGATATATAGGGATATGTATGGATCTATACTGGTCTGTACTGGTCTATACTGGTTCTAACTGGTTTATACTGGTTCAGGATGGTGACAGCTCCATCGAGTACCGTGCCTGGAACCCGTTCCGCTCCAAGCTGGGTTATACTGGTTACACCAGTCCATACTGGGTTATAGGGATATATACTGGTCTATACTGGTTTATACTGGTTCTAACTGGTTTATACTGGTTCAGGATGGTGACAGCTCCATCGAGTACCGTGCCTGGAACCCGTTCCGCTCCAAGCTGGGTTATACTGGTCCATACTGGTTTATAGGGATATATAGGGATCTATACTGGTCTGTACTGGTTCTAACTGGTCTATACTGGTTTATACTGGTTCAGGATGGTGACAGCTCCATCGAGTACCGTGCCTGGAACCCGTTCCGCTCCAAGCTCGCCGCCGCCATCCTGGGGGGCATCGACCGCATCCACATCCGGCCGGGGGCGCGGGTTCTGTACCTGGGGGCGGCCTCGGGCACCACCGTGAGCCACGTGTCCGACATCGTGGGGCAGGTACGGCTGCCACGGGGTTACTATGGGGTTACACAGGGGTTACTATGGGGTTACATATCTGGGATACAATGGGGTTACAATGGGGTTACACACTGGGGTTACACAGGGGTTACACAGGGGTTAGAATGGGGTTACACATGGGTTACACACCGGGGTTACACAGGGGTTACAATGGGGTTAGAATGGGGTTACACACCTGGGATACAATGGGGATACACCGGGGTTACAATGGGGTTACATATGGGTTACACACCGGGGTTACACAGGGGTTACAATGGGGTTAGAATGGGGTTACACAGGGGTTACACACCTGGGATACAATGGGGATACACCGGGGTTACAATGGCATTACAACAGGGTTACAATGGGGTTACACACTGGGGATACACCAGGGTTATAATGGGGTTACAATGGGGTTAGAGCGGGGTTACACAGGGCATACACTGGGGTTACAATGGGGTTACACAATGGGGATACACCAGGGTTACAATGGGGTTACACAGGGGTTCCAACAGGGTTACACACATGGGATGCAACAGGGTTAGAACGGGGATACAATGGGGTTACACACTGGGGTTACACACCTGGGACACACTGGGGTTACAACGGGGATACAAAGGGGTTACACACATGGGATACATAGGGGTTACAGAACGGGGATACACCAGGGATACAACGGGGTTACACAGGGGTTACAATGGGGTTACACACTGGGGATACAACAGGGTTACACACTGGGGTTACAACAGGGTTACACACCTGGGATACACAGGGGTTACTCCTGGGTTACTCCTGGGTTACTCCTGTGGTGCCCCCAAGGCCTCACCTGGCCCAGGTGGCCCCGGTTTGGTGTCCCCAAGCTCCTGGGAGCGCCTGGTGCTGGCACCTGCAGGTGACCCCGGGTGACCTCGGTGACCTTTGGGTGACCCCGGTGACCTTTGGTGACCCCGTGTTTGTCCCCGCCCCCAGGAGGGCGTGGTCTACGCCGTGGAGTTCTCGCACCGCTCGGGCCGGGACCTGCTCAACGTGGCCAAGAAGAGAACGAACGTGGTGCCCGTCATCGAGGACGCGCGGCACCCCCACAAATACCGCATGCTGATTGGTCAGTCACTGAAAGGGGGCGGGGCTTAGTCCTGGGGGGCGGGGTCAGTCGGCCAAAGGGGTGGGGCTTTGTCCTTGGGGCGGGGCTTCATCATTGGTCTCACCCGTGGGAATGAAGGTGGTGCCGGGCATGGAGGATGTGCTTGGTCAGTGAGGCAAAGGGGGTGGGGTCAGTCGGCCAAAGGGGTGGGGCTTTGTCCTGGGGGCGGGGCTTCATCATGGGGTCTCACCTGTGGGAATGAAGGTGGTGCCGGTGATCGAGGATGTGCTTGGTCAGTGGGGCAAAGGGGGCGGGGCTTCCTCCTGGGGGGCGGGGTTTCATCCTGGGGGCGGGGCTTACACCTGGGACACACCTGGGTCTCACCTGTGGGAATGAAGGTGGTGCCGGTGATGGAGGATGTGCTTGGTCAGTGAGGCAAAGGGGGCGGGGTCAGTGAGCCAGACGGGCGGGGCTTAGTCATGGGGCGGGGCTTCATCCTGAGGGGCGGGGCTTCATCCTGGGTCTCACCTGTGGCAATGAAGGTGGTGCCGGTCATCGAGGACGCGCGGCACCCCCACAAATACCGCATGCTGATTGGTCAGTGGGACACGGGGGGCGGGGCTTAGTCCTGGTGGGCGGGGTCAGTCAGGGAAAGGGGTGGGGCTTCATCCTGGGCCTCACCTGTGTGAATGAAGGTGGTGCCGGTCATGGAGGACACGTGGCACCCACAGAAATGCCGCGTGCTGATTGGTCAGTGGGGCACAGGGGGCGGGGCCAGTGCCACAGGGGGCGGGGCTTCATTCTGGGGGCGGGGCTTACACCTGGGACACACCTGGGTCTCACCTGTGTGAATGAAGGTGGTGCCGGGCATGGAGAACACGCGGCACCCACAGAAATGCCGCGTGCTGATTGGTCAGTGGGGCACAGGGGGCGGGGCCAGTGCCACAGGGGGCGGGACCACACCTGGGCACAGCTGGGAGGGGGGGAGGAGGTTCTGGAGAAGGTTCTGGAGGTTTTGGGGTGTCCTGGGTGGGACTTGAGGTGGTTTTGAGTTTCTGGCTGGAATTTTGGGGGAATTTCATGGAAATTTTGGGATTTTTTCCAGGAATTTCTGAATTTTGTGCAGAATTTTGGGAAAATTTGGGATATTTTGGGATAATTTTGGGGATTTTTGCCCCGTCCCAGCCATGGTGGACGTGATCTTGGTGGGCACCAAATTTTGGGATTTTTTTGGGTTCCTGGCCTGAATTTTGGTGGAATTTCATGGAAATTTGGGATTTTTTCCAGAATTTCTGAATTTTGTTCAGAATTTTGGGGTAAATTTGGGATATTTTGGGATAATTTTGGGGTTTTTTTGCCCCGTCCCAGCCATGGTGGACGTGATCTTGGTGGGCCCCAAATTTTGGGATTTTTTGGGTTCCTGGCCTGAATTTTGGTGGAATTTCATGGAAATTTTGGGATTTTTTTTTGGAATTTCTGATTTTCTGTAATTCCAGGATCATTTTGGGATAATTTTCGGATATTTTGGGATAATTTGGGATAATTTGGGGGTTTTTTTTGCCCCGTTCCAGCCATGGTGGACGTGATCTTGGTGGGCACCAAATTTTGGGATTTTTGGGTTCCTGGCTGGAATTTCATGGAAATTTTGGGATTTTTTTGGGAATTTCTGATTTTCTGGAATTCCAGGATAATTTTGGGATCATTTTGGGATAATTTTGGGATATTTTGGGATAATTTTGGGGATTTTTGCCCCGTCCCAGCCATGGTGGACGTGATCTTGGTGGGCACCAAATTTTGGGATTTTTTTGGGTTCCTGGCCTGAATTTTGGTGGAATTTCATGGAAATTTGGGATTTTTTCCAGAATTTCTGAATTTTGTTCAGAATTTTGGGGTAAATTTGGGATATTTTGGGATAATTTTGGGGTTTTTTTGCCCCGTCCCAGCCATGGTGGACGTGATCTTGGTGGGCCCCAAATTTTGGGATTTTTTGGGTTCCTGGCCTGAATTTTGGTGGAATTTCATGGAAATTTTGGGATTTTTTTTTGGAATTTCTGATTTTCTGTAATTCCAGGATCATTTTGGGATAATTTTCGGATATTTTGGGATAATTTGGGGGTTTTTTTTGCCCCGTTCCAGCCATGGTGGACGTGATCTTGGTGGGCACCAAATTTTGGGATTTTTGGGTTCCTGGCTGGAATTTCATGGAAATTTTGGGATTTTTTTGGGAATTTCTGATTTTCTGGAATTCCAGGATAATTTTGGGATCATTTTGGGATAATTTTGGGATATTTTGGGATCATTTTGGGGTTTTTTGCCCCGTTCCAGCCATGGTGGACGTGATCATGGGGGGTACCAAATTTTGGGGTTTTTTGGGTTCCTGGCCGGAATTTCGTGGGAATTTCATGGAAATTTTGGGATTTTTTTGGGAATTTCCGATTTTCTAGAATTCCAGGATAATTTTGGGGTAAATTTGGGATATTTTGGGATAATTTTGGGGTTTTTTTGCCCCGTCCCAGCCATGGTGGACGTGATCATGGTGGGCACCAAATTTTGGGTTCCTGGCCTGAATTTCGCAGGAATTTTGAGGAATTTCCTGGAAATTTTGGGATTTTTTTGGGAATTTCCGATTTTCTGGAATTTTGGGGTAATTTTGGGCTATTTTGGGGTAATTTTGGGGTTTTTCTGCCCCCCATCCCAGGCATGGTGGACGTGATCTTCGCGGACGTGGCGCAGCCGGACCAGACGCGCATCGTGGCCCTGAACGCGCATCACTTCCTGCGGGCGGGGGGGCACTTCCTCATCTCCATCAAGGTACGGACCAGTACAAACCAGTACAAACCAGTATGGACCAGTATGGACCAGTATGGACCGGTATAGACCAGTATAGACCAGTATGGGCTGGTATAAACCAGTATGGACCAGTTAGAGACCATCACTTCCTGCGGGCGGGGGGGCACTTCCTCATCTCCATCAAGGTACGGACCAGTATGGACCAGTATGGACCAGTTAGAGACCAGTATGGGCTGGTATGGACCAGTTAGAGACCAGTATGGACCAGTATGGACCAGTTAGAGACCAGTATAGACCAGTACAGACCAGTACAAACCATCACTTCCTGCGGGCGGGGGGGCACTTCCTCATCTCCATCAAGGTACGGACCAGTATGGACCAGTATAGACCAGTATGGACCAATATGGACCAGTATGGGCCGGTATAAACCAGTATAGACCAGTTAGAGACCAGTATGGACCAGTACAGACCAGTACAAACCATCACTTCCTGCGGGCAGGGGGGCACTTCCTCATCTCCATCAAGGTACGGACCAGTATGGACCAGTATGGACCAGTATGGACCAGTATGGACCGGTATAGACCAGTATAGACCAGTATGGGCTGGTATAAACCAGTATGGACCAGTTAGAGACCATCACTTCCTGCGGGCGGGGGGGCACTTCCTCATCTCCATCAAGGTACGGACCAGTATGGACCAGTATAGACCAGTATAAACCAGTATGGACCAGTATGGGCCGGTATGAACCAGTATGGACCAGTATGGACCAGTATGGAATAGTATAGACCAGTACAGACCAGTACAAACCATCACTTCCTGCGGGCGGGGGGGCACTTCCTCATCTCCATCAAGGTATGGACCAGTATGGACCAGTATGGACCAGTACAAACCAGTCCAAAGCAGTTCTAACTGGATCAAACTGGCTCAAACCAGTTCTAACCGATCTCAACCCAGTCCAACCCAGCTCAAACCAGTCTAAACCAGTTCTAACAGGCTCAAACTGGTTCTAACTGGTCTCAAACCAGTCCAAACCAGCTCAACCCAGTCCAACCCGCTCCAACCCAGTCCAACCCAGTCCCACCCAGTCCCACCCAGTACAAACCAGTCCAAACCAGTCCAACCCAGTTCTAACTGGATCTAACTGGATCTAACCAGTCTCAAACCAGTTCTAACCAATCTCAAACCAGTCCAACCCAGTCCAAACCATTCCAACCCACTCCAAACCATTCCAAACCAGTCCAAACCAGTTCTGACTGGATCTAACTGGTCTCAAACCAGTTCTAACTGGATCAAACCAGTTCTAACTGGATCAAACCGGTTCTAACTGGGATCGAACTGGTTCTAACCTGTTCTGGCTGGTTCTAACTGGGATCTAACCGGTTCTAACTGGTCTCAAACTGGTTCTAACTGGTTCAAACCAGTCCAACCTAGTCCAAACCAGTCCAACTGAGTCCAAACCAGTTGTAACCAGTTCAAACTGGATCTAACTGGGGTCTAACCAGTTCTAATCGGTTCTAACTGGTCTCAAACCAGTCCAAACTGGTTCAAACCAGTCCAACCCGTTCCAACCCAGTCCCACCCAGTCCAACCCAATCCAACCCAGTCCAACCCAGTCCAAACCAGTTCTAACTGGGATCTAACTGGCTCAAACTGGTTCTAACCAGTCCAACCCACTCAATCCCAGTCCAAACCAGTCCATCCCACTACAACCCAGTTCTAACCAGTCCAACCCGGTCCAACCCAGTCCAAACTGGTTCTAACTGGTCCCAACCCAGTCCAAACTGGTTCTAACCGGTCCCAACCCAGTCCAAACTGGTTCTAACCAGTCCAACCCAGTCCAACTGAGTCCAAACCAGTTCTAACTGGCTCAAACCGGTTCTAACCGGTCTCAACCCAGTCCAAACCGGTTCTAACCGGTCCCACCCCAGTCCAACCCGGTTCTAACTGGTCTCAACCCAGTCCCACCCATTCCAAACCAGTCCAACCCAGTCCAAACCGGTTCTAACCGGTCCCACCCCAGTCCAAACCGGTTCTAACCGGTCCCAACCCAGTCCAAACCGGTTCTAACTGGTCCCAACCCAGTCCAACCCGGTTCTAACCGCTCCCACCCCTGTGTGCAGGCGAACTGCATCGACTCGACGGCGCCGGCCGAGGCCGTGTTCGCGGGCGAGGTGAGGAAGATGACGGCCGAGAGGATGAAGCCGCAGGAGCAGCTGACCCTGGAGCCCTACGAGAGGGACCACGCCGTGGTGGTCGGCGTCTACCGGTGACTGGGAGGGACTGGGACAGACTGGGATATACTGGGAGGGACTGGGAGGGACTGGGGGGAAAAAATCCGGGAGTTTTAGGTGCAAAAATGGAGATTTTAGGGTGAAAAATGGGGATTTTATGGGGAAAAATGGGAATTTTCAGGATAGAAAGGGAACTGGGAGGGACTGGTTTATACTGGGAGGGACTGGGAGGGACTGGGAGGAAAAAACCCGGGGGATTTAGGAGCAAAAATGGGGATTTTGGGGGGAAAAATGGGGATTTTGGGCGTGGAAAGGAGACTGGGAGGGACTGGTTTATACTGGGAGGGAACTGGGTTATACTGGGAGGGACTGGGAGGAAAAAATTTGGGAGTTTTAGGTGCAAAAATGGAGATTTTAGGGTGAAAAATGGGGATTTTGGGGGGGAAAATGGGAATTTTGGGGGGTTAAAAGGGAACTGGGTTATACTGGGAGGGACTGGGAGGGACTGGTTTATACTGGGAGGGACTGGGATGTACTGGGTTATACTGGGGGGGACTGGGAGGAAAAAATTCAGGAGTTTTAGGCGCAAAAATGGAGATTTTAGGGGGAAAAATGGGAAATTTCAGGGTAGAAAGGAGACTGGGAGGGACTGGGATATACTGGGAGGGACTGGGTTATACTGGTTTATACTGGGTTATACTGGGATGGACTGTGAGGAAAAAATCTGGGAGATTTAGGCACAAAAATTGGGATTTTAGGGTGAAAAATGGGAATTTTGGAGGGGAAAATGGGAATTTTGGGGGGTTAAAAGGGAACTGGGTTATACTGGTTTGTACTGGGTTATACTGGGAGGGACTGGGAGGGACTGGGGGGAAAAAATCCGGGAGTTTTAGGTGCAAAAATGGAGATTTTATGGGTAAAAATGGGAATTTTGGGGATAGAAAGGAGACTGGGAGGGACTGGGAGGGAACTGGGTTATACTGGGAGGGACTGGGGGGAAAAAAACCGGGGGATTTAGGCACAAAAATGGAGATTTTGGGGTGAAAATTGGGGATTTTGGGGGGGAAAATGGGGATTTTGGGGGGTTAAAAGGGAACTGGGTTATACTGGTTTGTACTGGGTTATACTGGGTTATACTGGGAGGGACTGGGAGGAAAAAAAACGGGAGTTTTAGGTGCAAAAATGGAGATTTTAGGGGGAAAATGGGGATTTTGGGGAGTGAAAAAAGGGACTGGGTTATACTGGTCCATACTGGTCCATACTGGTCTATACTGGTCTGTACTGGTCCATACTGGTCTCTCACTGGTTCTCATTGGTTCTCCCCCTCTCTCCCCTCCCAGGCCCCCTCCCAAGGAGAAATGACGTCATTGCTGCTTCACCAGGGGCGTGGCCTAACCCGGAAACGGGTGTGGCCAAATCCGGAAGTGACCGGCGCTTTTGAGGTGTGGGTGTGGCCTAGCCCGGAAGTGCTCGGCATCATTGAGTGGGCGTGGCCTAGACCGGAAGTGCTCAGCGCTCTTGTCGAGTGGGCGTGGCCTAACCCGGAAGTGGCTCCGGGATTTGGGGTGTGGGAGGGGCCTGGGGGGGTTTTGTTAATTAAAGGAAAATTGATTAATTAGCGTTGTTAATTGATTAATTAGGGCGTAATTAATGCCTTGGGGAGGTTAATGGGGTAATGGACGGGGCTGGGGTGATTAATGGAGTTGTTAATTAATTAATTATTAATTAATTAAAGATTATTAAGGCCTAGCAATTAATTAGATTTAATTAATTAATTACTGTAAGAGGCTAATGAATTCCTGGCCAGAATGGACAATTAGCGGGGGTTATTAAGTAATTAATTGGGTTTGTGCAATTAGTGGTGGTGGCTAATTAAGGGTGTTAATTGGGGCTAATTGATTTAATTAATTAACTGGGGTTTAATTAATTATGGGCGTGATTGGGTGTTTAATTACTGGGGTTTGGGCATTGAGTGGGAGCTGTTAATTGGGGTAATTAATTAATGGACGTGGATTAATTGGCACTTTAATTAATGGGGTTTATTAATGATGGGGTAATTAATGGCCGAGTTAATGCTGTGGTTAATTAATGAAGATTAATTACTGCATTAATTAATAGAAGTTCATTAATGGGTTTAATTAATGGAGGTCAAATAAAGGGGGTTAATTAATGTTGTTAATGGGGGCTAATTAATGAGGGTTAATGGGGGTTAATTAACTAATTTAATTAATGGGTTTATGGGATTCATTAAGGAGGCTAATTAATGACAGGGCTAATTAGTGCTGGGGGTTAATTGGGGTTGATTAATGGGTGTTCATAAGGGCTAATTAATTGGAGTTAATTAATGTCATGGTTAATTAATGAGGTTCATTAATGGGGTTAATAATAGGGCTAATTAATGGGGCTAATTGGTTAATTACTGGGGTAATTAATGGGGGTTATTAATGCTGGGGTCAATTAATGGAGTTGATTAATGGAGGTTAATTAATGAGGTTTAATTTATAGAGGTTAATTAATGGGGTTAATTAACAGGTTAATTAATGAGGTTTAACTAATGAGGGCTAATTAATGGAGGTTAATTAATGAGGTTTAGTTAATTGGGTTAATTAACAAGGGTTAATTAATGGAGGTTAATTAATGACAGGTGAGGGACACACCTGGGACAGGTGAGGTGGGAATGAAGGCGTTACCTGGGACAGGAGAGGGCTCAGAGCAGGCGTCACCTGTGCAGGTGAGTCCAGGTGTGCCCCAGGTGTGACCCCAGGTGTGACCCCAGCCAGGTGTGACCCCAGGTGTTACCTGAGTCCAGATGTGACCCCAGGTGTGAGCCCAGGTACCCCCAGGTGTGACCCCAGGTGTGACCCCGGGTGCCCCCAGGTGTGACCCCCAGGTGTGACCCCAGCCAGGTGTGCCCCCAGGTGTGCCCCCAGGTGTGACCCCAGGTGTGACCCCAGGTGTGCCCCCAGGTGCCCCCAGGTGTGACCCCAGGTGTTACCCCAGGTGACCCCCGGTGACCCCAGGTGTGTCCCCAGGTGCCCCCAGGTGTGACCCCGGGTGCCCCCAGGTGTGACCCCAGGTGTGACCCCAGGTGTGACCCCAGGTGTGCCCCCAGGTGACCCCAGGTGTGTTTGCAGCGAGGTTCCCGCAGGCCCTGCCCTGCAGCCAGGTGTGCATCGTACCTGAGCTCACCTGCGGCCGCACCCACCCCGGCTCCATCACCCCCAGCGCGCTCTGCGCCGGCCAGCCCCGCCCCCGCAACGACACCTGACAGGTGAGGGACAGGTGGGACAGGTGAGGGACAGGTGAGATGGGACAGGTGAGATGGGACAGGTGAGACATGGACAGGTGAGATGGGACAGGTGAGGGACAGGTGAGCCCCAGAGCCGCACCGACACCTGCCAGGTGAGGGACAGGTGAGGGACACAGGTGAGACATGGACAGGTGACACAGGTGAGCCCCACACCTGCGCTGACACCTGCCAGGTGAGACAGGGACAGGTGAGGGACACAGGTGAGACATGGACAGGTGAGATGGGACAGGTGACACAGGTGGGACAGGTGAGCCCCACACCCGCGCCGACACCTGCCAGGTGAGACAGGGACAGGTGAGGGACACAGGTGAGACATGGACAGGTGAGATGGGACAAAATCCAACCCAAAATCCCAAAAAAATCCACCCCAAAAATCCACCCTGAAATCCCAAAATTCCACCCCAAAAGTCCCAAAAAATCCAACCCAAAATCCCAAAAAATCCACCCCAAAAATCCGCCCCAAAACCCCCAAATTCCACCGCAAAAACCCCAAAAAATCCACGCCCAAAATCCCAAAATTCCACCCCAAAATTCCCAAAAATCCACCCTGAAAATTCCCCAAATTCCACCCCCAAAATCCCAACATTCCACCCCAAAACTCCCAAAAAATCCACCCCAAAATCCAAACAATCCACCCCAAAAAAATCCTGAAAAATCCAACCCAAAAACCCCCAAATTCCACCCCAAAAGTCCCAAAAATTCCACCCCAAAATCACAAAATTCCACCCCAAAAGTAAAAAAAAAAATTCCCCCCCAAAAATGCCAAAATTCCACCCAAAATGCCACCCCAAAATCCCAAATTCCACCCCAAAATTCCACAAAAATCCGCCCAAAAATTCCAAAATTCCACCCCAAAAACCCACTCCAAAAAATCCCCAAAATCCACCCCAAAAACCACAAGTTCCACCCCCAAAAACCCCAAATTCCACCCCCAAAACCCCCAAGTTCCACCCCAAAAATCCCAAAAAATCCACCCGAAAAATCCACCCCAAAACCCCCAAATTCCACCCCAAAAATTCCCCAAATCCCCCCCAAAATTCCACCCCAAATCTCAAAATTCTGCCCCAAAAATCCGCCCCAAAATCCCCAAATGTCCCCCAGTGTCACCTGTGCCACCCCCAATGTCACCCCCGGTGTCCCCGGTGCCACCCTCGGTGTCCCCCCCCAGGGCCACCCCCACTGTCCCCAGTGTCCCCAATGTCCCCAGGGCCACCCCCAGTGTCCCCAGTGCCACCTGTGCCACCTGTGCCACCCCCTCTGTCACCCCCGGTGTCACCTGAGTCACCCAGAGCCACCCCCCCAGTGTCCCCAGGGCCACCTCTTGTGTCCCCTGTGCCGCCACCCCAGTGTCACCCCCGGTGTCCCCAATGCCACCCTCAGTGTCCCCAGTGTCACCCCCAGTGCCACCCCCTGTCCCCAATGCCACCCTTGGTGTCCCCAGTGTCTCAGGTGTCCCCAGTGTCACCTGTGCCACACCCAGTGTCCCCAGTGTCCCCTCTGTCCCCAGAGTCCCCAGTGCCACCAGTGCCAGCCCCCAGTGTCCCCAGTGTGTCCCCAGTGTCCCCTCTGTCCCCAGAGTCCCCAGTGCCACCTGTGCCACCCCAATGCCACCTTTGGTGTCCCCAGTGCCACCTGAGCCACCCCCAGTGTCCCCGGTGTCCCCAGTGCCACCTGTGTGTCCCCAATGCCTCAGTGTCCCCAGAGCCACCTGTGCCACCCCCTGTCCCCAATGCCACCCTCGGTGTCCCCAGTGCCACCTGTGTGTCCCCAGTGTCGTCCCCAGTGTCCCCAATGCCACCCCAGTGCCTCACTGTCCCCAATGCCACCCCCTCTGTCCCCAGTGTCCCCAATGCCACCAGTGCCACCCTTGGTGTCCCCAGTGCCATCTGTGTGTCCCCAATGCCTCAGTGTCCCCAGTGCCACCTGAGCCACCCCAGTGTCCCCCGTGTCCCTTGTGCCACCCCAGTGCCACCCCAGTGCCACCCCCAGTGTCCCCAGTGTCCCCAGTGTCGTCCCCAGTGCCACCTGAGCCACCCCAGTGCCACCCCCGGTGTCCCCGCTGCCACCCCCAGTGTCCCCAGTGTCCCCAGTGCCACCCCCTCTGTCCCCAGTGTCTCCAGTGCCGCCCCCGGTGTCCCCAGTGCCACCCTCGGTGTCCCCAGTGCCACCTGAGCCACCCCCAGTGTCCCCAGTGTCCCCAGTGCCACCCCAATGCCGCCCCCTCTGTCCCCAGTGTCCCCAGTGTCCCCAATGCCTCAGTGTCCCCAGTGCCACCCCCAGTGCCATCCCCAGTGTCCCCAGTGCCACCCCCAGTGCCACCCCCAGTGTCCCCAGTGTCCCCAGTGCCACCCCCAGTGCCATCCCCAGTGTCCCCAGTGCCACCCCCAGTGCCACCCCCAGTGTCCCCAGTGTCCCCAGTGCCACCCCCGGTGCCACCCCCGGTGTCCCCGCGGTGTCAGCAGGGGCGGGGCTGTCACTCCGGTCCCCTCCCGGCCCGCAGGTGACACCCGGCTGACAGCGCAGGTGACAGCGCGGGTGGCACAGGTGACACCCAGGTGACACCCGGGTGACAGCGCAGGTGACACCGGCGGGACCGGTCAGGCCCCGCCCCCTCGGGCGGTGGCGCTGGCGCGGCCACTTCCGGGGTCCCCTTTGTCACCTGGGTCCCCTCAGGTGTCCCTGGGTCCCCTCAGGTGTCCCCTCATTGTCCCCTGTGTCACCTGGGGACTTCTCAGGTGTCACCTGGGTCCCCTCAGGTGTCCCTGGGTCCTCCTTGTGTCACCTGGGTCCCCTCATTGTCCCCTCAGGTGTCCCCAGGTGTCCCCTCATTGTCACCTGTGTCCTCTCCTGTGTCCCCTCAGGTGTCACCTGGGGTTCCTCAGGTGTCCCCTCATTGTCCCCTGTGTCACCTGGGGACTTCTCAGGTGTCCCCTGTGTCCCCTCAGGTGTCCCCAGTGTCCTCTCATTGTCCTTTCAGGTGTCCTCTCCTGTGTCCCCTTTGTCACCTGGGTCCCCTCATTGTCCCCTCATTGTCCCCTCAGGTGTCCTCTCCTGTGTCCCTTCAGGTGTCCCTGTGTCCCCTCGGGTGTCTCTCAGGTGTCCCTCAGGTGTCCCCTCATTGTCCCCTCAGGTGTCCCCTGTGTCCCCTCAGGTGTCACCTGGGGTTCCTCAGGTGTCCCCTCATTGTCCCCTGTGTCACCTGGGGGCTTTTCAGGTGTCACCCGTGTCCCCTCAGGTGTCCCTGTGTCCCCTCAGGTGTCCCCTGTCCCATGGCTCAGGTGCGCACAGGTGGGGCCAAGGGGGAGGGGACACAGCTGGGGTCACCTGGGGTCACACCTGGGGTCACACCTGGGGTCACAGCTGGGGTGGGATCGGGATCAGGACCAGGGCCAGGGGAAGGATTAGGCTCAGGACCAGGATTAAGCTCAGGCTCAGGACCAGGCTCAGGCTCAGGATTAAGCTCAGGACCGGGATCAGGCTCAGTCCCAGGCTCAGTTCCAAGCTTGGTCCCAGGCTCAGGCTCAGTCCCAGTCCGGGCCCAGCTCAGTCCCAGGCTCAGCCCCAGGTTCAGGATTAGGCCCAGCTCAGGCTCAGTCCCGGGCTCAGGATCAGTCTCAGGGGCAGGATTAAGCTCAGTCCCAGGTTCAGGACCAGGATTAGGGGCAGGATTAAGCTCAGGACCGCGATCAGGATTAGTCCCAGGCTCAGGATTTGTCTCAGTCCGGGCCCAGCCCAGGCTCAGTCCTGGGTTCAGGATTAGGCCCAGGCTCAGTCCCAGTCCCAGTCCGGGCCCAGCTCAGTCCCAGGCTCAGCCCCAGGTTCAGGATTAGGCCTGGCTCAGGCTCAGTCCCAGGCTCAGGATTAAGCTCAGGACCAGGTTCAGGATTAGGCCCAGCCCAGGCTCGGTCTCAGCCCGGGCCCAGCCCAGGCTCAGTCCCAGGTTCAGGATTAGGCCCAGGCCCGGCTCAGTCTCAGTCTCAGTCCGGGCCCAGCCCAGGCTCAGTCCCGGGTTCAGGATTAGGCCCAGTCCCAGGCTCAGTCCCAGGCCCAGGTTCAGGATTTGTCTCATTCCGGGCCCAGCCCAGCTCAGTCCCAGGTTCAGGATTAGGCCCAGGTTCAGGATTAGGCCCAGGTTCAGGATTTGTCTCAGTCCCAGGCCCAGGCTCAGGTTCAGGATTAGGCCCAGGTTCAGGATTAGGCCCAGGTTCAGGATTTGTCTCATTCCGGGCCCAGCCCAGGCTCAGGTTCAGGATTAGGCCCAGGCTCAGGCCCAGGTTCAGGATTTGTCTCATTCCGGGCCCAGCCCAGGCTCAGTCCCAGGCTCGGTCCCAGCCCAGGTTCAGGATCAGTCCCAGGTTCAGGATTAGGCCCAGGTTCAGGATTAGGCTCAGGTCCAGGCTCGGTCTCATTCCGGGCCCAGCCCAGGCCCGAGCTCAGCGCTGGGGGCGGGGCCGCTCCCCCTCCCCCCCCCCGGGCCCTTCCTGGGGCGGATCAAAGCCAGGGAGGGGCGGGGCCTCCGCCCACGGCGCCGCTGACGTCACCGCCCCGCCCACAACAAAACCCGTCCATAACAAACAAGCCACGCCCACAACGAACGAACCACGCCCACAAAGAAAGAACCACGCCCACAACGAACAAGCCACGCCCACAACAAACAAACCCCGCCCCCCGGGCCTATAAAAATCCCCGGCCCCGGAGATCCCGGCTCGGCCGCTCCCGACCTGATCCAGGTGAGTCCCGACAGGTGAGAGCCGGGTGAGGTCTGAGCCAGGTGAGATCTGACAGGTGAGAGCCGGGTAAGGTCTGACAGGTGAGCCCTGAGCCAGGTGAGTCCTGACAGGTGAGATCTGAGCCAGGTGAGATCCAGGTGAGAGCTGGGTGAGTCCTGAGCCAGGTGAGGCTGATCCAGGTGAGATCCAGGTGAGAGTCAGGTGAGATCTGAGCCAGGTGAGTCCCAACAGGTGAGAGCCGGGTGAGGTCTGAGCCAGGTGAGTCCCGACAGGTGAGAGCCGGGTAAGGTCTGACAGGTGAGCCCTGATCCAGGTGAGATCCAGGTGAGATCTGAGCCAGGTGAGTCCCGACAGATGAGAGCCAGGTGAGATCTGAGCCAGGTGAGATCTGAGCCAGGTGAGCCCTGATCTAAGTGAGCCAGGTGAGATCTGAGCCAGGTGAGTCCCGACAGGTGAGAGCCAGGTCTGAGCCAGGTGAGATCTGAGCCAGGTGAGGCTGATCCAGGTGAGATCCAGGTGAGATCTGAGCCAGGTGAGATCTGACAGGTGAGAGCCCGGTGAGCCCCGATCCAGATGAGATCTGAGCCGGGTGAGTCCTGACAGGTGAGAGCCGGGAAAGGTCTGAGCCAGGTGAGAGCCAGGTGAGATCTGAGCCAGGTGAGAGCCAGGTGAGATCTGAGCCAGGTGAGCCCCAATCCAGGTGAGCCCCAATCCAGGTGAGCCCCGATCCAGGTGAGATTGGTGAGCCAGGTGAGGCCCTGACAGGTGAGCCTGGATCCAGGTGAGTCTGATCCAGGTGAGCCCCGATCCAGGTGAGTCCCAACAGGTGAGACTGGTGAGACAGGTAAGGGCTGATCCAGGTGAGTCCTGATCCAGGTAAGGTCTGATCCAAGTGAGCCCCGATCCAGGTGAGGCTGATCCAGGTGAGTCCAACAGGTGAGCCAGGTAAGGTCTGGGCCAGTTGAGCCAGGTAAGCCCCAGTCCAGGTGAGGCCCTGACAGGTGAGCCAGGTGAGGCTGATCCAGGTGAGAAAGGTGAGGTCTGAGCCAGGTGAGCCAGGTAAGATCTGGGCCAGGTGAGCCCCTGACAGGTGAGATCCAGGTGAGACAACCAAGGTCTGAGCCAGGTGATCCAGGTGAGTCCCTGACAGGTGAGACTGGTGAGACAGGTGAGGTCTGAGCCAGGTGAGGCTGATCCAGGTGAGGTCTGAGCCAGGTGAGTCCCGATCCAGGTGAGTCCCTGATCCAAGTAAGGTCTGAGCCAGGTGAGATCCAGGTGAGCCAGGTAAGGTCTGAGCCAGTTAAAGTCAGATCCAGGTGAGTTCTGAGCCAGGTGAGTCCTGATCCAGGTGAGTCCAATCCAGGTGAGATTTTTGGGGAATTTTTGGGAATTTTGGGGGAAATTTTGGGGAATTTTTTGGCTTTTGGATCCAGGTGTGATCCAGGTGAGCCCTGATCCAGGTGAGTCCTTGACAGGTGAGACAGGTGAGGTCTGAGCCAAGTGAGCCCCAATCCAGATGAGGCTGATCCAGGTGCAATTTTTGGGGAATTTTCAGGAATTTTGGGGGAAATTTTGGGGTTTTGGGAGCCAGGTGAGATCCAGGTGAGTCTGATCCAGGTGAGTCCAATCCAGGTGCGATTTTTGGGGAATTTTGGGGGAATTTTTTGGGGTTTTGGGAGCCAGGTGAGATCCAGGTGAGTCCAATCCAGGTGAGATTTTTGGGGAATATTCGGGAATTTTGGGGGAATTTTTTGGCTTTTGGATCCAGGTGTGATCCAGGTAGCCTGGAGGGGGCGTGGCCACGATCCAGGTGGGATTTGGGGGGGCGTGGCCACGATCCAGGTGGGATTTGGGGCGGGGGATTTTTGGGTTTTGGATCCAGGTGAGATCTTACCTGGATCTTACCTGGATCTCACCTGGATTCAAGACCCCAAAATTCCCCCCCAAAATCTCCCCCAAAATTCCCCAAAGTTCCCTCAAATCTCACCTGGATCCCACCTGGATCCAAGAGCTCAAAAATTCCCCCCCAAATCCCCCAAATTCTTACCTGGATCTCACCTGGCTCCCAAAAATCCCAAAAATTCTCCCCAAATCCCACCTGGATCTCACCTGGCTCCCAAAACCCCAGAAATTCCCCCCAAAAATTCCCCCAAAACCCCGGAAATTCCCCCCAAAAATTCCCCCAAAATCCCAGAAATTCCCCCCAGATCTCCCCCAGATCTCACCTGGACCCACCTTGATCCCAAATTCCCCCCAGATTCCCCCAAAATCCCCAAATTTCCCCAAAATTCCCCTCCCAAAATCCCACCTGGATCTCACCTGGCTCCCAAAATCCCCCAAAATTCTCCCAAAAATCCCCCAAAATCCCCCCCAAATCTCACCTGGATTTTACCTGGATCTGACCTGGATCTCACCTGGCTCCTGAAATCCTCAAAATTCCCCCCAAATCCCACCTGGATTTTACCTGGCTCCCAAAATCCCCTCTAAATCCCGAAAATTCTCCCCAAGTTTCCCCAAATTCCCCCCAAAATCTCCAAAATTTTTCCCAGATCCCACCTGGATTTTACCTGGCTCCCAAAATCCCAAAAATTCCCCCCAAATTCCCCCAAAATCCCCAAACCTTTCCCTCAAACCCTACCTGGATCTCACCTGAATTCAGGACTCCCAAAACCCCCCCAAAAAATCCCAAAAAAATCCCAAAAAATCCCAAAAATTCCCCCCAAAATCCCCAAATCCCACCTGGATCTCACCTGAATTCAGGACTCCAAAAACCCCCCAAAAATTCCCTCAAATTCCCCCAAAATTCCCCCCAAAATCCCCAAAATTCCCCCTGGCTCTCACCTGGCTCCCAAAATTCCAAAAATTCCCCCAAAATCCCCAAATTCCACCTGGATCTCACCTGAATTCAGGACTCCCAAAACCCCCCAAAAAATCCCAAAAAATCCCCAAAAATTCCCCAAAAAATTCCCCCAAATCCCCCCCACCCCTCGCTGTGGCCACGCCCCCTCACTGTGCCCCCCTCACGTTGGCTCCGCCCCCTCGCTGTGCCCCCCTCACGTTGGCCCCGCCCCCTCGCTGTGGCCCCCTCACGTTGGCTCCGCCCCTCGCCGCGTCCCTCTCGCTGTAACCCCGCCCCTTTCCCCGGCTGGCCCCGCCCCTTTAACCCGTTGTTTCCCGGTGCGTTTTTCTCTCTCCCCTCCCCCCCCCCCCAGGAATGGCTCCCGGAGCCTTCGGCCTCGGCCCCGCCCCCCCGCTCCTGCTCCTCCTCCTCCTCCTCCTCGCGGCCCCGGCGCGGGCGGGAAACGGCGCCGAGCGTGAGTGGGGGAGGGGAAATCCGGGGATTTCGGGAACATTCGGGGGAGGAATTTTGGGAATTTCGGAGATAATTTTGGGAAGAATTTTGGGAAAAAATTTCGGGGAATTTTGGGGAATAATTTTGGGGGAATTTTGGGAAGAATTTTGGGGGAATTTTGGGAAAAATTTCGGGGAATCTTTGGGAATAATTTTGAGAATTTTGGGAAGAATTTTGGGAAGAATTTTGAGAAGAATTTCGGGAATTTTGGGAAGAATTTGGGGAAGAATTTGGGGAATAATTTTGCGGAATTTTGGGAAGGATTTTGGGAAGAATTTTGGGAAGAATTTTGGGGAATTTCAGGAAGAATTTTGAAAAGAATTTTGGGGAATTTTGGGGAATTTGGGGAAGAATTTTGAGAAGAATTTCGGGAATTTTGGAAAGAATTTCGGGAAGAATTTCGGGCCAAATTTCGGGAATAATTTCGCGAATTTTGGGGAATTTTTGGGAAGAATTTTGGGAAGAATTTTGGGAATAATTTTGGGAATAATTTCGTGAATTTTGGGGAATTTTTGGAAAGAATTTTGGGGAATAATTTTGTGAAGAATTTCGGGAATAATTTTGCGAATTTTGGGAAGAATTTTGGGGAATTTTTGGGAAGAATTTTGAGAAGAATTTTGGGGAAGAATTTCTCGAATTTTGGGGAATTTTTGGGAAGAATTTTGGGGAAGAATTTTGGGAAGAATTTTGGGAAATTTGGGAATAATTTTGGGAATTTCGGGAATGGTTTTGGGAATTTTGGAAATTCTGGGAATGGTTTCAGGAATGGTTTCAGGAATTTTGGGAGTTTTGGGGAATCTCAGGAACAATTCCAAGAATTGTTTTGGGAATTTCATGAATTATTTTGGGAATAATTTGGGGAATTTCAGGGTGGATTTCAGGAATATTTGGAATAATTTTGAGATTTTTGGGGAATTATTTCGGGAATTTCAGGAATTTCTGGAATTTCGGAATCATTTCAGGAATTCTTTGGGGGACCTTGGGAACCCCAATTGGGAATTTCGAAAACGATTTCAGGAATTTCGGGAATTAATTGGGGGATTTTGGGAATTTCAGGAACAACTTAGGGACTTTCAGGGATTTTGGGAATTTCAGGAGTTGTTCGGGGAATTTTGGGGTTTAGGTTTGGGGATTTGGGGTTTTTGGGGTTTGGGGTTTGGGGTTTTTGGGGTTTGGGATTTGGAGATTTTGGGTTTGGGGATTGGGAGTTTGGGGTTTTTGGGGTTTTGGGGTTTGGGGATTTTGGGTTTGGGGATTTCGGGGTTTGGGATTTGGGAATTTTGGGGTTTAGAGTTCTTGGAGTTTTGGAGTTTGGGTTTTGGGGATTTGGGATTTTGGGGTTTTGGTGTTTGGGGATTTTGGGGTTTTGGGTTTTAAAGCTTTGGCTTTGAGGTTTTGGGGTTGGGATTTGGGGTTTTGGGTTTTCAGTTTTAAAATTTGGGGTTTGGGATTTAGGGTTTGAGGATTTTGGGGTTTTGGGGAACTCTGGGTTTGGGGTTTGGGCCTTGTGGTTTTGGGGATTTGGGGATTTGGGGGCTGGGATTTTGGGGATTTGGGATTTTGGGGATTTGGGGTTTTTGGGGAACTCTGGTTTGGGGGTTTTAGGGTTTTGGGGTTGGAGGTTTTGGGGTTTTGGTGGTCATGGTCAAGGTGGTCACTCAAGGTGGTCAAGGTGGTCACAAAGTCCAGGTGGTCACAGAGCCCAGGTGGTCACAGGGTCCTGGTGGTCACTCTCCAGGTGGTCACGGTCAAGGTGGTCATGGTCATGGTGGTCAAGTGGTCAAGGTGGTCATGGTCAAGGTGGTCATGGGGTCAAGGTGGTCACAGTCAAGGTGGTCATGAAGTCCAGGTGGTCACTCAAGGCAGTCACAGGTCAAGGTGGTCACTCTGGTCATGGTCAAGGTGGTCATGGTCAAGGTGGTCATGAAGTCCAGGTGGTCCCAATGTTCAGGTGGTCATGGTCAAGGTGGTCACAGGGTCCAGGTGGTCGTGGTCAAGGTGGTCATGGTCAAGGTGGTCACTCTCAATGTGCTAAAGGTGGTCATGAAGTCCAGGTGGTCACAGGGTCAAGGTGGTCACGAAGTCCAGGTGGTCACGAAGTCAAGGTGGTCGTGGTCGAGGTGGCCCCCAGGTGCAGGTGATGGTCACTCTCAAGGTGGTCACAGGGTCCAGGTGGACAAGGTCAAGGTGGTCACAAGCTCCAGGGGGGTCACTGTCCACGTGGTCAGAAGGTCGTGGTGGTCACAAGGTCATGGTGGTCACAGGGTTCAGGTGGTCATGGTCAAGGTGGACAAGGTGTCAAGGTGGTCACAGGGTCCAGGTGGTCACAGGGCCCAGGTGGTCATGGTCAAGGTGGTCACTCTCAATGTGCTCAAGGTGGTCACGAAGTCAAGGTGGTCATGGTCGAGGTGGTCATGGTCGAGGTGGCCCCCAGGTGCAGGTGATGGTCACTCTCAAGGCGGTCACAGGGTCCAGGTGGACAAGGTCAAGGTGGTCACAAGGTCCAGGGGGGGTCACTGTCCAGGTGGTCACAGGGTCCAGGTGGTCACAGGGTTCAGGTGGTCATGGTCATGGTGGTCGTGGTCAAGGTGGTCGTGGTCATGGTGGTCACAGGGTCAAGGTGCTCATGGTCAAGGTGGTCACGGTCAAGGTGGTCACACGGTCAAGGTGGTCACAGGGTCCAGGTGCTCATGGTCACTCTCAAGGTGGTCACTCTCAATGTGCTCAAGGTGGTCATGAAGTCCAGGTGCTCCCAATGTCCAGGCGGTCACTGGTGGGGTCAGGTGGGACCAGGTGAGCTCAGATGGGACCAGGGGAGCTCAGGTGAGCTCAGGTAGGCCCAGGTGAGCTCAGGTGTGCCCAGGTGAGCTCAGGTGAGCCGGGGTGGGAGCAGATCTCCTCCAGGATGTCCCCACAGTGCGTGGGAGGAGTTCCGGGATGCCAGGGCCGGGCAGGGTCCCCGTCCCACCCCACCCCACCCCACCAGTCCCACCAGTCCCACCAGTCCCGCAGGGCCCATGTCCCAACCCTGGGACGCAGGAGCCACCCACGCTGGGGGCGGGGCCACCGGGACAGGGGGCGGGGCCTCTGGGTGGGCACAGGGGCAGGTGGGCTCAAGGCCCAGGTGGGCACAAGGTCCAGGTGGTCATGGGGCTCAGATGGTCACTCTCAGGTGGTCAAGGTGCTCATGGTCAAGGTGGTGACAGGGTCCAGGTGGCCTCAAGGTCCAGGTGGTCACAAGGTTCAGGTGGCCCAAAGGACCAGGTAATCATGGTCGAGGTGGTGGCAGGGTCCAGGTGGGCACAAGGTTCAGGTGATCATGATCAAGGTGGGCACAAGGTCCAGGTGGCCACAAGTTCAAGGTGATCTCAAGGTCCAGGTGGTCATGGGGTCAAGATGGTCATGGGGTCCAGGTGGTCACAGGTCCAGGTGATCATGGCCAAGGTGGCCACAGGTCCAGGTGATCCCAAGGTCCAGGTGCTCACAAGGTCCAGGTGGTCACGGGGCTCAGATGGTCACTCTTGGGTGGTCAAGGTGCTCGTGGTCAAGGTGGTCACAGGGTCCAGGTGGCCCAAAGGCCCAGGTGGGCACAAGGCCCAGGTGGTTTCAAGGTCCAGGTGGTCATGGGGCTCCGATGGTCACTCTCAAGGTGATCCCAAGGTCCAGGTGGTCACTCTCAGGGTGGTCACAGGGTCCAGGTGGTTCCAAGGTCCAGGTGGTCACAAGGTCCAGGTGATCATGATCAAGGTGGGCACAAGGTCCAGGTGCGCACAAGGCCCAGGTGGTTCCAAGGTCCAGGTGGTCATGGGGCTCCCATGGTCACTCTCAAGGTGATCCCAAGGTCCAGGTGGGCACTCTCAGGGTGGTCATGAAGTCCAGGTGGCCACAGGGTCCAGGTGGGCACAAGGTTCAGGTGGGCACAAGGTTCACGTGGTCACTCTCACAGTGGTCAAGGTGGTCATGGTCAAGGTGGCCCCAAGGTCCAGGTGGTCCCAGGGTCCAGGTGGTCACTCTCAAGGTGCTCATGGTCAAGGTGGTCACAGGGTCAAGGTGGTCACAAGGTTCAGGTGGCCTCAAGGTCCGGGTGGTTCCAAGGTTCAGGTGGCCTCAAGGTCCAGGTGATCATGGGGCTCAGGTGGGCACAGGTCCAGGTGGGCACAAGGTCCAGGTGGTCATGAAGTCCAGGTGGGCACAGGATCCAGGTGGTCACTCTCAAGGCGGTCCCAATGTCCAGGTGTTTGTGGTCAAGGCGGTCACAGGGTCAAGGTGGCCACAAAGTCCAGATGGTCATGGTTGAGGTGGTCACAGGTCCAGGTGGTCCCCAGGTCCAGGTGGTCACAGGGCTCAGGTGGCCCAAAGGACCAGGTGACCTTGGCCAAGGTGGTCACAGGTCCAGGTGGTCACTCTCAAGGTGGTCCCAATGTCCAGGTGTTTATGGTCAAGGCGGCCACAAAGTCCAGGTGGCCCCAGGGTCCAGGTGACCTTGGCCAAGGTGATCACAGGGTTCAGGTGGTCACAGGTCCAGGTGACCACAGGGTCCAGTGGTCATGGTCAAGATGGTCCCAAGGTCCAGGTGGCTCAAAGGACCAGGTGACCATGGCCAAGGTGGCCCTGTCCAGGTGGTCACAGGTCCAGGTGACCACAGGGTCCAGGTGATCATGGCCAAGGTGGTCACAGGGTCCAGGTGACCACAGGTTCAAGGTGATCCCAAGGTCCAGGTGGTCACAGGTCCAGGTGGTCACAGAGTCCAGGTGATCACAGGGTGCAGGTGACCATGGCCAAGGTGGCCACAAAGTCCAGGTGGTCACAGGTTCAAGGTGATCTCAAGGTCCAGGTGGTCATGGGGTCCAGGTGGCCACAGGGTCCAGGTGACCATGGCCAAGGTGATCACAGGGTCCAGGTGACCACAGGGTCCAGGTGATCATGGCCAAGGTGGTCACTGTCCAGGTGGTGGTCAGGGGTTCAAGATGGCCACAAAGTCCAGGTGGTCACAGGGTCCAGGTGACCATGGTTGAGGTGGCCACAGGGTCCAGGTGGTCATGGTCAAGATGGTCCCAAGGTCCAGGTGGCCCAAAGGACCAGGTGATCATGGTCAAGATGGTCACTGTCCAGGTGGTCACTCTCAAGGTGGTCACGATGTCCAGGTGTTTATGGTCAAGGCGGTCACAAAGATCAAGTTGTGGTCAAGGTGGCCACAAAGTCCAGGTGACCATGGCCAAGGTGGTCACTGTCCAGGTGGTCACAAGGTCCAGGTGGTGGTCAGGGGTTCGAGATGGCCACAAAGTCCAAGTGGTCACAAGATCCAGGTGACCATGGCCAAGATGGTCCCAAGGTCCAGGTGGCCCAAAGGACCAGGTGACCATGGCCAAGGTGGCCACAAGGTTCAGGTGACCACAGGGTCCAGGTAGCCACAGGGTCCAGGTGACCACAGGGTCCAGGTGACCATGGCCAAGGTGGCCACAAGGTCCAGGTGACCATGACCAAGATGGTCCCAAGGTCCAGGTGGCCCAAAGGACCAGGTGACCATGGCCAAGGTGGCCACAAGGTTCAGGTGACCACAAGGTCCAGGTGACCATGGCCAAGGTGGCCACAGGGTCCAGGTGACCACAGGTTCAAGGTGATCCCAAGGTCCAGGTGGCCACAAGGTCCAGGTGACCACAGGGTCAAGGTGATCGTGGTCAAGGTGATCACAGGGTCCAGGTGGTCCCAGCTCCAGGTGGTCCAGGAGCTCCTTCCCCAGGTAACTCCAGGTGGCCCCAGGTGACGCCAACCTCGTTCTTGGCCCATCTGGGTGTGCTTGGAATGTCCTGGGCAGGTGAGACCTGACCCCACCCAGCTCAGGGCCACACCCAGGTGAGACCCTGACCCCACCCAGGTGAGACCTGACCCCACCCAGCTCAGGGCCACACCCAGGTGAGACCCTGACCCCACCCAGGTGAGACCCTGACCCCACCCAGGTGACCTCCATGACCCCACCCAGGTGACCTCCATGACCCCACCCAGGTGACCTCCATGACCCCTCGATGACGTCACACCTTCCGTGCCCCCTGATTGGCCGCTCAGCCATCACATGACCACACCTGGCCCCACCCAAACCCCCCGGGAATGGAAATTTGGGGATTTTCTAAAATTCAAATTTTCCTCTTTTTTTTGGTTGATTTTCCCCCATTTCTCCCCTGATTTTCCTCCTTTTTTTTTGCCCCAAATTCCCTAAAATTCTCCATTTTTTGGTCAATTCCTCATTTCTCCCTTTCCTCCCATTTTTTGGTCAATTCCTCATTTTCTCCCTTTCCTCCCATTTTTTTCCTTTTTCCCTCATTTTTCCTGCCAATTTCCACTTTTTTCCTATTTTTTCCCCATTTTTTCCCTTTTTTTTTCCCTTTTCCCACCATTTTTTCTCCTTTTTTTGGGACAAAATTCCCAGGTGTTCTCCCGCTTTTTTTCCTATTTTTTTTCTCCCATTTCTCTCATTTTTCCCCATTTTCTTCCCATTTTCCCCATTTTTCACCATCTCCTCAATTTTTTCCCGTTTTCCCACAGTTTTTTCCCATTTTTTCGCCCCAGTTCTGAAGGAGGACAAGTCACCGATCATTTCCCCATTTTCCCCCCATTTTTCCCCCATTTTTTCCCATTTTTCCCCATTTTCCCCCATTTTTTTACCGTTTTTCCCCATTTTTTTCCCCATTTTTTTCCCATTTTTCCCATTTTCCCCGTTTTTTGCCCAATTCCCGAGGAGGATGAGTCACAGATCATTTCCCCATTTCCCCCCAATTTTTTCCCCTTTTTTTCCCAATTTTCTCATCATTTCCCCCCCATTTTCCCCCATTTTTTCACTTATTTTTCCTCTTTTTTCATTTTTTTTCACCATTTTTCCCATTTTCCCAATTTTTTGCCCCAGTTCCCAAGGAGGACATGTCATGGATCTTTTCCCCATTTCCCCCCATTTTTATCCCATTTTTCCCCATTTTCCCTCCATTTTTCCTCCATTTTTTCCCCATTTTTCCCCATTTTTTCCCCATTTTTCCCCATTTTTTCCACGTTTTTTCCCGTTTTTTCACATTTTTCCCATTTTCCCGTGTTTTCGCCCCAGTTCCCGAGGAGGACACATCATGGATCATTTCCCCCCTTTTTTCTCCATTTTTTCATCGTTTTTCCCCATATTTTCATTGGTTTTTCCCCATTTTTTCACCGTTTTTCCCCATTTTTTCCCCGTTTTTTCCCGTTTTTTCACATTTTTCCCGTTTCCCCGTGTTTTCGCCCCAGTTCCCGAGGAGGACGAGTCGCGGATCATCGGGGGCCGGCCCTGCTCCGTGGCCCAGCGCCCGTTCCAGGTGGCGCTGATCAAGCGGGGGCAGATCCTGTGCGGGGGCAGCCTCGTGGCCGCCCAATGGGTGCTGACGGCGGCGCACTGCAAGCAGCCAATCAGGTGAGGGCACACCTGCGACAGGTACAGACACACCTGGGCACACCTGGGTACAGGTACAGACACACCTGGGCACAGCTGGGCACACCTGGGGGCACCTGGGCACACCTGGGTACAGGTACGGGCACACCTGGGCACACCTGGGCACACCTGGGATACACCTGGGCACACCTGGGCACACCTGAGAGCCCAATGGGTGCTGACGGCCGCGCACTGCAAGCAGCCAATCAGGTGAGGGCACACCTGGGACAGGTCATGCACACCTGGGTGCAGGTACAGACACACCCGAGCACACCTGGGTGCCCAATGGGTGCTGACGGCGGCGCACTGCAAGCAGCCAATCAAGTGAGGGCACACCTGGGCACACCTGGGCACACCTGGGTACACCTGGGATACACCTGGGATACAGCTGGGGGCACCTGGGATGGGTTACACACACACCTGGGATACACCTGAGCACACCTGGGTGCCCAATGGGTGCTGACGGCGGCGCACTGCAAGCAGCCAATCAGGTGAGGGCACACCTGGGACAGGTAATGCACACCTGGGTGCAGGTACAGACACACCTGGGCACAGCTGGGCACACCTGGGTACAGGTACAGGCACACCTGGGTACAGGTACAGGCACACCTGGGGGCACCTGGGCACACCTGGGTAGAGGTACAGGCACACCTGGGATACACCTGAGCACACCTGGGTGCCCAATGGGTGCTGACGGCAGCACGCTGCAAGCAGCCAATCAGGTGAGGGCACACCTGGGCACACCTGGGCAGGGTTACACACATACCTGGGAGGCACATGGGGGCACCTGAGATGCATGTGAGACACACCTGGGCACACTGGGATACACCTGGGATACACCTGGGATACACCTGGGATACACCTGGGATACACCTGGCTGGGTGGTGACACCTGTCCCAGCTCACCTGTCCCAGCTCACCTGTCCCAGCTCACCTGTCCCCTCTCACCTGTTCTGTACTACCTGTCCCATCTCACCTGTGCTCACCTGTGTCACCTGTCCCATCCCACCTGTGTCACCTTTTCAGGGACCTGCAGGTGCTGATCGGCACCAACACGCTCCGGGCAGGTACGGGCCAGGTGCGCTCACCTGTGTCACCTGTCCTGTGTCACCTGTCCCATGGAGCTCCATCCCACCTGTCCTGTGCTCACCTGTCCCTGTCACCTGTCCCATTTCACCTGTCCCGTCTCACCTGTGTCACCTGTCCTGTGTCACCTGTGCTCACCTGTCCCATCTCACCTGTCCCCGCTCACCTGTGCTCACCTGTGTCACCTGTGTCACCTTTTCAGGGACCTGCAGGTGCTGATTGGCACCAACACGCTCCGGGCAGGTACGGGCCAGGTGCGCTCACCTGTGTCACCTGTCCTGTGTCACCTGTCCCATCTCACCTGTGTCACCTGTCCCCTCTCACCTGTCCCGTGTCACCTGTCCCATGGAGCTCCATCCCACCTGTCCTGTGCTCACCTGTCCCATCTCACCTGTCCCGTCTCATCTGTGTCACCTGTCCTGTCTCACCTGTCCTGTCTCACCTGTCCCCGCTCACCTGTGCTCACCTGTCTCACCTGTGTCACCTTTCAGGGACCTGCAGGTGCTGATCGGCACCAACACGCTCCGGGCAGGTACGGGCCAGGTGCGCTCACCTGTGTCACCTGTCCTGTGTCACCTGTGCTCACCTGTCCCATCTCACCTGTGCTCACCTGTGTCACCTGTCCCCTCTCACCTGTGTCACCTTTTCAGGGACCTGCAGGTACTGATCGGCACCAACACGCTCCGGGCAGGTACGGGCCAGGTGCGCTCACCTGTGTCACCTGTCCTGTGTCACCTGTCCCCTCTCACCTGTGTCACCTTTTCAGGGACCTGCAGGTGCTGATCGGCACCAACACGCTCCGGGCAGGTACGGGCCAGGTGCGCCGCGTCTCGCGCCTCCAGGTGCACCCCGGCTACAACCCCCGGCGCAACGACAACGACTTCATGCTGCTGCACCTGGACGCACCTGTGCGCTTCGGGCCCCGCGTCAAGAAAATCCGCCCCGCGCCCAGGTGCCCCCGGGCGGGGCAGAACTGCAGCGTCTCCGGGTGGGGCACCACCAAATCACCTGGAGGTACCTGGGCACAGGTGTGGGAGGGTCAGGGAGGGCTCAGGTGTGTCCCAGGTGTGTCCCAGGTGTGTCCCAGGTGTGTCCCAGGTGCCCCCGGGCGGGGCAGAACTGCAGCGTCTCCGGGTGGGGCATCACCAAATCACCTGGAGGTACCTGGGCACAGGTGTGGGAGGGTCAGGGAGGGATCAGGTGTGTCCCAGGTGGGGTCTCAGGTGAGGTCCCAAGTGAGGTCTCTGGAGCTCCTTATGGAGACCAGGTGGGGTCTCAGGTCTGTCCCAGGTGTGCCCCAGGTGTGCCCCAGGTGTGTCCCAGGTGTATCTCAGGTGAGGTCCCAGGTGGGTTCTCAGGTGAGGTCTCTGGAGCTCCTTATGGAGACCAGGTGGGGTCGCAGGTGTATCCCAGGTGTGTCCCAGGTGTGTCTCAGGTGTGTCCCAGGTGTGTCCCAGGTGTCCCCGGGCGGGGCAGAACTGCAGCGTCTCAGGGTGGGGCACCACCAAATCACCTGGAGGTACCTGGGCACACCTGGGCACACCTGGGCGGGTCCAGGGAGGTTTTGGGCTCCACCAAGGCTGGGAACGGCCCCAAAATGGGGCAAATCCTGGGGATTTTGGGTTCTGCTGACTGAAAAATGGGGTTTTTTGGGGTTTTTTGGGTTTTTTGGCCTCACCTGTGCCTCACCTGTGCAGGTGTTCTGGGGTCCCATCATCACCTTTGGGGCTGGGAATGGTCCCAAAATGAGGCAAATCCAGGGGATTTTGGGTTCCATTTACCAGAAACGGAGATTTGGGGGGGGATTTCTGGGTTTTGCCTCACCTGTGCTCACCTGGGCAGGTCCAGGAAGGTTTTGCGTCCCAGAATGGGGCAAATCCTGGGGATTTTGGGTTCTGCTGACCCAAAACCGGGGATTTTTGGGTTTTTTTTGGTTTTTCTCGCCTCACCTGTCATTCACCTGTCTCTCACCTGTCTCTCACCTGTGCAGCCAAGCTGCCGCGGGACCTGCAGTGCGCGCAGGTGCAGACCTTCGGGCCCGAGCAGTGCGCCCGCGCCTACGGCAGCGCCGTCACCCGCAACATGTTCTGCGCAGGTGTGCCCCAGGGCGGCGTCGACTCCTGCCAGGTGAGGGAACAGGTGTGCCAGGTGTGTGCCAGGTGTGTGTGCCAGGTGTGTGTGCCAGGTGTGTGCCAGGTGTGTCTGTACCTGTGCCAGGTGTGTGTGCCAGGTGTGTGTGCCAGGTGTGTGTGCCAGGTGTGCAACATGTTCTGCGCAGGTGTGCCCCAGGGCGGCGTCAACTCCTGCCAGGTGAGGGAACAGGTGTGCCCCAGGTGTGCCAGGTGTGTCTGTACCTGTGCCAGGTGTGTGTGCCAGGTGTGTCTGTACCTGTGCCAGGTGTGTGTGTACCTGTGCCAGGTGTGTGTGCCCCAGGTGTGTAACATGTTCTGCACAGGTGTGCCCCAGGGCGGCGTCGACTCCTGCCAGGTGAGGGAACAGGTGTGTGTGTGTACCTGTGCCAGGTGTGTGTGCCCAGGTATGCCCAGGTGTGTCTGTACCTGTGCCAGGTGTGCCCAGGTGTGTGTGCCCCAGGTGTGCCCCAGGTGTGTCTGTACCTGTGCCAGGTGTGTGTGTACCTGTGCCAGGTGTGCCCCAGGGCGGCGTTGACTCCTGCCAGGTGAGGGAACAGGTGTGCCCCAGGTGTGCCAGGTGTGTCTGTACCTGTGCCAGGTGTGTCTGTACGTGTCCCAGGTGTGTGTGCCAGGTGTGTAGCATGTTCTGCGCAGGTGTGCCCCAGGGCGGCGTCGACTCCTGCCAGGTGAGAGAACAGGTGTGCGTGTACCTGTGCCAGGTGTGTGTGCCCCAGGTGTGCCTGTACCTGTGCCAGGTGTGTCTGTACGTGTGCCAGGTGTGCCCCAGGGCGGCGTCGACTCCTGCCAGGTGAGTGGGACAGGTGTGCCCAGGTGTGTCTGTACCTGTGCCAGGTGTGTGTGCCAGGTGTGCCCCAGGTGTGTGTGCCCCAGGTGTGTGTGCCCCAGGTGTGCCCAGGTGTGCCTGTACCTGCCCCAGGTGTGTGTGCCAGGTGTGCCCCAGGGCGGCGTCGACTCCTGCCAGGTGAGGGAACAGGTGTGCCAGGTGTGCCCCAGGTGTGCCTGTACTTGTGCCAGGTGTGCCCCAGGTGTATCTCACCTGTCTCTCAGGTGTATCCCAGGTGTCTCTCACCTGTGTGTCTCACCTGTCCCAGTGTGTCTCAGGTGTCTCTCAGGTGTCTCTCAGGTGTATCCCAGGTGTATCCCAGGTGTATCCCAGGTGTATCTCTCTCACCTGTCCCTCTCACCTGTTGCAGGGTGACTCAGGGGGGCCGCTGGTGTATCTCAGGTGTATCCCAGGTGTCTCAGGTGTCTCTCACCTGTCCCTCTCACCTGTTGCAGGGTGACTCAGGTGTCTCTCAGGTGTATCCCAGGTGTATCCCAGGTGTATCCCAGGTGTATCTCTCTCACCTGTCTCTCTCACCTGTCCCTCTCACCTGTTGCAGGGTGACTCAGGTGTCTCTCAGGTGTATCCCAGGTGTATCCCAGGTGTCTCAGGTGTCTCTCACCTGTGTCTCTCACCTGTTGCAGGGTGACTCAGGTGTGTCTCAGGTGTATCCCAGGTGTATCCCAGGTGTATCTCTCTCACCTGTCCCTCTCACCTGTTGCAGGGTGACTCAGGTGTCTCCTAGGTGTATCCCAGGTGTCTCTCACCTGTCTCTTTCTCACCTGTCCCTCTCCCCTGTTTCAGGGTGACTCAGGTGGGCCGCTGGTGTATCCCAGGTGTATCCCAGGTGTATCCCAGGTGTATCCCAGGTGTCTCTCAGGTGTATCCCAGGTGTATCCCAGGTGTATCCCAGGTGTCTCTCACCTGTCTCTGTCTCTCCCCTGTTTCAGGGTGACTCAGGTGGGCCGCAGGTGTCTCCCAGGTGTATCCCAGGTGTCTCTCACCTGTCTCTCTCTCACCTGTCTCTCACCTGTCCCTCTCCCCTGTTTCAGGGTGACTCAGGTGTATCTCAGGTGTATCTCAGGTGTCTCTCAGGTGTATCTCAGGTGTATCCCAGGTGTATCCCAGGTGTATCCCAGGTGTATCTCAGGTGTATCCCAGGTGTATCTCAGGTGTATCTCAGGTGTATCTCAGGTGTATCTCAGGTGTATCTCAGGTGTATCCCAGGTGTATCTCAGGTGTATCTCAGGTGTATCTCAGGTGTATCTCAGGTGTATCCCAGGTGTATCTCAGGTGTATCTCAGGTGTATCTCAGGTGTATCCCAGGTGTATCTCAGGTGTATCTCAGGTGTATCTCAGGTGTATCCCAGGTGTATCCCAGGTGTCTCAGGTGTATCTCAGGTGTATCCCAGGTGTATCCCAGGTGTCTCTCACCTGTGTCTCACCTGTCTCCGTCTCTCCCCCGTTTCAGGGTGACTCAGGTGTCTCTCAGGTGTATCTCAGGTGTATCTCAGGTGTATCCCAGGTGTATCCCAGGTGTATCTCAGGTGTATCCCAGGTGTATCCCAGGTGTGTCTCACCTGTGTCTCACCTGTCCCTCTCCCCCGTTTCAGGGTGACTCAGGTGGGCCGCTGGTGTGCGGGGGGTACCTGCAGGGCGTGGTCTCCTGGGGCCTGGCCGTGTGCGGGCAGCGCGGGAACCCCGGCGTCTACAGCAACGTCTGCCGGGCCACGCCCTGGATCCGCCGCGTCATCGGCGCCGGCCAATGAGGGAGCAGCGCCCGCCGGCACCGACCAATGAGGGACCAATGGGGACCAGGAGTGACCAACAGTGACCAACAGTGACCAACAGTGACCAACACCGACCAATGAGGGACCGGCACCGACCAATGAGGGACCAACAATGACCAATGGGGACCAGCAGTGACCAACAGTGACCAATGAGGGACCGGCAGCGACCAATGAGGGACCGGCAGTGACCAACAGTGACCAACACCGACCAATGAGGGACCGGCACTGACCAGTACTGACCAATGAGGGACCAGCACCGACCAGCAGTGACCAATGAGGGACCGGCACTGACCAGGAGTGACCAATGAGGGACCGGCACTGACCAGCAGTGACCAATGAGGGACCAGCACTGACCAGGAGTGACCAACAGGGACCAGGAGTGACCAACAGTGACCAATGAGGGACCAGCACTGACCAGCAGTGACCAACGGGGACCAGGAGTGACCAACAGTGACCAATGAGTGACCAGCACTGACCAGGAGTGACCAGCACTGACCAATGAGGGACCACAAGTGACCAACAGTGACCAGAAGTTACCAATGAGTGACCACGAGTGACCAGCAGTGACCAACAGTGACCAGCAGTGACCAATGAGTGACCAGCATTGACCAACAGGGACCAATGAGGAACCAGCAGTGACCAATGGGGACCAGCACCGACCAATGAGGGACCGGCACTGACCAGCACCGACCAATGAGGGACCGGCAGTGACCAACAATGACCAATGAGTGACCAGGAGTGACCAACAGCGACCAACAGTGACCAATGAGTGACCAATGAGGGACCGGCACCGACCGGCACCGACCAATGAGTGACCAGCACTGACCAACAGCGACCAATGAGGGACCAGGAGTGACCAACAGTGACCAATGAGTGACCAATGAGTGACCAATGAGTGACCAATGAGTGACCAGCAACCAGCAACCAGTGACCAACAGTGACCAGCAGCGACCAATGAGGGACCGGCACCGACCAGCAGTGACCAATGGGGACCAGGAGTGACCAACAGTGACCAATGAGGGACCAGGAGTGACCAGCAGTGACCAATGAGTGACCAGCAGTGACCAGCAGTGACCAATGGGGATTTGGGGGGGAAATAAAGAAAAAATGGAAAAAACCCTGAGAGATGGAACTGGGATGAACTGGGAGGGACTGGGAGGGACTGGGAGGGACTGGGAGGGAACTGGGACAAACTGGGAGGGACTGGGAGGGACTGGGAGAAACTGGGAGGGAACTGGGAGGGACTGGGAGGGAACTGGGAGGGAATTTACGGTTACTGGTTTGTACTGGTTTGGAGTTTGGGGTTACTGGGATGAACTGGGAGGGACTGGGAGAGGACTGGGGGTTACTGGTTTATACTGGTTTGTTACTGGTTTGGAGTTTGGCGTTACTGGGAGGGAACTGGGAGGGAACTGGGAGGGAATTTACGGTCACTGGTTTGTACTGGTTTGGAGTTTGGGGTTACTGGGAGGGACTGGGACAAACTGGGAGGGACTGGGAGGGAACTGGGATGAACTGGGAGGGACTGAGAGGGAACTGGGATAAACTGGGAGGGAATGGGAGGGACTGGGAGGGACTGGGATAAACTGGGAGGGAATGGGAGGGACTGGGACAAACTGGGAGGGACTGGGAGGGGACTGGGAGGGACTGGGAGGGACTGGGAGGGACTGGTGTTACTGGTCTGTACTGGTCTGTACTGGTCTGTACTGGTCCATACCGGTCCATACTGGTCCATACCGGTCCATACCGGTCCATACTGGTCCATACCGGTCCATACTGGTCCATACTGGTCCATACTGGTCCATGGCGGAGCTGCTGCTGCTGACGCGGGTGGTGCCGGGCGCGGGGGGAGGGGCGGGGGCCTCGGCCCCTCCCCCACCCTCCCCGGGACCCCTCCCCCAGCCCAAGAAGGGGGCGGGGCTGTGGGGGGAGCCCCTGGCGCTGGGGGTGAGCCACTGGTTTATACTGGTTTATACTGGTTTGTACTGGGAGGGGGTGAAAAGGGGAGCTGGGGTTACTGGTTTGTACTGGTTTGTACTGGTTTATACTGGGAGGGACTGGGGGGGTACTGGTTTGTACTGGTTTATACTGGGAGGGACTGGTTTGGACTGGGAGGGGGGCTGGGGTTACTGGTTTGTACTGGTTTATACTGGTTTAGTGTTACTGGTTTGTACTGGTTTAGACTCGTTTGTACGTGTTCATACTGGTTCATACTGGTTTGGTGTTTGGCGTTACTGGTTTCTACTGGTTTGGTGTTACTGGTTTATACTGGTTTGGCGTTTGGTGTTACTGGTTTATACTGGTTCATACTGGCTTACACTGGTTCATACTGGTTTACACTAGTTTCTACTGGTTTCTACTGGTTCATACTGGTTTACACTGGTTTATACTGGTTTATACTGGTTTACACCGGTTTATACTGGTCTATACTGGTTCACACTGGTTTTACTGTTACTGGTTTATACTGGTTTACACTGGTCCATACTGGTTCACACTGGTTTTGCCGTTACTGGTTTCTACTGGGATGAACTGGGAGGCCCCGGCGGTGGGGGAGGGGCGGCTCTGGGGACATCGTGGGGACTTTGGAATGGGGGAGGGGCGGGAATGGGGGAGGGGGAGGGGCCGAATTTGGCTCCTTTGGGGGTGGGGGAGGGGCAAATCCGGGTCCTTTATGGGGTGGGGGAGGGGAAATTTTGGGGGTGGGGGAGGGGCGGGTTTGGGGTTCTTTTTTGGGGTGGGGGAAGGGAAATTTTGGGGGTGGGGGAGGGGCAAATCCGGGTCCTTTTTTTGGGGGGAGGGGCAATTTTGGGGGTGGGGGAGGGGCCCATTTGGGGTCCTTTTAGGGGTGGGGGAGGGGCAAAATTTGGGGTGGGGGAGGGGAAAATTTGGGCTCCTTTGAGCGGTGGGGGAGGGGCGATTTTGTGGATTTTTGGGTGATTTTTGGGGGGGGATTTTTTCGGGGGATTTTTTGGGTGATTTTTTTTTATTTTTGGGTGATTTTTTGGGGATTTTTTTTTATTTTTTTGGGGGGGGTTGAGTGATTTTTTGTTGATTTTGGGGTTTTTTTGGGAGGATTTTTGGGGTGATTTTTGGGGTGATTTTTGGGGCGATTTTTTTGGTATATTTTGGGGTTTTTTTTTTGGGGGGGGGGATTTTTTGAGTGATTTTTGGGGGATTTTGGGTGATTTTTTTGGGTGATTTTTTGATTTTTGGGTGATTTTTTCGGGGATTTTTGGGTGATTTTCGGGGTGATTTTTTGGGGATTTTTTGTGGAGTTTTTGAGGATTTTTTGGGGATTTTTTTGACTGGGTTTTTGACTGATTTTTGGGTGATTTTGGGGGTTTTTTTGGTGATTTTTCGGTGATTTTTTGGGGTGATTTTTTTGGGATTTTGGGGTGATTTTTTGGGATTTTTTGGGGATTTTTTGGGGATTTTTTGTGGATTTTTGGGTGATTTTTGCGGGATTTTTTGGGGTTTTTTTGGGGGGATTTTTTTAGGATTTTTGGGGATTTTTTTGGGGATTTTTTAGGTGATTTTCTGACTGATTTTTTGGGGATTTTTTTGGGAATTTTTGGGGATGTTTTGGGGATTTTGGGGGGATTTTTTTTGGGGATTTTTTAGGGATTTTTTGTGGATTTTTGGGGATGTTTTGGGGATTTTGGGGGGATTTTTTCGGTGATTTTTTGGGGTTTTTTTGGATGATTTTTTGGGTGATTTTTTGGGTGATTTTTTGGGGATTCTTCGGGTGATTTTTGGGGATTTTTTGGGTGATTTTTTGGAGATTTTTGGGAGATTTTTTCTGGATTTTTTGTGGATTTTTTGAAGATTTTTGGGCGACTTTTTGGGGGATTTTTTGGGTGATTTTTTTCTGGGATTTTTTGGCTGATTTTTTTGTGATTTTTGGGGGATTTTTGGGTTTTTCTTTTTGGGGATTTTTTTGCTATTTTTTGGGGGATTTTTTTTTTTTTGGGGATTTTGGGGTGATTTTTTGGGATTTTTCGGTGATTTTTGGGGATTTTTTGGGGAATTTTTTTGGGGTTTTTTTGGGGGTGGGGGAGGGGCAGCCCCTCCCCCCCCCGTTCCCCTCCCCCCTCCCCCCCTCAGCCGCCCCTCCCCCCCCAGGTGTCGCAGGTGCTGCTCGGGAGCCTCCAGGTGGCCCTCGGGGGGTCCCTCCTGGCCGCGCTCCGGGAGCCGCTGGGGGCGCAGCTGGGAACGGCCCTGGGGAGCGGCCCCGCGGTGAGAGCGGGACTGGGATGGACTGGGATGGACTGGGATAAACTGGGAGGGACTGGGATGGACTGGGAGGGACTGGGATGGACTGGGAGGGACTGGGAGGGACTGGGATGAACTGGGATGGACTGGGATAAACTGGGAGGGACTGGGATGGACTGGGAGGGACTGGGATGGACTGGGAGGGACTGGGAGGGACTGGGAGGGACTGGGAGGGACTGGGATGAACTGGGATAAACTGGGAGGGACTGGGAGGGACTGGGAGGGACTGGGATAAACTGGGATGAACTGGGATAAACTGGGAGGGACTGGGAGGGACTGGGAGGGACTGGGATAAACTGGGAGGGACTGGGAGGGACTGGGATGAACTGGGATAAACTGGGAGGGACTGGGAGGGACTGGGAGGGACTGGGATAAACTGGGATGAACTGGGATAAACTGGGAGGGACTGGGATAAACTGGGATGAACTGGGATAAACTGGGAGGGACTGGGACAAACTGGGACAGACTGGGAGGGACTGGGAGGGACTGGGACGGACTGGGATGGACTGGGAGGGACTGGGATAAACTGGGACAGACTGGGAGGGACTGGGAGGGATTGGGATGGACTGGGAGGGACTGGGAGGGACTGGGAGGGGTAAAAAGGGGATTTGGGGTTACTGGTCCATACTGGTCCCACAGCTGATGGCGGCAGGGGCGGCGCTGGTGGCCATGGCCAAGGGACCCTCGGCCGGACGGGTGAGACTGGGGACACCTGGGGACACCTGGGGACACCTGGGACACACCTGGGACACACCTGGGGACACCTGAGACACACCTGGGGACATTTGGGGACATTTGGGGACACCTGGGACACACCTGGGGACACCTGGGGACACCTGGGGACACACCTGGGGACACCTGGGGACACCTGGGGACATTTGGGGACACCTGGGACACACCTGGGGACACCTGGGGACATTTGGGACACACCTGGGGACACCTGGGGACATTTGGGACACACCTGGGACACACCTGGGGACACCTGGGGACATTTGGGGACACACCTGGGGACACCTGAGGACACCTGAGGACACCTGAGGACACCTGGGGACATTTGGGGACACACCTGGGGACACCTGGGACACACCTGGGGACACCTGGGGACATCTGGGGACACCTGGGGACACCTGGGACACACCTGGGGACACCTGGGGACATTTTGGGTCCAATTGGAGTCCAAATGTCCCGAAATGTCCCCAGTTTAGAGTCAATTTTTTGGGGACATTTTGGGGACATTCAGGGACATTTTGGGTCCATTTGGAGTCAATTTGGGGACATTTTGGGGACATTTTGGGACATTTGGGGACATTTTTGGGCAATTTATTGGTCACTATGGGGTAATTTGCAGTCACTCAATGGTCACTCAATGGTCACTCAGTGGTCACTCAATGGTCACTCATTGGTCACTCAGTGGTCACTCAGGGGGCACTCAGTGGTCACTCAATGGTCACTCAGTGGTCACTCAGGGTCACTCAGTGGTCACTCACTGGTCACTCATTGGTCACTCATTGGTCACTCATTGGTCACTCAATGGTCACTCAGGGTCACTCAGTGGTCATTCAGTGGTCACTCAATGGTCACTCAATGGTCACTCATTGGTCACTCAGTGGTCACTCAGTGGTCACTCATTGGTCACTCATGGTCACTCTGTGGTCACTCAATGGTCACTCATTGGTCACTCAGTGGTCACTCAGTGGTCACTCAATGGTCACTCAGGGGGCACTCAGTGGTCACTCAATGGTCACTCAGTGGTCACTCAATGGTCACTCAGTGATCACTCATTGGTCACTCACTGGTCACTCACTGGTCACTCACTGGTCACTCAATGGTCAGGCCATGCTGACATTGTGGGTCAGTTTTGGGTCACTTTTGGGTCAGATTTTGGACATTTTTTGGTTTTTTTGGGGTGGGTTGCTGCCGGTCACTCAGTGGTCACTCAGTGGTCACTCAGGGGTCACTCTGGCTCAGGCCATGCTGACATTTTGGGTCACTTTTGGGTCAGTTTTGGGTCAGATTTTGGACATTTTTTGGTTTTTTTGGGTGGGTTGCTATTGGTCACTCCATGGTCACTCAGTGGTCACTCTCTGGTCACTCTGGCCGCAGGCTCGGGCCGCGCTGGCGCTGGACATCGTGGCGGCCATCGTGTGCTTCCTGGCCCTGGGCGTGCAGGGGCTGCTCCTCCCCCACAGCTGCTCCTGGTGCTACAACCTGGGCCCGGCCGCGCAGGTGAGCGCCAGCGGTCACTCGTGGTCACTACTGGTCACTACTGGGCAGTCATGGGCAGTGATGGGCAGTGATGGTCAGTGATGGTCACTCATGCGCAGTGCTGGGCAGTGATGGTCACTCGTGGGCACTCATGGGCAGTGATGGTCACTCGTGGGCAGTGATGGTCACTACTGGGCACTCATGGGCAGTGATGGTCACTCATGGGCACTCATGGGCACTCATGGGCAGTGATGGTCACTACTGGGCACTCATGGGCAGTGATGGTCACTCATGGTCACTCATGGTCACTCATGGGCAGTGATGGTCACTCATGGTCAGTGCTGGGCAGTGATGGTCACTCATGGTCACTCATGGTCAGTGCTGGGCAGTGCTGGGCAGTGCTGGGCAGTGCTGGTCACTCATGGGCAGTGATGGTCACTCATGGTCACTCATGGGCAGTGCTGGGCAGTGATGGTCACTCATGGGCAGTGATGGTCACTCATGGTCACTCATGGGCAGTGCTGGGCAGTGCTGGGCAGTGCTGGGCAGTGCTGGTCACTCATGGTCACTCATGGGCAGTGCTGGGCAGTGATGGTCACTCATGGGCAGTGATGGTCACTCATGGTCACTCATGGGCAGTGCTGGGCAGTGATGGTCACTACTGGTCACTCATGGGCAGTGATGGTCACTCATGGTCACTCATGGTCACTGCTGGTCAGTGCTGGGCAGTGATGGTCAGTGATGGTCACTCATGGTCAGTGCTGGGCACTACTGGTCACTCATGGTCAGTGCTGGTCACTGCTGGTCAGTGCTGGTCAGTGCTGGTCACTACTGGTCAGTGCTGGTCAGTGATGGTCACTACTGGTCACTCATGGTCAGTGCTGGGCAGTGCTGGGCACTACTGGGCAGTGCTGGGCACTCTGGGGCAGTTTGGGTCAGTTATTGGTCATTCACTGGTCACTCATGGGTCAGTTTATGGTCAGTTATTGGTCATTCATGGGTCAGTTTTGGGTCAGTTATTGGTCACTCATGGGTCAGTTATTGGTCACTCATGGGTCAGTTATTGGTCATCTATTGGTCACTCATGGGTCAGTTTATGGTCAGTTATTGGTCACTCATAGGTCAGTTATTGGTCATTTACTGGTCACCCATGGGTCAGTTTATGGTCACTTCCGGGTCAGTTTTGGGTCATTTTCCGGTCAGTTTTGAATCACTTTTGGGTCAATTTCGGTTGAACTTGGGGTCAATTTTGCATCGATTTTGGATAATTTCTGTATAAATTTCGTGTCAGTTTTTAAGAAACTTTTGATCAATCTGGAATTAATTTCGGGTCACTTTTTAATCAACTTTTTTGGTCAGTTCGGGATTAATTCTGGGTCAGTTCTGGATCAAATTTTGGGTCATATTTGGGCCATTTTAGGTTTGGATTTAGGTCTGACATGGGGTCGCATTTTGGTCAGTTTTGGGGTCAATTTCGGTGTCAATTTTCTGTCGTTTTGAGCCGATTTCCCCTCATTTTCCCCCATTTTCCCACCCACCAGGGGGTGCTGCTGGGCACGCACGTGCTGCTGCTGACGTCATCGGCAGCGGGGGCGGTGCTGGCTGTGATTGGCTGCGTGGCGGCCACCAGGGGGCGCCCCAAGGCAACGCCAATGGTGAGTGACAGGAGGGGGCGTGGCCAGGGGGTGAGTAATGAGGGGGTGTGGTTTATGAGTGTCCTGCTTCCTTATATGGGCATTGGGGCGGGGGTTGTGGGCGTGGCATACACTGACCACTCCCCCTGTCCCGCCCCCAGCCCGTGGTGATCTATCAGACAGCGATGCCTGCCCCAGGGGCGGGGCCAGCCGAGGCCACGCCCCCTGCTCCGCAATAAAGACCAATCACAGCTGAGAATGCATCTGGCTCCGCCTCCTTCATCTGATTGGCTGGGGCGGGGGGGGGGTGAGGTCATTGGTGACACTGGGGGCAGCCCAGAGCTGAACTGGGAGCACTGGGAGCCAACTGGGAGCACTGGGAGCCAACTGGGAGCACTGGGAGCCAACTGGGAGCCAACTGGGAGCACTGGGAGCCAACTGGGAGCACTGGGAGCCAACTGGGAGCCAACTGGGAGCACTGGGAGCCTTCTCCCCTCAGGTTTCCCCCTTTTTTTGCCTCACTTTTCCCACCCTTTTCCTCCTCAAATTTCCCACCCTTTCCCCCTCCATTTTCTCCTCACGTTTCCCATCATTTCCCCTCATATTTCCGGCCTTTTTCCCCCTCACAGTTCCCACTTTTTTCCCCTCCTAATTTCTGCCATTTTCCCTTCACATTTCCCTCCATTTCCCCCTCATGTTTGCTGCCATTTTCCCCTCACATTTCCCTCCTTTTCCCCTCACGTTTCCCTCCATTTTCCCCTCACGTTTCCCATCATTTCCCCCTCATATTTCCGGCCTTTTTTCCCCTCACAGTTCCTGCTATTTCCCCCTCACATTTCCCGCCTTTTTCCCCTCAAAGTTTCGGCCATTTTCCCCTCATGTTTTCCACCCTTTACCCCTCACGTTTCCCTCCATTTCCCACCATTTTCCCCTCACATTTCCTGCCTTTTTTTCCCCTCACAGTTCCCTCCATTTTCCCCCTCACAGTTCCCACTTTTTTCCCCTCGTAATTTCTGCCATTTTCCCCTCACATTTCCCTCCATTTCCCCTTCATGTTTGCCGCCATTTTCCCCTCACATTTCCTGCCTTTTTTCCCCTCACAGTTCTCACTTTTTCTCCCTCATAGTTTCTGCCATTTTCCCCTCACGGTTCCCTCATGTTTCCCTCCATTTTCCCCTCACAGTTCCCACTTTTTCCCCCTGTAGTTTCTGCCATTTTCCCCTCATGTTTCCTCTCCTTTTCCCCTCACGTTGCCCTCACATTTCCCTCCATTTTCCCCTCACATTTCCCGCCATTTTCCCCTCACATTTCCTGCCCTTTTCCCCTCATATTTCCTGCCTTTTTTCCCCTCACAGTTCCTGCTATTTCCCCCTCACATTTCTCACTTTTTCTCCCTCATAGTTTCTGCCATTTTCCCCCTCACATTTCCCGCCTTTTTCCCCTCAAAGTTTCGGCCATTTTCCCCTCATGTTTTCCACCCTTTACCCCTCACTTTTCCTGCCATTTCCCCCTCCTGTTTTCCTCCATTTTCCCCCCAATTTTCCCTCAAATTTCCCTCCATTTTCCCCTCACAGTTCCCACTTTTTTCCCTCTCAATGTTTCTGCCCTTTCCCCCTCACATTTTCCACTTTTCCCCCGACATTTCCAACCCTTTTCCCCTCATATTTCCCGCCTTTTTCCCCTCATGTTTCCCTCCATTTTCCCCTCATTTTCCTGCCCTTTCCCCCCTCACATTTTCCACTTTCCCCCCTCACATTTCCTGCCCTTTTCCTCTCACATTTCCCACCATTTTCTCCTCATGTTTATTGCCCTTTCTCCCTCACATTTCCCGCCTTTTCCCCCTCAATTTTCCCTCATGTTTCCCTCCATTTTTCCCTCATGGTTCCCACCATTTTCTCCCTCCAAGTTCCCACTTTTTTCCACTCGTAGTTTCTGCCATTTTCCCCTCATGTTTCCCATCATTTTCCCATCACATTTCCCTCCATTTCCCCTCATATTTCCTGCCTTTTTTCCCCTCACATTTCCCTCCATTTTCCCCTCACATTTCTCACTTTTCCCCCCTCAAAGTTTCTGCCATTGTCCCCTCAGCTTTCCCGCACTTTTCCCCTCACATTCCCCTCACATTTTCCTCCTTTTCTCCTCACATTTTCCACCTTTCCCCCTCACATTTCCTGCCATTTCCCCCTCACATTTCCCTCCATTTTCCCCTCACAGTTCCTGCTATTTCCCCCTCACATTTCCCAATTTTTTCCCCTCAAAGTTTCTGCCATTTTCCCCTCATGTTTTCCACCCTTTACCCCTCACTTTTCCTGCCATTTCCCCCTCATCTTTTCCTCCATTTCCCCCTCAATTTTCCCTCAAAGTTTCCCTCCATTTTTCCCTCATGGTTCCCACCATTTTCTCCCTCACAGTTCCCACTTTTTTCCCTCTCAATGTTTCTGCCATTTCCCCCACATTTTCCACTTTTCCCCCTGACATTTCCAACCCTTTTCCCCTCATATTTCCCACCTTTTTCCCCTCATGTTTCCCTCCATTTTCCCCTCATTTTCCTGCCCTTTCCCCCCTCACATTTTCCACTTTCCCCCCTCACATTTCCTGCCCTTTTCCTCTCACATTTCCCACCATTTTCTCCTCACGTTTATTGCCCTTTCTCCCTCACATTTCCCGCCTTTTCCCCCTCAATTTTCCCTCATGTTTCCCTCCATTTTTCCCTCATGGTTCCCACCATTTTCTCCCTCCAAGTTCCCACTTTTTTCCACTCGTAGTTTCTGCCATTTTCCCCTCATGTTTCCCATCATTTTCCCATCACATTTCCCTCCATTTCCCCTCATATTTCCTGCCTTTTTTCCCCTCACATTTCCCTCCATTTTCCCCTCACATTTCTCACTTTTCCCCCCTCAAAGTTTCTGCCATTGTCCCCTCAGCTTTCCCGCACTTTTCCCCTCACATTCCCCTCACATTTTCCTCACATTTTCCACCTTTCCCCCTCACATTTCCTGCCATTTCCCCCTCACGTTTCCCTCCATTTTCCCCTCATGTTTCCCTCCATTTTCCCCCTCACAGTTCCCACTTCTTTCCCTTCTCAAATTTTCTGCCATTTCCCCCTCACGTTTCCCACCCTTTTCCCTCACATTTCCCACCATTTTCTCCTCATGTTCATCGCTCTTTTCCCCTCACATTTCCCACCCTTTTCCCCCTCACATTTCTCCCCTTTTCCCCCTCACATTTCCTGCCCTTTTCCCTCACATTTTCCACCATTTTCTCCTCATGTTTCTCGCCCTTTTCCCCTCACGTTTCCTGCCTTTCCCCCCTCACATTTCCCTCAATTTTCCCCCTCACATTTCCCACTTTTTTCCCCTCTCAAAGTTTCTGCTTTTTCCCCCCACATTTCTCGCCCTTCTCCCCTCACATTTTTTACTTTTTCCCCTCATGTTTCCCACCCTTTTCCCTTCATATTTCCCACCTCGTTTCCTAATTTTTCCTGCCCTTTTCCCCTCATGCTTCCCCCCTTTTTCCCCCCTATGTTTCCCACTCTTTTTCCCCTCACAATTCCCTCCATTTTCCCTCAGCGCTGGGGCTGCGGGCGCTGGGGGCGGCGGCGCTGGGGCTGGGGGCCATGAGGCTGCTGGTGCCCCTGCTGCCGCCCCCCTGAGCCACCTGGGCGCACCTGGGGGCACGAAATGGGGAAAAACAGCGAAAATTTGGGGAAAAACGGTGAAAATTTGGGAAAATTTGGTGAAAATTTGAGGAAAATCCGCAAAAATTTGAGTGTTTGGGGACACCTGGGCACACCTGGGGGCCATGAGGCTGCTGGTGCCCCTGCTGCCGCCCCCCTGAGCCACCTGGGCGCACCTGGGGGCACAAAATGGGGAAAAAAGGCGAAAATTTGGGGGAAAACGGTGAAAATTTGGGGAAAATTGGTGAAAATTTGAGGAAAAACGGTGAAAATTTGAGGGAAATCCGTGAAAATTCGAGGGAAATCGGTGAAACTTGGAGCGTTTGGGGACACCTGAGATGGATCTGGGCACACCTGGGCACACCTGGGGGCACCAAAATGGGGAAAAACAGTGAAAATTTGTTGAAAATTTGGTGAAAATCGGTGAAAATTTGAGGATTTGGGGACACCTGAGCACACCTGGGGGCAGAAAAATGGGGAAAATCAGTGAAAATTTGAGGAAAAACCGCGAAAATTGGAGAGTTTGGGGACACCTGGGCACACCTGGGGGCATCAAATTGGGTAAAAACTGCGAAAATTTGGGAAAAATCGGTGAAAATTTGAGGGAAATCTGTGAAAATTTGATGGTTTGGCGGCAAAAAAATGGGGAAAAACAGTGAAAATTTGAGGAAAAATGGTGAAAATTGGAGAGTTTGGGGACACCTGAGCTACACCTGGGCACACCTGGGAGGGAAAAATGGCGAAAATTTGGGGAAAATCGGTGAAAATTTGGGAAAATTTGGTGAAAATTTGAGGGAAATTGGTGAAAATTGGAGAGTTTGGGTGTGATGTGGGTGTGGCCCAGGTATGCAAATTTTCCCCAGGTGTGAATGGGCGTGGCCTAAGTATGCAAATGATCCGCAGGTGTGAATGGGCGTGGTCCAGGTATGTAAATGCCCCAGGTGTGAATGGGCGTGCTCCAGCTATGTAAATGACTCCCGGATGTGAATGGGCGTGGCCTAAGTATGTAAATCACCCCCAGGTCTACAATGGGCGTGGCCCAGTTATGCAAATGATCCCCAGGTGTGCATGGGCGTGGCCTAAGTATGTAAATGACCCCCAGGTGGTCAGTGGGCGTGGCCCAGTTGTGAATGGGCGTGGCCTAAGTATGTAAACGACCCCCAGGTGTGCAGTGGGCGTGGTCCGGATATGCAAATGTGCCCCTTCCCCGAGCAATAAACGCACCTGGACACCCCCGAATGAGTCGCCTGTGCCTTTATTTCCTCTTTTAAATAAATTTGAATTTTAAATTTTATTTAGATTTCATTTTCTCCTCAGAAAATTCCTCAGAATTCCCCCAAAATTTTGCCACAAAATTCCCAATTTTCCCCCCCAAAATTCCCAATTTTCCCCCCCAAAATTCCCAAATTTTTCTTCTTAAAATTCCCTCCCAAATTTCCCGATTTCCTGCCCCAAAATTCCCAAGTTTTTCCCCCAAAATTTCCTTTTCTCCTCCAAATTTCCTGCCCCAAAAATTCCCTTTTTTTACTCCCCAAAATTTCCCAATTTTTCCCCCTGAAATTCCCAATTTCCTCCCCCCAAATTCCCCAAAATTTTCCCCAAAATTCCCCAAAAATTTTCTTCCAAAATTCCCAATTTTCCCCCAAAATTTCCCAATTTTTCCCTCCGAAATTCCCAATTTCCTCCCCCTAAATTCCCAAAAATTTTCCCCCAAAATTCCCCAAAATTTTCCCCAAAATTTTCCTCCAAAATTCCCAATTTTCCCCCCAAAAAATTCCAACTTTTCCCCTCAAATTTCTGCTTTTTTCCCCCAAAATTTCCCAATTTTTCCCCCTAAAAATTCCCAAATTTTTCTCCCAAAATTTGCATTTTCCCCCTCAATTAATCTCCCATTAATCACTAATGAGTCATTAATTAATGCTGTCATTAATCAGTCATTAATGCTGTAATTAAACGTTAATTATTCCTTAATTAATGCCATCATCAATTTCCCATTAATCACTAATTAATCATTAATAAAGCCGGCATTAATCTCCCCTTAATTGCTAATTAACAATTTATTAATGCTGTCATTAACCGCTAATTAATCTTTAATTAACGCCGCCATCAATCCCCAATAAATCCTTAATTAACGCTGGTATTAATAGCTAATAAATAACCAATTAATGCCGCCATTAATCGCTAATAAATCACCAATGAACGCCGCTTAATAGCTAATAAATCTTTAATTAACGCCGCCATTATTTGCTAATAAATCACCAATTAAAGCCGCCATTAATCGCTAATAAAGCCTTAATTAATGCCGCTATTAATCGCTAATAAATCACCAATAAACGCGGCCAGTAATCTCTAAATAATCCTTAATTAACGCTGCTATTAATTGCTAATTAATCTTTAATTAACGCCGCTATTAATACGAATAAATCTTTAATTACCGCCGCTATTAATCGGTAATAAACCCTTAAATTACGCCGCTAATAATCGCTAATAAACCCTTAAATTACGCCGCTATTAGCAGCTAATAAATCCTCAATTAACGCCGCTATTAATCGCTAATTAATCACCAATTAACGCCGCCATTAATCGCTAATAACCGGGACCCGGCTGCGCCAAGGCTGCGGCCAAAGCAACGAGGGGGGGGATGGCGACGGGGCCGCGCAGATCGAACTGCGCATGCGCGCGGCTGATCCCGGAAGCGGCGCCGCTGGCTGTAGCAACCGCGCATGCGCGGTTTGCGTCACGGCGTCATCATGGCGCGGGGGGGGGGGGTATGGCGGGCGGGCAGCGCGGGAGGCGGCGGAGCTGCGGGAACGGGCGCCGGGGCCGCGGCGGCGGCCGTGGAAGGGAACGCCGGGACGGCCGCGGGTGCGGGAGGCGGCGGAGCCGCGCCGTCCAGCGGCTCTGAAACGGGCGGGTGCGGGGGGGAAGGCGCGGCTCGGCCGCCATGGAGCGGCAGCGGCGGCCAGGCGGCCGCGTCAGCGGGAGATGATCCCGGAGGGGTGGCGGGAGGCGGGAGGAGCGGCGGGAGAGGCTGCAGCCGCCGGTGCGGACGCCGCGGCGCCGGCACGGGGTGGCTGGGCGGGCCCCGGTGCTGCGGCGGGAACGGGGGATGGCGGCGAAACGGCGGCAGGGACGGGGTGAACCGGGGGCGTCTGCCCGGCCCGGGGCCCGTGGGCAGCTCGGAGCGCCGGGGTTTGGGGGGCGGCAACGCGCACAGGGGGCGCTGGGGACGCGGCGCGGCCGCGCCAGGCGCGCTCGGCACCGCAGATCCCGGAGCCGCGGGGAACGGCAAAGACGCGGCAGCTACGGCGGGACCGGGGCCAGAACCGGCGCCGCTGGGTCCGCAAAGGGGGCGAGGGGGACGGGGGGGGGGCGGCAGGAGCGGCTGCAATCGCAGGGAACGGGGGAGAAGCGGCGGTGCCAAGCGGGGGGCGGGGCCGCGGCTACGGAAGCCGCGCGGTGCCGGCGGGGGGCGGGGCCGCGGGTACGGAAGCCGCGCGGTGCCAAGGGGAGGCGGGGGGCGGTTCCCGCTGCAGACTCACGGCGGCGAGGGGCGGTGTCGCGGGAGGGGCGGGGCGGCGGCTGCGGGCACCGCCCGTGCAGCAAACGGGGCTCGAGCAGCGCCCGAGGGCTGGGAGCGGCCCCGCGGCAGCCACGGCGCGGCGGGAGAGGCCATTAAAGTGCTTTAAACACCCGCGTGCAAAGGCTCTGATAAACACGGCTGAACGGCAGCACTGGGGAAATGCAATAAAATCCAATCCGGGAGGCTGAACGGCCATTTTGCGACAGCCGCGATTTTCGGCTCATTTTACAACACTCGTGCTTTGCGACAGTCTCGCTTTACGGCAGCTTTTGCGACAGTCGCGCTTTACGGCCCCTTTTACGACAGTCTCGCTTTACGGCCGCCTTTGCGACAGTCGCGCTTTACGGCACCTTTTACGACAATCGCGCTTTACGGCCCCTTTCACGACAGTCGCACTTTACGGCAGTTTTCACGACCGTCGCTCTTTACGGCACTTTTGCGACAATTTTGCTTTACGGCCCCTTTTACGACAGTCGTGCTTTACGGCACCTTTTACGACAGCCGCGCTTTACGGCCCCTTTCACGACAGTCGCACTTTACGGCAGTTTTGCGACAGTTTTGCTTTACGGCACCTTTTACGACAGTCGCGCTTTACGGCGCCTTTTACGACATCCGCGCTTTACGGCGCCTTTTACGACAGCCGCCATTTTGAGCCCCTTTTGCCACAGCCGCCATTTTGAGCTCCTTTTACGACAGCCGCCATTTTGAGCCCCTTTTACGACAGCCGCCATTTTGAGCCCCTTTTGCCACAGCCGCCATTTTGAGCCCCTGTTACGACAGCCGCCATTTTAGACCCCTTTTGCCACAGCCGCCATTTTGAGCTCCTTTTACGACAGCCGCCATTTTGAGCCCCTTTTACGACAGCCGCCATTTTAGACCCCTTTTGCCACAGCCGCCATTTTGAGCCCCTTTTACGACAGCCGCCATTTTGAGCTCCTTTTGCCACAGCCACCATTTTCGGCTTTTTTTGGGCTTTGTGTGCTTTTTGTGATTTGGGGAATTTTTTTTGGATTTTTTGCACAATTTTCGGGGAGATTTTAAAAATTCTTTTGAGCGGATTTTTTTTTTTTTTTTTTGCGGTTTTTTTTACTTTTTTTGAATTTTTTTCGGATTTTTGGGGGGATTTTTTTTAATTTTTAGGGGATTTTTTTTAGGATTTCGGGGTATTTTTTTGTTGATTTTTTTTAAATTTTTTGGGATTTTGAGGGGATTTTTGGGGGATTTTTAGGTATTTTGTGCAATTTTTGGGGGGTATTTTTAAAATTTTTTGCGGGATTTTTTTAACTTTTTTTTTTACGTTTTGGGGGATTTTTTGTGCAAATTTTTTAAAAAATTTCCTGATTTTTGATTTTGGGGAATTTTTTTTTTTGGGGGGCGGTTGCATTTTTTGGGTTTTGTTGGGATTCTTTTGGGGGGATTTTTTTTGGATTTTCAGGGTATTTTGTCCAATTTTTGGGTTTTTTTTTAATTTTTGGCTGGATTTTTTAAATTTATTTTTATTTTTTAGGAATTTAGGGTATTTTTTTGTTGAATTATTTTTTAATTTTTTGTGATTTTGAGGGGATTTTTGGGGGATTTTTGGGGTATTTTGTGCAATTTTTTGTTGTTTTTTTTTTTAATTTTTGGCTGGATTTTTTAAATTTATTTTTATTTTTTAGGAATTTGGGGCATTTTTTTGTTGATTTTTTTATTTATTTTTTGGGATTTTGGATGGGGGTTTTTTTGGGATTTTCGGGGTATTTTGTGCAATTTTTTGAGGGTTTTTTTTAATTTTTGGCGGGATTTTTTTTTAATTTTTTTTAAGTTTTGGGGGCATTTTTTTTGTTCAATTTTTAAAAAATTTTTTGGGTGTTTTTTTTTATTTTGGGAGATTTTTTGGTTTTTTGGGTTTTTTTTTATTTTGGGGTATGTTTTTGCATTTTTTGGGGATTTCGGCAATTTTTTTGTGCAATTTTTTTAATAAAATTTTTTGGTTTTTTTTTTTATTTTGGGAGATTTTTTGGGGGATTTTAGGGTGGTTTTGCATTTGTTTGGGTTTTGTTGGGGAGATTCTTTGGGGGGGGGATTTTTGGGGTATTTTGTGCAATTTTGGGGGGTTTTTTGTTTTTTGGGTTTTTTTTAATTTTTGGAGGGATTTTTTTATTTTATTTTTTTTAAGATTTGGGGGCATTTTTTGTGCAATTTTTTTTAATTTTTTCGGTCTTTTTTTTTTTTGTTTTGGGAGATTTTTTGGGGGATTTTTTTTAATATTTTGGGGGGGTTTTGCATTATTTTGGGTTTTGTTGGGGGGCATTTTTTGGGGGGGGGGATTTTTTTTTGTGCAATGTTTTTTTTATTATGTTTTGGCTTTTAAAAATTTTTTTGGGAGGATTTTCCTGAACTTTCTTTCAAATTTTTGTGGGATTTTTTTTTTATTTCAACGTTTTTTTGGGGGGATATTTTGGGACAGGGCTTGTGCAATTTTTGTGGATTTTTAAAAAAATTTTTGAGATGATTTTGGGGGCGTTTCTCCATGCAATAAACACACCTGAACGCACCTGAACACACCTGAACACACCTGAATGCACCTGAACACAGCTGAACACACCTGAACACACCTGAACATGCCTGAACACAGCTGAACACACCTGAATGCACCTGAACACGCCTGAACACAACTGAACACACCTGAATGCACCTGAACACGCCTGAACACACCTGAACACGCCTGAACACACTTGAACACGCCTGAACACACCTGAACACACCTGAACGCAAATGTCCCCGAATTCTCCTTGTCCCCAATGTCCCCAAATACCCCCAAATCGCCCCAAATTCTCCTTGTCCCCAAATCGCCCCAAATGTCCCCAAATTCTCCTTGTCCCCAAAGTCCCCAAATTGCCCCAAATGTCCCCAAATTCTCCTGGTCCCCAATGGCCCCAAATGTCCCCAAATCGCCCCAAATTTCCCCAAATTCTCCTGGTCCCCAATGGCCCCAAATGTCCCCAAATCGCCCAAATGTCCCCAAATTCTCATTGTCACCAATGGCCCCAAATGTCCCCAAATCCCCCCAATGACCCCAAATTCTCCTTGTCCCCAATGTCCCCAAATCGCCCCAAATGTCCCCAAATCGCCCCAAATGTCCCCGAATATCCCCAAATTCTCCTTGTCCCCAAATGACCCCAAATGTCCCCAAATGTCCCCAAATTCTGCTTGTCCCAAATGTCCCCAAATGACCCCAAATGTCCCCAAATGTCCCCAAATTCTCCTTGTCCCCAATGTCCCCAAATTGCCCCAAATGTCCCCAAATTCTCATCGCCCCCAAATGTCCCCAAATTCTGCTTGTCCCAAATGTCCCCAATGACCCCAAATCGCCCCCAAATGTCCCCAAATTCTCCTTGTCCCCAAATGACCCCAAATTGCCCCAAATGTCCCCAAATTCTCCTTGTCCCCAATGGCCCCCAATTTTCCCTCAAATTTCCCTCAATTTTTCCCTCATGGTTCCCACCATTTTCTCCCTCACAGTTCCCACTTTTTCCCCTCTCAAAGTTTCTGCCATCTCCCCCACATTTTCCACTTTTCCCCCTCACATTTCCCACCCTTTTCCCCTCACATTTCCCTCCATTTCCCCCTCACATTTCCTGCCTTTTTTCCCCTCACATTTCCCCCTCCATTTTCCCCTCATATTTCTGGCCTTTTTCTCTTCACGTTTCCCTCCATTTCCCCCCTCACATTTCCCACATTTTTCCCTCAAAGTTTCTGCCATTTTCCCCTCACATTTCCCACTATTTCCCCCTCACGTTTCCCACCTTCTCCCCTCACATTTTCCTCCTTTTCTCCTCACATTTTCCACCTTTTTCCCACGCATTTCCTGCCATTTTCCCCTCACATTTCCTTCCATTTTCCCCCTCACATTTCCCAATTTTTTCCCCTCAAAGTTTCTGCCATTTTCCCCTCATGTTTTCCACCCTTTTCCCCTCATGTTTCCCACCATTTTCTCCTCATTTTCATTGCTCTTTTCCCCTCACATTCCCCTCCATTTTTCCCCTTACATTTCCCTCTATTTCTCCCTCAATTTTCCCTCAAATTTCCCTCAATTTTTCCCTCATGGTTCCCACCATTTTCTCCCTCACAGTTCCCACTTTTTTTCCCTCACAAAGTTTCTGCCATCTCCCCCATATTTTCCACTTTTCCCCCTCACATTTCCCACCTTTCTTGCCTCACATTTCCCACCATTTTCTCCTCATGTTTCTCGCCCTTTCCCCCTCACATTTCCTGCCTTTTCCCCCTTACGTTTCCCTCCATTTTTCCCCTCAATTTTCCCTCATGTTTCCCTCCATTTTTCCCCTCACAGTTCTCACTTCTTTCCCTTCTCAAATTTTCTGCCATTTCCCCCTCACATTTCCCACCCTTTTCCCTCACATTTCCCACCATTTTCTCCTCATGTTCATCGCTCTTTTCCCCTCACATTTCCCACCCTTTTCCCCTCACATTTCTCCCCTTTTCCCCCTCACATTTCCTGCCCTTTTCCCTCACATTTTCCACCATTTTCTCCTCACGTTTCTCGCCCTTTTCCTCTCACGTTTCCTGCCTTTCCCCCCTCACATTTCCCTCAATTTTCCCCCTCACATTTCCCACTTTTTTCCCCTCTCAAAGTTTCTGCTATTTCCCCCCACATTTCTCGCCCTTCTCCCCTCACATTTTTTACTTTTTCCCCTCATGTTTCCCACCCTTTTCCCTTCATATTTCCCACCTCGTTTCCTAATTTTTCCTGCCCTTTTCCCCTCATGCTTTCCCCCTTTTTCCCCTATGTTTCCCACTCTTTTTTCCCCTCACAATTCCCTCCATTTTCCCCCTCACATTTCCCTCCATTTTCCCCCTCACAATTCCCACCTTTTTCCCTCATTTTTCCCTCCATTTTCCTTCACTTTTCCCTCCATTTTCCCCTCACAGTTCCTGCCTTTCCCCCTCCAAATTTCTGCCTTTTCCCCCCTCACATTTTCCTCATTTTTCCCTTTTCCCCCTTCATGTTTTTCTCACTTTGGCCTCCATTTTCCCCTCACATTTCCCACCTTTTTTTCCTCATTTTTCCTGCGCTTTCCCCCTCATTTTCCTGCCCTTTTCCCCTTATATTTTCCACTTCTTCTCCTCACGTTTCCCTCCATTTCCCCCTCACGTTTCCCGCCCTTTTTCCCCTCACATTTCCCTCCATTTTCCCTCACTTTTCCCTCCATTTTCCCTCACTTTTCCCTCCATTTTCCCCTCACATTTTCAGCCATTTTCCCCTCATATTTCTGGCCTTTTTCTCCTCATGTTTCCCCCATTTTGCCCTCACGTTTCCTGCCCTTTTCCCCTCACATTCCCACCATTCTCCCTTCACATTTTCAGACATTTCCCCTTCACAGTTCCCACCTTTTTTCCCCTCAAAATTCCTGCCTTTTTCCCCCTCACATTTTCCTAATTTTCCCCTTCTTCCCCCCTTTCCTGTCCTTTTTCCCTTCATGTTTTTCTCAATTTTGCCTCCATTTTCACCCTCACATTTCCCACATTTTTCCTCATTTTTCTGCCCTTTCCCTCTCATTTTTCTCACATTTTCCCTCTCACATTTCCCTCATTTTTCCACCCATTTTTGCCATCGTTTCCCCTCACATTTTCCTCACTTCTCCCTCCATTTTCCCCTCAGGTTTTTCTTAATTTTTTTCTTCATTTTCCCACCTTTTTACCTTTTTCCCCTCGTTTTCCTCATCAAAAAGGGCAGGAAGGAGAAAAAAATGATCCAAAAGTGGGGAAAATCAGGAGGGAGAGGGGAAAAATTGGCAGAAAGGGGGAAAATCCAGGAAAAATGAGGAAAGATGGGCAGAAAAGGGGAAAAATGGAGAAAATGATGCAGAAATGGGAAAAATCAGGGGAAAAGGGGCAAAATTGGGAAAAATTGGAGAAAATTTGGAGAAATTGGGAGGAAATTGGGGGGGTGAGAAAAAGCAGAGGAAATGGGAAAAAATGGGGTGGAAATGGGCAAAAAATGGAGAAATGAGGAAAGATGAGCAGAAAGGAGGGAAATTGGACAAAAATAAGGGAAAATGAGGCAAAATTAGGTAGAAAGAGGAAATATAAGGAAAAGGTGAGTAAAAAATGGGCAGAAAAGGGGAAAATTTGGGATAAATGAGGCAAATAATTGTGGAGAGGGGCAAATGTAGGGGGAAATTAACCCAAAATGGGAATATTGGGGAAAAAGGGGCAAAAAGGGGAAAACCAGGGAGAAATGAGGGGCAGGAAGGAGCAAAAGCCAAGAAAAATGAGGCAAAATTGGACAAAATAATGGCAAAAAAGGACAAAATCCAGGGAAAAAGAGGCAAAAATTACTAAAAAGGAGCAAAAGTTGGGAAAAATTGGGCAAAAATTGGTAAAATCAGGGAGGGAGGGGAAAAAAGGGCAAGGAGGAGGAAACCCCAGGAAATTATATCCAAAAATGGGGAAAATCAGCAAAAAATGAAGTAAAAATGGGGAAATAAGAGTCAAAATCAAGGGAAAATTAGGCAAAACAGGAAAAATCAGGGAAAAGGGGGCAAAAATGGGACAAATCAGGGGGGAAAGGGGCAAAATGGGGTGGAAAGGGTAAAAATCCAGGGAAAATGAGGTAAAAATGGGCAGGAAGGAGAAAAAATGGGGAAAATATCCAAAAATGGGGAAAATCAGGGGAAAATGAGGCGAAACTGGGGAAAATGAGGTAAAAACGTGGGAAAATCAGGAGAAAATGAGGTTAAAATGGGGAAAATCAGGGGAAATGATAAAAAATGGGGGAAATCAGGGGAAATTATAAAAAAAATGGGGAAGATCAGGGGAAAATGATAAAAAATGGGAAAAATCAGGGGAAATGATAAAAACTGGGGAAAATCAAGGGAAAATGATCCAGAAATAGGGAAAATCAGGGGAAAATTATGCAGAAATGGTGAAATTCAGGAGAAAATGTGGTAAAAAATGGGAAAATCAGGGGGAAATGAGGTTAAAATGGGGAAAATCAGGAAAAAATGAGGTAAAAATGGGGAAAATCAGGGGAAATGATTAAAAAATGGGGAAAATCAAGGGAAAATGATCCAGAAATGGTGAAATTCAGGAAAAAATGAGGTAAAAATGGGGAAAATCAAGGGAAAATGATAAAAAATGGGGAAAATCAGGGGAAAATGATCCAGGAATAGGGAAAATCAGGGGAAAATTATCCAGGAATGGTGAAATTTGGGAGAAAATGTGGTAAAAACGGGGAAAATCAGGGGAAAATGATAAAAAATGGGGAAAATCAGGGGAAAATTATGCAGAAATGGTGAAATTCAGGAGAAAATTAGGTAAAAATGGGGAAAATCAGGGGGAAATGATAAAAAATGGGGGAAATCAGGGGAAATGATTAAAAAATGGGGAATATCAAGGGAAAATGATAAAAAATGGGGAATATCAAGGGAAAATGATAAAAAATGGGGGAAATCAGGGGAAAATGTGGCAAAAATGGGGAAAATCAGGGGAAAATGTGGTAAAAATGGGGAAAATCAGGGGGAATGATAAAAAAATGGGGAATATCAAGGGAAAATGATCCAGAAATAGGGAAAATCAGGGGGAAATGTGGTAAAAATGGGGAAAATCAGGGGGGAAATGAGGAAAAATGAGGAAAAATCGGGAGAAAAGGGGGGGGAACAGGAAAAGCGGGGCTGGGCGGGCTCCGGACCGGGCTAAACTGGGCTAAACTGGGCTTAACTGGGCCGAAGTGGGGCAGAGCGGGGCGGGAGCGGCTGAGTCAGAGCGTCCCGGGATTAACGAGATCCGGGGAAACTGAGGCAGGAGCGGCCGCCGCCCCTCCCCCAGGGCAGGCGCGGCCACAAAAGCGCGGGGACAGCGCGGGGGGGGGGGGGGGACAGAGGCGACAGCGGGGACAGAATGGGAGAGCGGTGAGGAAATGGGGCGGAAATGGGGGGGAAATGGGGGGGAAATGGGGGGAATATGGGGGGAAATATGGGGGAAATGGGGGGGAAATGTGGGGAAATATGGGGGAAATGTGGGGGGAAATGTGTGGGAAATATGGGGGAAATGTGGGGGGAAATATTGGGGGGGAATATGGGGGAAAATATGGGGGAAATATGGGGGAATATGGCGGAAATGGGGGGAATATGGGGGAAATGTGGGGGAAATCGGGGGGAAATCGGGGGGAATATGAGAGGAAATACGGGGGAAATATGGGGGGAATTGGGGGAAAATGGGGGGAAATGTGGGGGGAAATATGGGGGAGAAATTGGGGGAATATGGAGGAAATATGGGGGAAATATGGGGGAAATATGGGGGAAGTATGGGGGGAAATATGAGGGGAATGTGGGGGTAAATATGGGGGGAATATGGGGAAAATGGGGGGGAATATGGGGGGAAATGTGGGGGAAATATGGGGGGAATATGGGGGGAAACATGGGGGGAAATGTGGGGGAAATATGGGGGGAATATGGGGGGAAACATGGGGGGAAATGTGGGGGAAATATGGGGGGAATATGGGGGGAAATATGGGGGGAAAAATGTGGGGGAAATATGGGGGAAATGTGGGGGAATATGGGGGAAATGGGGGGGGAAATGGGGAATGTGGGGGGAATGTGGGGGAAAATGTGGGGGGAATATGGGGGAAATATGGAGGGAAATGGGGAATGGGGGATATGGAAATATGGGGGGAAATATGGGAGGGAATGGAAATGGGGTAAATATGGGGAAAATATGGGGGAAATGGAAATGGAGGAATGGGAAAATGGGAAAGGGGGGAAATTGGAAATGGGGAAGAATGGGGTGAAATGGAAATGGGGGAAATGGAAATATGGGGGAAGATGGGGGAAATGGGGGGAAATGGTAAAATGGGGGTGGGAAAATGGGGGAAAATGCTGAAAATGGAAATGGAGAAAATGGAAATAAATGGGGGGAATGGGAAATGGGGGAAATGGGGGAAAATGGAAATGGGGAAAGGGGAATCGGGGAAATGGGAAATGGAGGAAATGGAGAAAAGAGGGAAATGGGCAAAATGAAGGAAAAGGTGGGAAAATTGATGGGAAATGGGGAAAATGGGAAATGGGGAAAATGGAGAAAATGGGGGAATGGGAAATGGGGGAAATGGGGGAAATGGAAATGGGGAAATGGGAAAAATGGGGGAAATGGAAATGGGGGAAATGGAAATGGGGAAATGGAAATGGGGGAAATGGGGAAAATGGGGAAAAATGGGGAAATGGGGGAAATGGAAATGGGGAAATGAGGGAAAATGGGGGAAATGGAAATGGGGGAAATGGGAAAAATGGGGAAATGGGGGAAATGGAAATGGGGGAAATGGGGGAATGGGAAATGGGGGAAATGGAAATGGGGAAAATGGGGGAAATGGGGAAATGGGGGAAATGGAAATGGGGAAAATGGGGAAAAATGGGGAAAAATGGGGAAATGGGGGAAATGGGGGAAATGGGGGAAATGGAAATGGGGGAAATGAGGAAAATGGAAATGGGGGAAATGGGGGAAGTGGAGAAACCCGGGGAGTAACGGGGAAGAAATTGGGGGAAAATTGGGGGGAAATGGGAACAGACGGAGGGGGAAGGGAGGGAGGGAGGGGCCAGGCCGTGGGGGAGGGGCAGCCGGGTCACCTGTGTCACCTTTTGTGTCCCCTCCTGTGTCCCCTCAGGGCCGTGGAGCCGCTGCTGCTGCTGCTGGTGCTGCTGCTCTCAGGTACCTGGGGACACACCTGGGGATACACCTGGGGACACCTGGGGACACACCTGGGGACACCTGGGGACAGCTGGGGACACCTGGGGACAGCTGGGGATACCTGGGGACAGCTGGGACACACCTGGGGACAGCTGGGGACACCTGGGGACAGCTGGGGACAGCTGGGGATACACCTGGGGACACCTGGGGACACCTGGGGACAGCTGGGGATACCTGGGGACAGCTGGGACACACCTGGGGACAGCTGGGGACACCTGGGGACAGCTGGGGACAGCTGGGGACAGCTGGGGTCACACCTGGGGATACACCTGGGGACACACCTGGGGACAGCTGGGGACATCTGGGGTCACACCTGGGGACACCTGGGGACAGCTGGGGACAGCTGGGGCACACCTGGGGACACACCTGGGGACACACCTGGGGATACCTGGGGACACCCCTGGGGACACCCCTGGGGACACCTGGGGACACACCTGGGGATAGCTGGGGACAGCTGGGACACACCTGGGGACACACCTGGGGATACCTGGGGACACACCTGGGGACCTCTCTGGTGGCCCAGGGGACACTCCCGGTGGCATTGTCCCCACACCTGGTGGCCCAGGGGACAATCCAGGTGTCCCCATGGAGGTGCCACACCTGGTGGCCCAAGGCAGGTGACACAGGTGTCCCCATGTCCCCATGGAGGTGCCACACCTGATGCCAGCGTCCCCATGGAGGTGCCACACCTGGCGGCCCAGGGGACAGCTCTTGGTGGCCTTGTGAAGGTGCCACGCCTGGCGGTGACTCAGGTGACACTCCTGGTGGCACTTGGTGGCCCAGGTGACAATTCTGGTGGCCCAGGGATGTGCCCCATGTGTTCTCCTCACGAGGCGCCACACCTGGTGGCACTTGGTGGCCCAGGTGACACTCCGGGTGGCATTGTCCCCATGGAGGTGCCACACCTGGTGACCCAGGTGCCATTCCTGGTGGCACTTGGTGGCCCAGGTGACACTCCTGGTGACATTGTCCCTGTGACAGTGCCACACCTGCTGTCCCCATGAGGGGACACTCCTGGTGGCATTGTCCCCGTGGAGGTGACACACTTGTCCCCATGTCCCCATGGAGGTGACACACTTGTCCCCATGTTCCTGTGAAGGTGCCACACATGGTGGCCCAGGCACCACACCTGGTGGCACTGTCCCCATGGAGGTGACACACTTGTCCCCATGAAGTGACACACCTGGTGGCCCAGGGGACACTGTGGGTGGCACCTCCATGGGGACAATTTGGTGACCCAGGTGTCACCTTTGTGGCACTGTCCCCATGGAGGTGACACGCTTGTCCCCATGTCCCCATCGAGGTGCCACACCTGGTAACCCAAGTGCCATTCCTGGTGGCATTTGGTGGCCCGGGTGACACTCCTGGTGGCATTTGGTGACCCAGATGCCACACCTGGTGGCACTGTCCCCATGGAGGTGCCACACCTGCTGTCCCCATGTCCCTGTGAAGGTGCCACACCTGCTGTCCTTGTGAGGTGACACACGTGTCCCCATGAAGGTGCCACACCTGGTGGCCCAGCGGATAATGCGGGGGTGGCACTGTCCCCATGAAGTGACACACCTGGCGACCCAGGCGCCACACCTGGTGGCACTGTCCCCATGGAGGTGCCACCCTGCTGTCCCCATGAAGTGACACACTTGTCCCCAATGTCCCCATAAAGGTGCCACACCTGATGCCAGCGTCCCCATGGAGGTGCCACACCTGGTGGCCCAGGGGACATTCCAGGTGGCACTTGGTGACCCAGGCACCACACCTGCTGGCACTGTCCCCATGGAGGTGCCATCCCGCTGTCCCCATGGAGGTGACACACTTGTCCCCATGTCCCCATGGAGGCCCCACTCCTGGTGGCACTTGGTGACCCAGGCCCCACCCCTGGTGGCACTTGGTGACCAGGCCCCACCCCTGCCGCCCCCACCCCACAAAGCCCCCCCCACCCCCGTGTGTCCCTTTGTCCCCGCAGGTGCCACCGTGTGCCAGCCTCCGCCGTGTCCCCAGGGCCAGCGCGCCGAGGGCGATGGTGGCGCCTGCGTGCCGGTGTCACCCGAGGGGGACGAGGACCGGATCATCGGGGGGTACCCGTGCCTGCCCCTGTCCCAGCCCTGGCAGGCGCTGGTCTACGGCCCCCTGCAGTGCGGGGGCGTCCTGGTGCGGCCCCTCTGGGTGCTGACGGCGGCGCACTGCGTCCGCAGGTGACATGGGGACATGGGGACATCCCTGGGGACATGGGGACACAGCCTGGGGACAGCTCACAGGGACAGGTGCGGCCCCTCTGGGTGCTGACGGCGGCGCACTGCGTCCGCAGGTGACATGGGGACATCCCTGGGGACATGGGGACATCCCTGGGGACATGGGGACATGGGGACAGTGACAGGGGACAGGGGACACAGCCTGGGGACAGGGGACAGGGAGAGCTGCGGCCCCTCTGGGTGCTGACGGCGGCGCACTGCGTCCGCAGGTGACAGGGACAGCCCTGGGCACATGGGGACAATGACAGGGACAGGGATGGGGACAGGGACAGGTGCGGCCCCTCTGGGTGCTGACGGCGGCGCACTGCGTCCGCAGGTGACATGGGGACATGGGGACATGGGGACATGGGGACAGGGACAGGGACATGGGGACATGGGGACAGTGACAGGGGACAGGGACATGGGGACAGTGACAGGGACAGGGACATGGGGACAGTGACACATCCTGGGGACAGTGACAGGGACAGGGGACACGGCCTGGGGACAGGGGACACCACTCTGGGTGCTGACGGCGGCGCACTGCGTCCAGAGGTGACATGGGGACATCCCTGGGGACATGGGGACAATGACAGGGATAGGGGACAGGGGACACATCCTGGGGACAGGGACAGGTGCGGCCCCTCTGGGTGCTGACGGCGGCGCACTGCGTCCGGAGGTGACAGGGACAGGGACAGGGGACAATGACACACCTTGGGGACAGGGGACAGCCCTTGGGGACAGCACTTGGGGACAGGGGACACCACTCTGGGTGCTGATGGCGATGCACTGCGTCCGGAGGTGACAGGGACATGGGGACATGGGGACAGTGACAGGGATAGGGACATGGGGACAGCCCTTGGGGACAATGACAGGGACAGGGGACACAGCCTGGGGACAGGGGACACCACTCTGGGTGCTGACAGCGGCGCACTGCGTCCAGAGGTGACAGGGACAGGGGACAGGGGACAGGGGGACACCCCTTGGGGACAGGGACAGGGACAGGGGACAGCTCACAGGGACAGGGGACAGGGACAGGTGCGGCCCCTCTGGGTGCTGACGGCGGCGCACTGCGTCCGGAGGTGACAGGGATGGGGACATGGGGACACAGCCTGGGGACAGGGGACAGCCCTTGGGGACACACCCTGGGGACAGATGTCCTCAATGTCCCCAACCCACTCAGGATTCCCAATGTTCCCAACATCCCCTGTGTCCCCAATGTCCCCAAGGCCCCCAATATCCCCAATGTCCCCAACCCCTCCCATGTCCTCAACATCTCCAACATCCCCAAACCTCCCAATGTCCCCAACATCCCCAGCCCCCTCCATGTCCCCAAAAAGTCCCCAATGTCCCCAACCCCATCATTGTCCCCAATGTCCCCGCTCTCCCCAACGCCATCATTGTCCCCACTGTCCCCAACCCCGCCATTGTCCCCGCTGTCCCCAATGTCCCCAACCCCATCATTGTCCCCGCTGTCCCCAACGCCCTCACTGTCCCTGCTGTCCCCAATGTCCCCAACCCCGCCATTGTCCCCGCTGTCCCCAATGTCCCCAACGCCCTCACTGTCCCCGCTGTCCCCAACGCCCTCAGTGTCCCCGCTGTCCCCTGTGTCCCCCACGCCCTCAGTGTCCCCGCTGTGCCCGCAGGGGTCTCCGTGTCCGGCTGGGCGAGGATGACCTCCGGCGGCGCGAGGGGACGGAGCAGGAGCGCCGGGTGACGCTGGCCCTGCCCCACCCCAGCTTCAACCCCGTCACCCTGGACTCGGACCTGGCCCTGCTGCGCCTGGACCGGCCGGCGGCCATCGGCCGGAGCGTGCGGCCGCTGGCGCTGCCCCGGGAGTGCGGCCGGCCCGGCGAGGCCTGCCTGCTGTCCGGCTGGGGCACCGTCACCACGCCCCAGGGTCAGTGACACCAGAAATTGGGGGAAATTTGGGGGAAATTTGGGGGAATTTGGGTGAAATTTGAGTGAAATTTGGGTGAAATTTGGGTGAGCGTGCGGCCACTGGCCCTGCCCTGAGAGTCCTGCCTGCTGTCGGGCTGGGGCACCGTCACCACACCCCAGGGTAAAAAACTGGGGGCAAATTGGGGGAATTTGGGTGAAATTTGGGGAAAATTTGGGTGAAATTGAAGGGGATATTGGGGTGAAATAGGGGATGAAATTTGGGTGAAATTGAGGTGAAATTTGGGGAAAATTGAAGGGGAAATTGGGGTGAAATTTGGGGAAAATTGGCGTGAAAATAGAGTGAAATTTGGGTGAAATTGGGGTGAAATTCGAGTGAAATTTGGGGAAAATTCACAGGGAAATTGGGGTGAAATTTGGGTGAAATATGGGTGATATTGGGGTGAAATTGGAGTGAAATTTGGGGAGAATTGAAGTAGAAATTGGGGTGAAATTTGGGTGAAGTTGGGGTGAAAACTGGGAAAAAAATAAGGGGGAAATTGCGGGAATTGGGGATGGAAAATTGGGTGAGATTGGGGTGAAGTTTGGGGAAAATTGAAGGGGAAATTGGGGCGAAATTTGAGTGAAATTTGGGGAAAATTCACAGGGAAATTGGGGTGAAATTTGGAGAAAATTTGGGGGAAATTGAAGGGGAAATCGGGGTGAAATTTGGAGAAAATTTAGGGGAAATTGAAGGGGAAATTGGGATGAAATTTGGGTGAAATAGGGGATGAAATTTGGGTGAAATAGAGGTGAAATTTGGGGAAAATTGAAGGGGAAATTGGGGTGAAATTTGGGTCAAATTTGAGTGAAATTTGGGTGAAATTGGGGTGAATTTGGGGCTCCTGGGGCCATTGACCGGAGCGTGCGGCCGCTGGCGCTGCCCCGGGAGTGCGGCCGGCCCGGCGAGGCCTGCCTGCTGTCCGGCTGGGGCACCGTCACCACGCCCCAGGGTAAAAAACTGGGGGGAAATTGGGGGAATTTGGGTGAAATTTGGGGGAAATTTGGGGGAAATTCGGGGGAATTTGGGTGAAATTTGGGTGAAATTTGGGTGAAATTTGGGTGAGCGTGCGGCCACTGGCCCTGCCCCAAGAGTCCTGCCTGCTGTCTGGCTGGGGCACTGTCACCACGCCCCAGGGTAAAAAACTGGGGGGAATTTGGGTGAAATTTGGGGAAAATTGAAGGGGAAATTGGGGTGAAATGTGGGGAAAATTTGGGTGAAATTTGCAGGAAATTTGGGGAAAATTGAAGGGGAAATTTGGGGAAAATTCACAGGGAAATTGGGGTGAAATTTGGAGAAAATTGGGGGGAAATTGAAGGGGAAATTGGGGTGAAATTTGAGTGAAATTTGGGGAAAATTTGGGTGAAATTGAAGGGGAAATTGGGCTGAAATTGGGGTGAAATTTGAGTGAAATTTGGGTAAAATTGAAGGGGAAATTGGGGTGAAATTTGGGGAAAATTTGCAGGAAATTTTGGGAAAATTGAAGGGGAAATTGGGGTGAAATTTGGAGAAAATTCGGGTGAAATTTGGGTGAAATTTGAGTGAAATTTGGGGAAAATTGAAGGGGAAATTGGGATGAAATTTGAGGAAAATTGAAGGGGAAATTTGGGTGAAATTTGGGGAAAATTCACAGGGAAATTGGGGTGAAATTTGGAGAAAAATTGGGGAAAACTGAAGGGGAAATTTGGGTGAAATTTGGGGGAAAATGGAAGGGGAAATTGGGCTGAAATTTGAGTGAAATTTGGGGAAAATTGAAGGGGAAATTGGGGTGAAATTTGGAGAAAATTCGGGTGAAATTTGGGTGAAATTTGAGTGAAATTTGGGGAAAATTCATGGGGAAATTGGGCTGAAAGTTGAGTGAAATTTAGGGAAAATTGGGGTGAAATTGGGGTGAAATTTGGAGAAAATTTGGGGAAAATTGAAGGGGAAATTGGGGGGAAATTGAAGGGGAAATTGGGGTGAAATTTGGGTGAAATTGGAGTGAAATTGGGGTGGAATTTGAGTGAAATTTGGGGAAAATTCACGGGGAAATTGGGGTGAAATTTGAGTGAAATTTGGGGAAAATTGAAGGGGAAATTGGGGTGAATTTGGGGTAAAATTGGGGTGAATTTGGGGCTCCCCAGGCCAGCCTCAGCCACAGCATCCGTTACCCCTGAGTAACCCCTGAGTAACCCCTGAGTAGCCCCTGGGGCCCTCCAGGACCATCCTGGGGGTGTCCCCAGCCTGCTGACCCCCGAGTAAGCCCTGCGTAACCCATGAGTAACCTATGAGTAACCTATGAGTAAAACATGAGTAGCCCCTGGGGCCCTCCAGGACCATCCTGGGGGTGTCCCCACCCCTCTGACCCCCGAGTAACCCCTGAGTAACCCCCGAGTAACCCCCGAGTACCCGGCAGTGACGCTCCCGGACCGGCTGATGTGCGCCTACGTGCAGCTGCTGTCGGACGCCGCCTGTCGCCGGGCGTACCCGCGGCGCATCACGCCCAGCATGCTCTGCGCCGGCGTCAGCAACCGCCGCGTCGACTCCTGCCAGGTCAGCGCCCAGAGCGCCCCAAACCTGGCCTAAACGCGCCCCAAACCTGGCCTGAACGCGCCCCAAACCCGGCCTGAACGCGCCCCAAACTCGCCCCAAACCTGGCCTGAACGCACCCCAAACCCGGCCTAAACGCGCCCCAAACCCGGCCTGAACTCGCCCCAGATCTGACCTAAACTCGCCCCAAACTTGGCCTGAACTTGCCCCAAACCCGGCCTGAACTCGCCCCAAACTTGGCCTGAACTTGCCCCAAACCCGGCCTGAACGCGCCCCAAACCCGGCCCGAACTCGCCCCAAACCCGGCCTAAACTCGCCCCAAACCCGGCCTAAACGTGCCCCAAACCCGGCCTGAACTCGCCCCAAACCCGGCCTGAACTCGCCCCAGATCTGACCTAAACTCGCCCCAAACTTGGCCTGAACTTGCCCCAAACCCGGCCTGAACTCGCCCCAAACCCGGCCTAAACTCGCCCCAAACCCGGCCTGAACGCGCCCCAAACCCGGCCTGAACTCACCCCAAACCGGGCCTGAACTCGCCCCAAACCCGGCCTGAACTCGCCCCAAACCCGGCCTGAACTCGCCCCAAACCCGGCCTAAACACACCCCAAACCCGGCCTGAACTCGCCCCAGATCTGACCTAAACTCACCCCAAACCTGGCCCAAACCCGCCCCAAACCCGGCCTGAACTCGCCCCAAACCCGGCCTGAACTCGCCCCAAACCCGGCCTGAACGTGCCCCAAACCCGGCCTGAACGCGCCCCAAACCCGGCCTGAACTCACCCCAGATCTGACCTAAACTCGCCCCAAACCCGGCCCGAACTTGCCCCAAACCCGGCCCAAACTCGCCCCAGATCTGACCTAAATCCTCCCTGAATGTGCCCAAAATCTGGGCAGATTCTGCCCCAAAATCGGCCCAAAGGCTGAACAAAACCTGCCCAGAATCTGCTCCAAACCTCAGGAAGTTATGACTGAATTACACCCAAAATCTGCCCAAAATCCACTGAAAATCTGGCCCAAATCTGCCCAAAATCTGCCTGAAATCTGCCCCAAACCGGACCAAAATCTGCCCCAAATCTGCCCAAAATCTGCCTAAAATCTCAACAAAATACCCCCTAAATCTGCCCCAAATCTGATCAAAATCTGCCCAAAATTAGCGTAAAATCTGCTGACCCCTGAGTGACCCCTGAGTGACCACCACCCCAAAAATCCCCCCCCAAAAAATCCCCAAAAATTAAAAAAACCACCCCCAAAAAATCTCCAAAAAATCCCAAAAATGCCCCAAAATGACCCAGAGTGAACCCTGAGGGACCCATGAGTGACAACCCCAAAAATCCCCCAAAATCCCCCAAAATTTAAAAAAAAAAACCCAAAAAATCCCCAAATGACCCTGAGTGACCACAACCCCAAAAATCACCCAAAAAATCCCCCAAAATTCAAAAAAAGTCCGCAAAAAATCTCAAAAAAATCCCAAAAATGTCCCAAAACATCCCTGAGTGACCCCAACCCCCAAAATCCCCCCAAATCCCGCCAAATCTCAAAAAAAAATCCCAAAAATGCCCCAAAATGACCCTGAGTTACCCCTGAGTGACCCATGAGTGACAACCCCAAAAATCCCCCCCAAAATCCCCAAAAATTAAGAAAAAACCCAAAAAATCCCCAAATAACCCTGAGTGACCCCTGACCTCTGAGTGACCACAACCCCAAAAATCCCCCCCCAAAAAATCCCCAAAAATTCCAAAAAAACCCCAAAAAAATCTCAAAAAAATCCCAAAAATGCCCCAAAATGACCCTGAGTGAACCCTAAATGACCACAACCACCCCCAAAATCCCCCCAAAAAAATCCCCAAAAAATCCCCAAAAAATCCCCAAAAAATCCCCAAAATGCCCCAAATGACCCCGAGTGCCCCCGGGTGACCTCTGACCCCTGTGTGTGTCCCCAGGGTGACTCCGGGGGTCCCCTGTCCTGCAATGGGACCCTGCAGGGCGTGGTCTCCTGGGGGCTCCAGACCTGCGCCCTGCCCGGCCACCCCGGGGTCTACACCAGGGTCTGCAGGTTCATCCCGTGGATCCTGGACACCATGGACAGGAACTGACCTTGGGGACACCTTGGGGACATCATGGGGACACCTTGGGGACATGGGGACATCATGGGGACATCACGGGAACATGGGGAGATCATGGGGACAGGCTGGGAACAGGCTCAGGACATGGGGACACGGGCATGGGTCACACCAGGGTCTGCAGGTTCATCCCATGGATCCTGGACACCATGGACAGGAACTGACCTTGGGGACATGGGGACACCTTGGGGACACCTTGGGGACATGGTGACATCATGGGGACATCATGGAGATCATGGGGACACCTTGGGGACATGGGGAAATCATGGGGAGATCATGGGGACATCATGGGGACAGCCTGGGGACACGGGGATGGGTCACACCAGGGTCTGCAGGTTCATCCCATGGATCCTGGACACCATGGACAGGAACTGACCTGGGGACATGGGGACATCATGGGGACATGATGGAGATCATGGGGACATCATGGGGACATCACGGGAACATGGGGAGATCATGGGGACACGGGCATGGGTCACACCAGGGTCTGCAGGTTCATCCCCTGGATCCTGGACACCATGGACAGGAACTGACCTGGGACACCTTGGGGACACCTTGGGGACACCTTGGGGACATGGGGAAATCATGGGGAGATCATGGGGACATCATGGGGACAGCCTGGGGACACAGGGATGGGTCACACCAGGGTCTGCAGGTTCATCCCATGGATCCTGGACACCATGGACAGGAACTGACCTGGGGACACCTTGGGGACACCTTGGGGACATCATGGAGATCATGGGGACACCTTGGGGACACCTTGGGGACATCATGGAGATCATGGGGACACCTTGGGGAGATCATGGGGACACCTTGGGTCACACCAGGGTCTGCAGGTTCATCCCGTGGATCCTGGACACCATGGACAGGAACTGACCTGGGGACACCTTGGGGACACCTTGGGGACACCTTGGGGACATCATGGGGATCATGGTGACATCATGGAGATCATGGGGACATCGTGGGGACATCATGGGGACACCTTGGGCACACCGGGATGGGGGACACCAAGGTCACACTTGTCCTGTGGCGGCTCCAGGACACCGTGGACACCAACAGGGGACCTTGGGGACACCTTGGGGACATCACGGGGACACCTTGGGGACATCATGATGACATCATGGGGACCTTGGGGACACCTTGGGGACATCACGGGGACACGCGGTGGTGGCACGGGGACGCTCTGGGGACGTGGTGGGCCCACGGAGCTGGGCCAGCACAGGGTGGGGACAAGGGACACGGTGATGGCACCTGGGGCACATTTGGGCCATCTTGGTGCCACCAAGGCCACCTTGGGGCCATCTCGGTGCCACCTTGGTGCCACCCCCGGGCGGTGACGGAGGGGACGCGGATTTGGGCTCAGAACCAATAAATTTGGGGCAAACGCGGCCTCGGGTCCATCTCTGGTGTCCCCAACCCCCCCTCCCCCTCCCCCGCGATGTCCCCAAGGGTCCCCTGGGCGGGGGAGGGGCGGGCGTGGCCCCTCCCCCGCTCCCGGCGTCGATTTTGGGGCTTTTTCCCAGAATTTCGTTTATTGAGGCACTTGCGGAGCGGGGGGGGGGGGGGAGGGGAGGGGAGCCCGGAGTGTTTGGCCACGCCCACCAAGGGGAGGAGCCAATGGGAGGAGGGCAGAGGGGGTGGGGCCAATCAGGGGCCGCGAATCCCGAGCGGGGTCAAGCAAAGGTCAGACAAGGTCAACCCAAACCAACCCAAAATCAACAAAACTCAACCCAAAATCAACCAAACCCAACCCAAGGTCAACCAAACCCAACCCAAAACCAACCAACCCCAAAATCAACCAAACCCAACCCAAAGTCAACCAAGGTCAACCCAACCCAAGGTCAACCCAACTCAACCCAACTCAAAATCAACCAAACCCAACCCAAGGCAACCCAACCCAACTCAACATCAACTGATCCCGATTCAAGTCAAGGTCGACCAAATCCAACTCAAGGTCAGCCAAGGTCAACTCAACCCAACCCACCCCAAAATCAACCCAACCCAACTGAAGATCAACCCAACCCAACGTCAACCAATGTCAACCCAACCCAAGGTCAACTCAACCCAACTCATGGTCAACTCAACCCAACCCAACCCAACCAAAAGCCAAACTCAAGATCAACTCAATGCAACCCTTGGTCAACCCAAGCAATGGTCAGCAAAACTCAACCCAACGACCGCCGCGAGTCAAGACCGGGCAATCGATGGTCAAAGTCAAGGCCAACCCAATGGTCAGCCCAATTAACCAATTAACCGTTAACGAAATCAAGACCACCCCAGTGGTCAGCCCAATTAACCAATTAACCGTTAACGAAATCAAGGCCAACTCAATGGTCACCTCCATTAATGGTCAGCCCAGGTCAAGGCCACGCCCAGTCAAGGTCAACCAACCAATGGTCAAGACCAACCTAAAGTCAAGACCAACTCAAGCTCAAGACCAAACCCAGGGCCAAGACCAACCAACCCAAGGCCAAGACCAACCCAAGGCCAAGACCAACTCATGGTCAAGATCAACCAACCCAAGGTCAAGACCCAATCATGGCCAAGACCAACGAACCCAGAGTCAAGACCAGCCCAAAGTCAAAGCCAACCAATGGTCAAGACCAAACCAAAGACCAACCTAAAGTCAAAACCAACCCAAAGTCAAGACCAACAAAGTCAAGACCAACCTGAAGTCAAGATCAACCTAAAGTCAAGACCAACTCAAACTGAAGACCAACCCTAAGTCAAGCTCAACCCATGGCCAAGACCAACCCATGGCCAAGACCAACCCAAGGTCAAGACCAATCCATGGCCAAAGTCAACCCAAAGCCAAGACCAACTCATGGCCAAGACCAACCCAAGGTCAAGACCAACCCATGATTAAGATCAGGCCTAAGTTAAGACCCAACCATGGCCAAGACCAACGAACCCAGAGTCAAGACCAGCCCAAAGTCAAGACCAACCCAAAGTCAGGACCAACCAATGGCCAAGACCAAACCAAAGACCAACCTAAAGTCAAAACCAAGCCAAGGTCAAGACCAACCCAAAGTCAAGACTAACAAATGGTCAAGACCAAACTGAAGTCAAGACCAACCCATGGCCGAGACCAACCCAAAGTCAAGATCAACCCATGGTCAAGACCAAACCAAGGTCAAGACCAACCCAAGGTCAAGACCAATCCATGGCCAAAGTCAACCTGAAGCCAAGACCAACCCAAGGTCAAGACCAAGTCATGATTAAGATCAGGCCCAAGTTAAGACCCAACCATGGCCAAGACCAACCCCAAGACCAACCTAAAGTCAAAACCAAGCCAAGGTCAAGACCAACCCAAAGTTGAGACCAACCCAAAGTCAAGACCAACCCAAGGCCAACCCAAGGCCAACCCAAGGCCAAGCCCAACCAACCCAAGGCCACCCCAAGGTCCAGACCACACCCACCCAAGGCCAAGCGAGGTCACCCAAAGGTCAACCCAAGGCCCCCCAAGGCGTCACCGTCACCCACCCCTCCCCCACCCTTCCCCTCCCCTCCCCCCAGAGCTCAGCGCACAAAGCCCCTCCCCCAACGCCCGGCCCCGCCCCCCACGTTTCAGCCCCGCCCCCCCCAAATCGGCACCGCTAGAAAAGTGTGGGGGAGGGGGCGTGGTCACATGGGGGCGGGGTCGGGGGGCGGGGCGGGGCGGTGCAGAGGGGTCTCCTTGTAGACGAACCAGGAGCCGCCGGCCCAGAGCAGGAGATTGAGGAACCCGAAGGCCTGGAAGAGACGCGGGGTGGGGGCGGGGCCAGAGTATCAAGCCCCGCCCCCTATCTCTGTAAGCCCCTCCCCCACCACCCGCTGTCTCCATCCAAGCCCCGCCCCCAACGTGGTCTGGGTGTGGCCCAAAATGGCCGATTCCCCTCCCCCACCCCTGCCTCAGTTTCCCCCACTCGATTTCCCCCAAAATCCCCTCCCCCATCCTCCAAATCCCCTCCCCCACCCGTGCCTCAGTTTCCCTGCTTGATTTCCCCCCCAAATCCTCTCCCAGCCCCCCCATTGTGCCTCAGTTTCCCCCTCCCTGTGCCTCAGTTTCCCCCCAATTTCTCACCACGGACGCCCCCAGCCCCGCCCCTGGCCCCGCCCCCTCCGTGCCTCAGTTTCCCCCATTGTTTCTCACCACGGACGCCCCCAGCCCCGCCCCTTGCCCCGCCCTCTCCGTGCCTCAGTTTCCCCCATTGTTTCTCACCACGGACGCCCCCAGCCCCGCCCCTTGCCCCGCCCTCTCCGTGCCTCAGTTTCCCCCCATTGTGCCTCAGTTTCCCCCATTGTTTCTCACCACGGACGCCCCCAGCCCCGCCCCTTGCCCCGCCCTCTCCGTGCCTCAGTTTCCCCCCATCGTGCCTCAGTTTCCCCCATTGTTTCTCACCACGGAGGCCCCCAGCCCCCCCATGGGCGTGGCCGCGGGGGGGGTGCAGCTGGCGGTGGGGGAGGGGCAGTGGGGGAGGGGCGCGGTCACGGCCGCCCGGACGTGGCGCAGGCCCTGGGCCCAGGCCGAGGAGGCGCCGAGCCAGAGAGCGGCACCGAGGCACGAGAAGAGCAGGTCCTGGGCACGGAAACGGGGAGAAAAATCGGGAAAATGGGAAAAATTTTAAAAAAATTACAAAAAATGGGAAAAAACGGCGAAAATCGGGGAAAAAATGGAGAAAAACTGACCAGAAATGGGGGAGGGGCAGAGGTGGGGATCAGAAATCGAAGGAGAAATTGGGAAATAATGGAGAAAAAATGGTCAGAAAATGACCCAAAATGGGGGGAAAAAAAAATTAAAAATGAGAGAGAAAATGACCCAAAAATGGAGGGAAAATGGCCAAAAAATTGAGAGAAAACAACTCAAAAATAAGAGAGAAAATGACCCAAAAATGGGGAGAAAATGAGCCAAAAATGGCACAAAATGGCCAAAAAATGGAAGAAAAAATGGCCCAAAAATGGAGAGAAATGACCCAAAAATAGAGAGAAAATGACCCAAAAATAGAGAGAAAACAACTCAAAAATAAGAGAGGAAATGACCCAAAAATTGATAGAAAAGAAGAAGAAATGGTCAGAAAATGACCCAAAACGAGAGAAAAAAATGGCACAGAAATAGAGAGAAAATGACCCAAAAATGGTGGAAAAATGCAAAAAAAAACCCCCAAAAAACAACTCAAAAATGAGAGAGAAAATGATCCAAAAATGGAGAGAAAATGACCCAAAAATGGAGAGAAAAGAAGAAAAAATGGTGGGAAAATGACCCAGAAATGGGGAAAATGCTCTAAAAAATGGAGGAAAAAAGGAGGAAAAAAAGGCGCAAAAATTGAGTGAAAATTGCCAAAAAATGGCACAAAAATGGAGAAAAAATGCCCCAAAAATGGTCTAAAAATGGGTAAAAAATGAACCAAAAATGGCGGGAAAACAACTCAAAAATAAGAGAGAAAATGACCCAAAAATGAAGAGAAAATGGCCAAAAAATGGAGAAAAATTGGCCAAAAAACGGAGAAAAATTGGCACCAAATTGGTAGGAAAATGACCCAAAAATAAAAGGAAAATAACCCAAAAATGGAGAAGAAATGGCCCAAAAACCGAGTGAAAATTGCACAGAAATGGATTAAAAATGGCTCAAAAATGGCAAAAAATGGCCCAAAAATAAAGAAAAAATGGCTCAAAAAAGGATTAAAAAATGGCTCAAAAATTGCAAGAAATGGCTCAATAATGGAGGAAAATGACACAAAAATTGATTAAAAATGGCACAAAAAAGGGAGAAAAAATGGATTAAAAATGGCACAAAAATGGAGAGAAAATGGATTAAAAATGGAGAAAAAATGGAGGAAAAATGGCCCCAAAAATGGAGAAACTACTAAAAAAAAAAGTGAAAAAACAGAGAGAAAATGGCCCAAAAGTGGCCCCAAAATGGCCTAAAAATGGAAAAGAAATGGCCCAAAAATGGCCCAAAAATAGCAGGAAAATGACCTAAAAATAGCACAAAAAATGATCCAAAAATGGACAAAAAATGATCTAAAAATGCAGGAAAATGACCCAAAAATAGAGGGAAAAAAAGGGAAAAATGGGAAAAATATAAAAGGAGGAAAAGAGACAAAAAAAGTGACAAAAAAGGAAAAAAATTGGGATAAAAAGGTAAAAAATTCCTGCAGAGTTTTGAGAGGAAAATGGGAATTTTGGGGTGAAAAATGGGAATTTTGCAAGGAAAACGTGAATTTTGGAGGGGAAATGGGAGTTTTGGGGTGAAAAATGAGATTTTGGGGGAAAAAAGGAGAATTTTAGGGGGGGGAAAGGGAAAGTTTGAGGGAAAAATGGGAATTTTGAGGGGAAAAATGGGGATTTTGAGGGAAAAAATGGGAATTTTGGGGTCAGGACTTACCTGGGGTCCTTCAGAGGCAGCAAAGGGAGAGAGAAGGGGCACAAAGGGTTAAACCCCCCAAAATCGACCAAAATTCCATCGGGAACCCCAAAATTTGCACCAAAATTTGGAAATTTGGGGAAAAATTCTCCTGAATTCCCAAAAATTCCATCGAAATCCCCCCAAAATTCCTAAAAAATTCCATCAAAATTATCCCAAATTTAATTGAAAGTCCCTTCAAAAATTCCCCAAATTCCATCGAAATTTTGTCGAAATTCCGTCCAAATTCTCCAAAATTTCCTCAGAATTCCCCAAATTTCATAAAAATTCCTAAAAATTTAAAAAATCCCAAAATAATTCCCCTAAATTCCATCAAAACTTAAAAAAAAATCCTGGTTAAAGTTCCTGAAATTCCATCAAAATCCTCCCCAAATTTCATCACAATTCTCCCAAATTTCAGCAAAAAGTCCCTCAAAAATTCCCTAAAAATCCCCAAATTCCCCATAATTCCCTAAAAATCCCCGAATTTCATCGAAACTCCACCGAAATTTCCTCAGGATTGCCCAAATTCTGTCAAAATTCCCCCGAATTTTGTCTAAAAATCCGCAAAATTCCATCAAAATTCCTCCAAAATCCTCCCAAAATTCCATCAAAATTCTGCTGAATTCCACCGGAATTCCCAAAATTCCATCGAAATTCCCCAAATTTCCTCAGAATTCCCAAAATTCCACTGAAATTCCCCAAATTCCACCGAAATTCCCCAAAATTCCCTCACAATTTTGTCACGTTCCATTGGAATTCCCACTGGGGAGGCCCAAAAATTTCACCTGAGCTCACCTGGACCGAGCTCCTAAATCCCACCTGAGTTCACCTGGACACACCTGGGCACACCTGGACCGAGCTCCTAAATCCCACCTGAGCTCCCAAATCCCACCTGAGCTCACCTGAATTCAGTTCCCAAATCCCACCTGAGGTCACCTGGACAAACCTGAGCTCCTAAATCCCACCTGGACACACCTGGGCACACCTGAATTGAGTTCCTAAACCCCACCTGAGCCCACCTGGACTGAGCTCCCAAATCCCACCTGGACCGAGTTCCTAAATCCCACCTGAGCCCACCTGAGCTCCCAAATCCCACCTGGACAAACCTGAGCTCCCAAATCCCACCTGAACAAACCTGAGCCCACCTGGGCCGAGCTCCTAAATCCCACCTGGACACACCTGAGCTCCTAAACCCCACCTGAGCCCATCTGTACAGGTGAGTTCCTAAATCCCACCTGAGCTCACCTGAATTCAGTTCCTAAATCCCACCTGGACACACCTGGGCTGAGCTCCTAAACCCACCTGAACACACCTGGACACAGCTGGACTGAGTTCCTAAATCCCACCTGAGCCCACCTGGACACACCTGAGCTCCCAAATCCCACCTGGACACACCTGAATTCAGTTCCCAAATCCCACCTGAGCTCACCTGGACTGAGCTCCTAAATCCCACCTGAGCACACCTGTACAGGTGAGTTCCTAAACCCCACCTGAACTCACCTGAGCTCCCAAACCCCACCTGGACACACCTGGACTGAGCTCCCAAATCCCACCTGAGCTCACCTGGACAAACCTGAGTTGAGTTCCCAAATCCCACCTGAGCCCACTTGGACTGAGCTTCTAAACCCCACCTGAGCCCACCTGAGCTCCTAAATCCCACCTGAGCTCACCTGAATTGAGTTCCTAAATCCCACCTGAGCTCACCTGGACACACCTGGACACACCTGAGTTGAGTTCCCAAATCCCACCTGAACACACCTGGGCCTCTAAATCCCACCTGAGCCCACCTGAACCAACTTGCATTGAGCTCCCAAACCCCACATGAGCTCACCTGAACAGGTAAATCCCACCTGAATCGAGTTCCCAAACCCCACCAGACCCCACCTGGGCAGGCCAATCCCACCTGAGCACACCTGAACTGACCTGAATTGAGTTCCTAAACCCCACCTGAGCTCACCTGAATTGAGTTCCCAAACCCCACCTGGGCACACCTGGACAGGTCAATCCCACCTGGGTCCACCTGAATTGAGCTCCCAAACCCCACCTGGACACACCTGAATTGAGTTCCTAAACCCCACCTGTGCAGGTGAATTGTGACTCGCCAGGAGGGGCAGGCGCGAACCTGCACACCTGGACAGGTAAATCCCACCTGAACCCACCTGGGCATCTAAATCCCACCTGAGCACACCTGAACCGACCTGAATTGAGTTCCTAAACCCCACCTGAACACACCTGAGCCCACCTGTACAGGTAAATTAAGTTCCATAACCTCACCTGAGCACACCTGAGCAGGTAAGTCCCACCTGAACGGAGCTCCCAAATCCCACCTGGAACCACCTGAATTGAGTTCCTAAATCCCACCTGGACACACCTGGGCCTCTAAATCCCACCTGAGCACACCTGAACCGACCTGAATTGAGCTCCCAAACCCCACCTGAGCACACCTGAGCACACCTGAATCGAGTTCCTAAACCCCACCTGTGCAGGTGACTGTCACTCACCAGGAGGGGCAGGCAGGACCCCGCACACCTGTACAGGTGCAGGTAGCCCAGGTACAGCCCCAGTGCCCCCAGGGCACACCTGGGCACACCTGGGCAGGTCAACCCCACCTGAGCCCACCTGAACTGACCTGGATTGAGTTCCCAAACCCCACCTGAACACACCTGGGCACACCTGTACAGGTGAGTTGAGTTCCTAAACCCCACCTGAGCACACCTGAACTGAGTTCCCAAACCCCACCTGAACTCACCTGAGCTCCCAAATCCCACCTGAACACACCTGGGCACACCTGAATTCTCAAATCCCACCTGAACCCACCTGAATGGAGTTCCCAAATCCCACCTGGGCACACCTGAACTGACTTGAATTGAGTTCCCAAACCCCACCAGACCCCACCTGGGCACACCTGTACAGGTGACTGTCACTCACCAGGAGGGGCAGGCGCGACCCCGCACACCTGTACAGGTGCAGGTAGCCCAGGTACAGCCCCAGCGCCCCCAGGCTGTACAGGTAACACCCCAGAGCACACCTGGGCACACCTGGGCCTCTAAATCCCACCTGAGCCCACCTGAACCCACCTGGATTGAGTTCCCAAACCCCACCTGAGCTCACCTGGACACACCTGAGCCCACCTGAACTGAGTTCCTAAATCCCACCTGGTCACACCTGGGCAGGTCAATCCCACCTGAGCTCACCTGAACTGAGCTCCCAAATCCCACCTGAGCAGGTAAATCCCACCTGAGCCCACCTGAACCGACTTGAATTGAGTTCCCAAATCCCACCTGAACTCACCTGAGCCCACCTGTACAGGTGAGTTCCTAAATCCCACCTGAGCTCACCTGAACTGAGCTCCCAAACCCCACCTGAACACACCTGTACAGGTAAGTTGAGTTCCTAAACCCCACCCGAGCTCACCTGTGCAGGTAAAACCCCACCTGAGCTCACCTGAACTGAGCTCCCAAACCCCACCTGGTCACACCTGTACAGGTCAACCCCACCTGGACACACCTGAATAGAGTTCCCAAATCCCACCTGGGCAGGTCAATCCCACCTGAACACACCTGTACAGGTAAATTGAGTTCCTAAACCCCACCTGAGCAGGTAAGTCCCACCTGAAACCACCTGAATGGAGTTCCCAAATCCCACCCGGTCACACCTGAATCGAGTTCCTAAACCCCACCTGAGCAGGTGAATGTCACTCACCAGGAGGGGCAGGCGGGACCCCGCGCACCTGTACAGGTGCAGGTAGCCCAGGTACAGCCCCAGCGCCCCCAGGCTGTACAGGTAACACCCCAGAGCACACCTGGGCACACCTGTACAGGTGAATGTCACTCACCAGGAGGGGCAGGCGGGACCCCGCACACCTGTACAGGTGCAGGTAGCCCAGGTACAGCCCCAGCGCCCCCAGGCTGTAGAGGAAGGCGCCCACGGCCACGCCCACGAAGAACCTGGCGGCCGAGGAGAAATCCCCGACCAGGTGAACGTCCTGGGGCCAGGTGTGGTTGCACAGGTGAGTCAGGGAGGGCTGGAACACGGCCTGGTTCAACCTAGGGAGAGGAGGGGAACAGCTGGGCACACCTGGGGTCACCTGAGAGGGACCTGGGGTCACCTGAGGGTCACCTGGAATCACCTGAGGGTCACCTGGGCACACTTGGGGTCATCTGGACACACCTGAGAGGGACCTGGGGTCACCTGGAATCACCTGAGGGTCACCTGAGCACAGCTGAGAGGAACCTGGGCACACCTGGGCACACCTGGAATCACCTGAGGGTCACCTGAGCACACCTGGGGTCATCTGGACACACCTGAGAGGGACCTGGGGTCACCTGAGGAGGACCTGGGCACACTTGGGGTCACCTGGGCACACCTGGAATCACCTGAGGGTCACCTGAGCACAGCTGGAATCACCTGGGGGTCACCTGGGCACACCTGAGAGGGACCTGGAATCACCTGAGAGGGACCTGGGGTCACCTGAGAGTGACCTGGGGGTCACCTGAGAGGGACCTGAGGGTCACCCGAGCACACCTGAGAGGGACCTGGAGTCACCTGGAATCACCTGGGGGTCACCTGAGCACACCTGGAATCACCTGAGGGCCACTTGGGGTCATCTGGACACACCTGGGGTCACCTGAGAGGGACCTGGGGTCACCTGGGGACACTTGGGAGGGACTGAGCACACCTGGGGTCACCTGAGGGGGACCTGGGGTCACCTGAGCACAGCTGGAATCACCTGAGGGTCACCTGAGCACACCTGGGCACACCTGGGAGGGACTGGGCACACCTGGGGTCACCTGGGACAACTTTGGAACGTTCTGCACCTTCCATCCCCCCCCATCCAAGTGTCTCCCAGGTGTCCCCAGGTGTGTCCCCATGTCCCTCACCTGAACGGGTACCCATAGGCGGCCGTCACGTTCGTCACCTGTCCCAGGTGTGTCCCAGGTGTGTCCCCAATGTCCCCCAGGTGTCCCCAGGTGTGTCCCCATGTCCCTCACCTGAAGGGGTACCCGTAGGCAGCCGTCACATTCGTCACCTGTCCCCAGGTGTGTCCCCAATGTCCCCAGGTGTCCCAGGTGTGTCCCAGGTGTGTCCCCAGGTGTCCCTCACCTGTCCCCAGGTGTCCCTCACCTGTCCCAGGTGTGTCCCCAATGTCCCCAGGTGTGTCCCCAATGTCCCCAGGTGTCCCCAATGTCCCTCACCTGTCCCAGGTGTGTCCCCAATGTCCCCAGGTGTGTCCCCAGGTGTGTCCCCGCTCACCTGAAGGGGTACCCGTAGGTGGCCGTGACATTGGTCGCCTGTCCCAGGTGTGTCCCAGGTGTGTCCCCAATGTCCCAGGTGTGTCCCCAGGTGTCCCTCACCTGTCCCCAGGTGTGTCCCCGCTCACCTGAAGGGGTACCCGTAGGTGGCCGTGACGTTGGTCGCCCGCGCCTCGGTGCCGTTGTCCCCACCTGCGCAGGTGACGCTGACGGTGACGGAGCCCTCGAAGCCGCCGCAGGTGGCGAAGGCGAAGATGGAGAAAAACTGGGGGGAAAAACGGGGATTTTGGGGAAAATGGGGAAAAATATTGAAATTATGGATTTTGGGGGAAGGGAAGGAAAAAAAAATTGGGGGAATTTGGGGGGAATTGGGGGAAATTTGGGGAAAATTTGGGAAAATTTGGGGAGTTTGAGGTCAAAATTTGGGGAAAAATGGTAAAAATTTGGTAAAAATGGTAAAAATTTGGGGGAAAAACTGGGATTTTGGAAGGGAAAATTTGGGGAAAATTTGAGATTTTTGAGATGAAAATGTGGGGAAAATTTGGGATTTGGGGGGGCAAAATTTCGGGAAATTGGGAAAATTTGGGGGTTTTGAGGTCAAAATTTGGGGAAATTGGGAAAATTTGGGGGTTTTGAGGTCAAAATTTGGGAAAAAACGGTAAAAATTTGGGGGAAAAGCTGGGATTTTGGAAGTGAACATTTGGTTAAAATGGAAAAAGTTTGGGGAAATTTGGGATTTTTGAGGTCAAGATTTGGATGAAAATGGGGAAATTTTAGGAAAATTTGGGGAAAATTTAGGATTTTGGGGGGCAAAATTTGGGGGAAAACAGGAAGATTTGGGGAAATTGGGAAAATTTGGGGGTTTTGAGGTCAAAATTTGGGGAAAAACGGTAAAAAATTGGGAGAAAAAACTGGGATTTTGGAAGGGAAAATTTGGGATGAAAATGGGGGAATTTTGGGAGAATTTTAGTAAAATTTAGGATTTTTTAAGGCAAAATTTTGTTAAAAATGGGAAAATTTGGAGAAATTGAGATTTTTGAGGTCAAGATTTGGATAAAATGGGGAAAATCTGGGGAAAATTTGGGAAAATTTGAGGAAATTGGGAAAATTTGGGGGTTTTGAGGTCAAAATTTGGAGAAAAACCGTAAAAATTTGGGAAAAAATGGTAAAAATTGGGGATTTTGAGGTCAAAATTTGGGGGAAAAGCTGGGATTTTGGAAAAGAAAATTTGGTTAAAATGGAAAAAGTTTGGGGAAATTTGGGATTTTTGAGGTCAAGATTTGGATAAAAATGGGGAAATTTGGGGAGAATTTTGGGAAAATTTAGGATTTTTCAGATGAAAATTTGGGGGAAATTTAGGATTTTGGGGGGCAAAATTTTGGGGGGGAAATGGGAAAATTTGGGATTTTGGGGGGCAAAATTTGGGGGAAATTGGGAAAATTTGGGGAGTTTGAGGTCAAAATTTGGGAAAAAATGGTAAAAATTTGGGAAAAAATGGTAAAAATTTGGGGGAAAAACTGGGATTTTGGAAGGGAAAATTTGAGATTTTTGAGGCCAAGATTTGGATAAAAATGGGAAAATTTAGGGAAAATTTAGGGGAATTTTGGTATTGTTGAGGTAAGAATTTGGTAAAAATGGGGAAAATTTGAGATTTTTGAAGTCAAGATTTGGTAAAAAATGGGAAAATTTGAGGGAAATTTTGGATTTTTGAGCACAAAAGTTGGGTAGAGATGGGGAAAATCCAACAAAAAATTGGGAAAAATTGGGAAAATTTGGGATTTTTGAGATGATAGTTTTGGGAAAATTTGGGATTTTTTGGATGGAAATTTGGTTAAAAATGGGGAAGTTTTGGGAAAATTTTTTGTGGGATTTTTGAGGGCAAAGTTTGGTTAAAAAACGGGGAATTTGGGAAAATTTGGGGTTATTGAGAACAAGATATGGTAAAAAATGGGAAAATTTGGAAAACTTGGAAAAATACGGAATTTGGGGGGGGCAAAATTTGGTAAAAATGGGAAAAATCGGGGAAATTTGAAATTTTTAAGGGCAAAATTTGGTTAAAAAAGGGAAAATTCAGGAAAACTTGGGAAAATTTCGAATTTTTTGCTCTAAAATTTGGTAAAAAATGGGGAAAATGCAACAAAAATTGGGATGTTAATAAAATACTCGGAATAATAACAATAATAATAATATAAAAAATAATAAAAATAATAATTAATAATAATGTAATAAAAATAATAGAAATAATAAAAATAAAGTAAAAACAATAGTGTAATAGAAATAATAAAAATAAAAATAATAATATAATAAAAATAATAGAAATAATAATAAAAAAATAAAAATAAAAACAAAATAATAATAAAAACTAAAAAAATGCAGCCTCAAAATTCCCAAAAATCCCCAAAATTTTCATCCAATTCCCTCCCAGTCCCTTCCCAGTTCCCCCAGTTTGGCTCCCGGTCACTCCCAGTCCCTCCCAGTAACCCCAAACCCCTCCCAATCACTCCCAGTTTGTCCCAGTTCCCCTCCCAGTCCCCTCCCAGTCCATCCCAGTACAAACCAGTAACCCCAAACCCCCCCCAGTTCCCCCCCCCGATCCGCCCCAGTTCCCTCCCAGTTCCCCCCAGTTCATCCCAGCACCCCCCGATCCCCTCCCAGTCGCTCCCAGTTTGTCCCAGTTCCGTTCCCAGTCCCCTCCCAGTCCATCCCAGTACAAACCAGTATAAACCAGTACAAACCAGTAGCCCCAAACCCGCCCCAGTTCCCTCCCAGTCGCTCCCAGTTTATCCCAGCACCACCCGATCCCCTCCCAGTGACTCCCAGTTTGTCCCAGTTCCGTTCCCAGTCCATCCCAGTACAAACCAGTCCATCCCAGTCCATCCCAGTCCATCCCAGTCCAAACCAGTATAAACCAGTCCATCCCAGTATCCCCCAGTCCCTCACCCACTGCAGGCCCCGGCTCAGCCCCAGCGGCTCCTTCAGCGCCCCCAGCGACACCCGCGGCGCCGCCATTGCTGCCGTGACGTCACGCGCCGCGCGACGGAAGTGACGTCACATCCCCCCGCGCCGCGCCCCCTCGCGCCCCCTCCCCTTCAGCACGGCGGCCTCATTTGCATCCCGCGCGCTGATTGGCCCGCAGGGTTCAATCCTCTCCTTATATGGAAATCAGGCCGCGCCTTTTATCCGCCCCACATTGTTATTTGCATATCGCTCATTTGCATGTCGCTCATTTGCATAGCGCTCACTTGCGCAGCCCCGCCGCGCTTCCGCGTTCGCCGCGCCTCATTTGCATAACCGCCCTGTTAATTTCCATAAACAGACCCTTAATTTGCATAATTCCCCGCCCCCTCCCGGCTGGTTAATGAGCCCCCCCGCTGACAAACGCGCCTCATTTGCATAATTAATGATTTAATCGCGCTTTATTGGTTTGTACAGGCACGGCTCCCCCCCCACAACAGCGGCTCATTTGCATAAACCCCGCTGGCCACGCCCCCAATGCCGCGGCTTATTTGCATAAACCCCGCTGGCCACGCCCCCTTCGACAGCCCCGGGGACGCAAAATGTCCCAAAACCACCAAAAATGTCCCCAGAAAAATCAAAAATGTCCCAAAAATGACCCCAAAAAATCCCCAAAACCACAAAAGTGTCCCCAAAAATGTCCCCAGGGACCCCAAAATGTCCCAAAAGAACCCAAAAATGTCCCCAAAAATGTCCCTTCAAGGACCCAAAATGTCTGCAAAGAACCCCAAAATGTCCCTAAAATGTCCCCAAGGAACCCCAAAAAGTCCTCAAATACCCCAAAATGTCCCCAAATGATCCCAAAAATTCCCCAAGGGACCCTAAAAATGACCCCAAAAATCTCCCAAAAGTCACCTGGGACCCCCAAAATATCCCTGAAGACCCCAAAAATGTCCCCAAAATGACCCCAGGGACCCCAAAATGTCCCCAAAGACCCAAAAATTGATCCCAGGACCCCAAAAATGTCCAAAAAAAATCCCAAAAATGTCCCCAGGGGACCCCAAAACTCACCCCAGAAATGTCCCCAAGTGTCCCCTCAGAAGTCCCAGATGTCCCAGGTGTCCCCCCCCAGGTGTCCTCTCAGAAGTCCCAGATGTCCCCAGCTGTCCCCAGGTGTCCCCAGAGCTGTCCAAGGTGTCCCAGGTGTCCCCTCAGGTGTCCCCAGCTGTCCCAGGTGTGTCCCCCCCCAGGTGTGCCCCCTCAGAAGTCCCAGGTGTCCCCAGAGCTGTCCCCAGGTGCATTTTGGATGTCCCCAGGTGTCCCCAGCTCTCCCAGCTGTCCCCAGGTGTGTCCCCCCAGGTGTCCCCTCAGAAGTCCCAGATGTCCCCAGGTGTCCCCAGAGCTGTCCCAGGTGTCCCCTCAGCTGTCCCCAGATGTCCCAGGTGTCCCCTCCCAGGTGTCCCCTCAGAAGTCCCAGATGTCCCCTGGTGTCCCCTCAGAAGTCCCAGCTGTCCCAGGTGTCTCAGGTGTCCCCAGGTGTGTCCCCCCAGGTGTCCCCAGCTGTCCCCAGGTGTCCCCAGAGCTGTCCCAGGTGTGTCCCCCCAGGTGTGTCCCCCCCAGGTGTCCCCTCAGAAGTCCCAGCTGTCCCCAGGTGTTCATCCCCAGGTATTCCCAGAGCTGTCCCAGGTGTGTCCCCAGGTGTCCCCAGAGCTGTCCCAGCTGTGTCCCCAGCTCTCCCAGGTGTGTCCCCAGGTGTCCCCCCAGGTGTCCCCTCAGAAGTCCCAGATGTCCCCAGATGTCCCCAGGTGTCCCCAGCTGTCCCAGGTGTGTCCCCCCAGGTGTGTCCCCCCCCAGGTGTCCCCTCAGAAGTCCCAGATGTCCCCAGGTGTCCCCAGGTGTCCCCAGGTGTCTCCCCCCAGGTGTCCCCCCCCAGGTGTCCCCTCAGAAGTCCCAGATGTCCCCAGGTGTCCCCAGGTGTCCCCAGGTGTCCCCCCAGGTGTGCCCCCCCCCAGGTGTCCCCTCAGAAGTCCCAGATGTCCCCAGGTGTCCCCCCAGGTGTGTCCCCCCAGGTGTCCCCTCAGAAGTCCCAGATGTCCCCCAGCCCCGCCCGTGTCCCCCCCGGGTCTCTCCGGCCGTGGCCGAAGGCGCTGAGGCGGCGCCGCTCCGAGCGCCCGGCCCGGCCCTGCAGCTCCACGGCCACCGGGGCGGCCACCGGCCGGACACTGGGGACACCAAAATGGCCACCAGAGCCACCATGGACACCATCATGGACAGCAGGGCCCTGCAGCTCCACGGCCACCGGGGCGGCCACCGGCCGGGCACCGGGGACACCAAAATGGCCACCATGGCCACCATGGCCACCATGGACACCACCATGGCCACCAGGGCCCTGCAGCTCCACGGCCACCGGGGCGGCCACCGGCCGGACACCAGGGCCACCAGGGCCACCAAACCTCTGAGGGACACCACCATGGACACCATGGACACCATCATGGACAGCAGGGCCCTGCAGCTCCACGGCCCCCGGGGCGGCCACCGGCCGGGCACTGGGGACACCAATGGGGACACTGGGGACACTATGGACACCACCATGGACACCAGGGCCACCAAACCTCTGAGGGACACCAGGGTCACCACCAGGGCCCTGCAGCTCCACGGCCACCGGGGCGGCCACCGGCCGGACACTGGGGACACCATGGCCACCACCATGGACACCATGGCCACCATCATGGACACCACCATGGACACCATGGACACCACCAGGGTCACCACCATGGACACCATGGACACCACCAGGGCCCTGCAGCTCCACGGCCACCGGGGTGGACATTGGATGGACACTGGGGACACCAACAGGGACACCAGGGCCACCAGAACCTTGAGGGCCATCAGGGCCACCAAACCTCTGAGGGACACCAGGGTCACCAACAGGGACAGCAGGGCCACCAGAACCCTGGTGGTCACCGTGGTCACCACACTCCCCCTCACCAGCCCTGAAGTGACCACTGACCCCTTGACCACTGCCCCTACAGCCACAACTCCCTTGACCACCACCCCACTGACCACCATGTCCATCCTGGTGACCACCAACCCCATCCTGGTGACCACCAACCCCATCCTGGTGGCCACCAACCCCTTGACCACAATCTTGGTGGCCACCAATCCCTTGACCACCACCCCTGCAGCCACAACTCCCTTGACCACCACCCCCTTGCCCACATCCACCCCAACGGCCACCAACCCCATCCCAATGACCACCAACCCCATCCCAATGACCACCAACCCCATCCCAATGACCACCAACCCCATCCCAATGACCACCACCCCACTGCCCACATCCACCCCACTGCCCACCAACCCCATCCTGGTGACCACCAACCCCACCCCAATGACCACCAACCCCACCCCAATGACCACCAACCCCATCCTGCTGACCACCAACCCCATCCTGGTGCCCACCAATCCCTTGACCACCACCCCTGCAGCCACAACTCCCTTGACCACCACCCCCTTGCCCACATCCACCCCAATGACCACCAACCCCATCCTGCTGACCACCAACCCCACCCCAATGACCACCAACCCCATCCCGGTGACCACCAACCCCATCCCGATGACCACCAACCCCATCCTGGTGACCACCAACCCCATCCTGCTGACCACCACCCCCCTGCCCACCACCCCACAGCCCCCCAGGTCCATCCTGATGACCCCAATGACCACCACCCCCATCCCCATCTCTGGCCACCCTGACCCCTCTCTTGCCCAGCGCCAGCTTGGGCCTCCCCCTGTCGAGCGCGGCCAGGAGGACGCAGGCCATGCACAGCTCCCCGCTGGCCGCGGCGCCGCAGCGCCCGCACGCCCCCGGCGCCGCCCCCGCGCCCGGCGCCGCCCCCAGCGCCAGGCGCCGCCCCGAGTGCGCCAGCGCCGCCACCGCCGCCGGCCGCGCCGCCTCGAGGTCCTTCAGCAGCGCCCGCGGGTGCCCACGGAACGCCAGCGGCGCGTGGCGGCACTCGGCGCTGGCGTAGGGCAGCCCCAGGAAGTGGGCGTAGAGCACGATCTCCTTCTGCGACGCGTGGCGCAGCGGCTTCAGCCGCGGCACCGTGGGCCAGGGGGTGGCCACGCTGGGGCTCCTGGCGGGGTTGGTGGGTTGCGTTGGGTTCTTGGTGGGTTTTGTTGAGTTCTTGTTGGGTTTTGTTGGGTTCTTGTTGGGTTTCGTTGAGTTGTCTTTGAGTTTCATTGAGTTCTTGTTGGGTTTTGTTGAGTCGTCGTTGAGTTTTGTTGGGTTGTCATTGGGTTTCGTTGAGCTCTTCTTGGGTTCTGTTGGGTTCTCATTGAGTTGGGTTGAGTTCTTGTTGGGTTTTAATGGGATCACGTTGAGTTTCGTTGAGTTCTTGTTGAGTTTTGTCAACTTGTCGTTGGGTTCCGTTGGGTTCTCTTTGAGTTGGGTTGAGTTCTTGTTGGGTTCCACTGAGCTCTCATTGAGTTTTGTTGAGTTCTCGTTGGGTTCCGTTGGGTTCTCGTTGGGTTTTGTTGGTTCCTCATTGGGCTTTGTTGAGTTCTCGTTGGGTTCCATTGAGTTCTCACCAAATTTCCTTGGGTGCTCATTGGGTTTTGTTTGGTTCTTGTTGGTGGCCCCTGAGACCTCATTGGTGGCCACGGTGACCTCGTTGTTGTCATTGGCTGCACCCACCTCGTTGGTGGCCCCCGAGACCTCATTGGTGGCCACCGTCCTGTTGGTGGCCATGGTGGCCTCACTGGTGCTGTTGGTGGCCACGTTGACCTCGTTGGTGGCCACGTTGACCTCGTTGGTGGCCACAGTGACCTCATTGGTGGCCAGGGTGGCCTCGTTGGTGGCCATGGTGGCCTCGTTGGTCTCCATGATGGCCCCGTTGGTGGTGGCCATGTTGAGGTTGGTGGCCAGGGTGGCCCCGTTGGTCTCCATGGTGACGTTGGTGGCCTCGTTGGTCTCCATGGTGGCCCCGTTGGTGGCCCCGTTGGTGGCCATGGTGGCCCCGTTGGTCTCCATGGTGGCCCCGTTGGTGGCCATGTTGAGGTTGGTGGCGGCCATGTTGAGGTTGGTGGCGGCCATGTTGAGGTTGGTGGCCAGGGTGGCCTTGTTGGTCTCCATGGTGACATTGGTGGCCTCGTTGGTCTCCATGGTGACGTTGGTGGCCCCGTTGGTGGCCATGTTGAGGTTGGCGGCCATGTTGAGGTTGGTGGCCATGGTGGCCCCGTTGGCGGCCATGTTGAGGTTGGTGGCCATGGTGGCCCCGTTGGTCTCCATGGTGACATTGGTGGCCCCATTGGTGGCGGCCATGTTGAGGTTGGTGGCCAGGGTGGCCTCATTGGTCTCCATGGTGACGTTGGTGGCCCCGTTGGCGGCCATGTTGAGGTTGGCGGCGGCCATGTTGAGGTTGGTGGCCATGTTGAGGTTGGTGGCCAGGGTGGCCTCGTTGGTGGCCATGGTGACGTTGGTGGCCCCGTTGGCGGCCAGGTTGAGGTTGGCGGCCATGTTGAGGTTGGTGGCGGCCATGTTGAGGTTGGTGGCCAGGGTGGCCTCGTTGGCCGCGCGCCGCAGCCGCGCCACGTCCCCGCGCAGGAAATTCATCAGCACCGTCTCGGCCATGTCATCGGCGTTGTGGCCTGGGGACAGCAGGGACCGGGAGTGACCATGAGTGACCGCCGGGGACCAGCAGTGACCAGCAGTGACCAACAGTGACCGCTGGGGACCAGCAGTGACCAGCAGTGACCACCAGGGACCAGCAGTGAACAACAGTGACCACTGGGGACCAGCAGTGACCAACAGTGACCATGAGTGACCATGAGTGACCACCGGGGACCAGCAGTGACCAACAGTGACCAGCAGTGACCACTGGGGACCAGCAGTGACCATGAGTGACCACTGGGGACCAGCAGTGACCAGCAGTGACCACGAGTGACCACCAGTGGGCACGAGTGACCAGCAGTGACCATGAGTGACCACCGTGGTGACCAGCAGAGGCCATGAGTGACTATGAGTGACCGCGAGTGACCACCGGGAACCACTGATGGCCACCAGTGACCAGTGACCACGAGTGACCACAAGTGACCACCAATGACTGCCAGTGACCACCAATGACCACCAATGACCACAAGTGACCACTGGTGACCACCAGTGACCACCAGTGACCACTGGTGACCACCAGTGACCACCAATGATCATGAGTGACCACCAGTGACCACCAATGACCACGATTGACCACCGGTGACCATGAGTGACCAGTGACCCCCAGTCACTACCAGTGACCAGCAGTGACCTGCCCAGTACAAACCAGTGACCTCCCAGTAAAGACCAGGGACCTCCCAGTAAGAATGACAAATCTCCCAGTACAAACCAGTGCCCTCCCAGTATAACCCAGTGACCTCCCAGTCCCTCCCAGTACAAACCAGTCCCTCCCAGTGCCCTCCCAGTACAAACCAGTGCATCTCCAGTGCCCTCCCAGTACAAACCAGTATAACCCAGTGCTCGCCAGTATCGGCTCCCATCTCCCATGCTGCTCTCTCCAGTCCCTCCCAGTCCCTCCCAGTCCCCTCCCAGTACAAACCAGTCCATCCCAGTGACTCCCAGTTCCTCCTAATGACTCCTAACCCCCTCCCAGTCCCTCCCAGTACAAACCAGTATAACCCAGTGCTCATCAGTAGCGGCTCCCATCTCTATGGCCGCTCTCTCCAGCCCCTCCCAGTCCATCCCAGTCCACCCCAGTCCCCTCCCAGTCTATCCCAGTCCCCTCCCAGTCCATCCCAGTGACTCCAAAACCCCTCCCAGTATAACTCAATCCCTCCCAGTGCCCTCCCAGTATAAACCAGTCCATTGCAATGACTCCTAACTCCCTCCCAGTCCCTCCCAGTATAACCCAGTCCCTCCCAACCGCCTCCCAGTATAACCCAGTCCCTCCCAGTTCCCTCCCAGTCCCATCCCAGCCCCTCCCAGTCCATCCCAGTCCCCTCCCGGCCACTCCCAACCCCCTCCCAGTCCCTCCCAGTACAAACCAGTCCCCCTTTAACCTGTCCCAATGCCCTCCCAGTCCCTCCCAATGACTCTAAATCCCCTCCCAGTCCCCTCCCAGTCTCTCCCAGTGCTCACCAGTGGCGATCCAGTCGGCGCCCATCTCCCGGGCCACCCTGTCGAGCCCCTCCCAGTCCATCCCAGTATATCCCAGTTCCCTCCCAGTCCATCCCAGTATAACCCAGTCCCTCCCAACCCCCTCCCAGTATATCCCAGTCCCTCCCAGTCCCTCCCAGTGCCTCCCAGTGCTCACCAGTGGCGATCCAGTCCGCTCCCATCTCCCGGGCGGCCCTGTCGAGCGCGTGTCTCCGGAACACCCCGCACATGGTGCAGCGGCTGCGCCCGCCCAGTGCCCCCAGTGCCCTCCCAGTATAACCCAGTGCCTCCCAGTGCTCACCAGTAGCGATCCAGTCGGCGCCCATCTCCCGGGCCGCCCTGTCGAGCGCGTGTCTCCGGAACACCCCGCACACGGTGCAGCGGCTGCGCCCGCCCAGTGCCCTCCCAGTATAACCCAGTCCCTCCCAGTCCATTCCAATGACTCTAAATCCCCTCCCAGTGCCTCCCAGTGCTCACCAGTGGCGATCCAGTCGGCTCCCATCTCCCGGGCGGCCCTGTCGAGCGCGTGTCTCCGGAACACCCCGCACACGGTGCAGCGGCTGCGCCCGCCCAGTGCCCCCAGTGCCCTCCCAGTATAACCCAGTGCCTCCCAGTGCTCACCAGTAGCGATCCAGTCCGCTCCCATCTCCCGGGCCGCCCTGTCGAGCGCGTGTCTCCGGAACACCCCGCACACGGTGCAGCGGCTGCGCCCGCCCAGGACGGGGCCCAGCTCGTCCACGCCCCACCCGAAGAGCTCCCGGTGGGAGACCAGCAGGAGGGGGAGGGGCAGCCCCGCCCCCACGGCGCGGAGCACGCCCAGGGCGTGGTCCCGGTAGCCCTCGATGCCCTCGTCCACGCCCAGCAGCGCCAGGCGCAGCCCCAGGCGCCGCCGCAGGTTCAGCTGGGCCAGCAGGTGAGCCAGGACCGTGCTGTCCTTGCCCCCCGAGGCGGCCACGGCCACCGCGTCCCCCGCCCGGGGACACGGCCAGGAGCGCCGGGGGCGGAAATCACGGGGGTCTGGGGGGGAAATGCCCGGGGTTTGGGGTGAAAATCCCGAGGCTTGGGGTGAAATTCCCGGGGTTTGGGGTGAAATTCCCAGGGTTTGGGGTGAAACTCCCGAGTTTTGGGGTGAAACTCCCACGTTTTCAGGGCTAGTTCTGGAGTTTTGGGGTGAAATTCCCGAGTTTTGGGGAGAAATTCCCGAGTTTTCAGGGTCAATTCCCACGTTTTGGGGTGAAATTCCTGCGTTTTGGGGTGAAATTCCCATGTTTACAGAGCTAATTCTGGAGTTTTGGGACGAAATTCCCGAGTTTTGGGGAGAAATTCCTGGGGTTTGGGGTGAAATTCCTGGGGTTTGGGGAGAAATTCCCGAGTTTTGGGGTGAAATTCCCAAGTTTTGGGACGAAATTCCCGAGTTTAGGGGTGAAATTCCCGAGTTCTCAGGGCTAATTGTGGAGTTTTGGGGTGAAATTCCCGGGGTTTGGGGCGAAATTCCCCGGTTTTGGGGTGAAACTCCCGAGTTATCAGGGCTAAATTTGGAGTTTTGGGGCGAAATTTCCGTGTTTTGGGGTGAAGCTCCCAAGTTTTGGGGTGAAATTCCCAAATTTTGGGAGGGTGAAATTCCCGAGTTTTGGGGCGAAATTCCCACATTTTGGGGTGAAATTCCCGAGTTTTGGGGTGAAACTCCCGAGTTTTGGGGTGAAATTCCCCAGTTTTGGGATGAAATTCCCGGGTTTAGGGGTGAAACTCCCGAGATTTGGGGTGAAATTCCCAAATTTTGGGGGAGATTTGTGGAGTTTTGGGGTGAAATCTCGGAGTCACGGGGCAGAATTGGAAAGGTTTGGGGGGAATTTGTGGGATTTTGGCTGGAATTCAGGGGGTTTTGGGGGGAAATGCCAAAGTTTTGGGGTGAAACCCCAGGATTTTGGGGTGAAACCCCGGGATTTTGGGCTGAAACCCCAGGATTTTGAGGCAAAACCCCGGAATTTTGAGGTGAAACCCCAGAATTTTGAGGCAAAACCCCGGAATTTTGGGGTGAAACCCCGGAATTTTGGGGCGAAACCCCGGAATTTTGAGGCGAAACCCCGGAATTTTGAGGCCGAACCTCAGATTTTTGGGGTGAAGCCTCGTGGTTTTGACACGGAACCCCGGGGTTTTTTGGGCTTTGAGGCAGAACCCCGGGAATTTGGGGCGAAACCCCGGAATTCTGAGGCAGAACCTCAGGATTTTGAGGCAAAACCCCGGAATTTTGAGGCAGAACCTCAGGATTTTGAGGTGAAACCCCGGAATTTTGAGGCAGAACCTCAGAATTTTGGGGCAAAACCCCGGGATTTTGGGCTGAAACCTCGGGTTTTTGACATGGAACCCCGGGGTTTTTTGGGCTTTGAGGCAGGACCCCAGGATTTTGGGGCGAAACCCCGTGATTTTGGGGCGAAACCCCGTGATTTTGGGGCGGGATGCCCGGGCCCGGCTGCAGCAGCGCCTGCAGGGCCTCGGCCTCGAAGGCGCTGAGGAAGCAGCGGCGGCAGAAGGGCAGCAGCGAGCGCGAGCGCAGCAGCACCGAGGGCAGCGCGCAGCGGCTGCAGCGCGGCCGGGGCATGGCCTGGAAAGGGCAAAAAAAAACGGGGTTGGGGAGGGGAAAGAGGGAAAAGAACGAAATTCAGCAAATTTGGGGCGGAATGGTGGAAAAAAAGGGGGGAAATTGTGGGTAAGGGCGAATGAAAGCGGCTGAAAGTCGCTTAAAAAACAACAAAATCCCACCAGGGATCGACCAAAGTTACAACTGGGGAGCTCAAATGCCACCTGGGAACCCCAAAATCTGCATGGGAACCCCCAAAATCCCACCTGGATTCACCCAAAACCACCCAGAACCCACCCGGGAACCCCAAAATCCACTTGGGAACCCCCAAAATCCCACATGGGACCCACCTGGAAACTCCAAAATCCCACCTGGGAACCCCCCAAATCCCACCTAGGATTGCCCAAAACCACCCAAAATCCACTCAGAAAACCCCAACATCCACTCAGAAAACCCCAAAATCCACCTGGGAACCCCCAAAATCCCACCCAGGATCAACCAAAGTTACAACTGGGGAGCTCAAATCACAGCTGGGAACCCCAAAATCCCACCCGGGACCCACCTGGGAACCCCAAAATTCCACCCGGATTCACCCAAAACCACCCAAAATCCACTCAGAAAACCCCAAATTCATCTGGAATCTCCCAAAATCCACTTGGGAACCAGCAAAATCCACCTGGGAACCCCCAAAATCCCACCTGGGACCCACCTGGAAACCCCAAAATCAGCATGGGAACCCCAAAATCTGCATGGGAACCCCCAAAATCCCACCTGGGAACACCAAAATCTGCATGGGAACCCCCAAAATCCCACCTGGGAACCCCAAAATCCCACCTGGGACCTACCTGGAAACCCCAAAATCCACTTGGGAACCCCCAAAATCCCACCTGGATTCACCCAAAACCACCCAGAACCCACTTGGGAACCCCCAAAATCCACCTGGGATCACCCAAAATCCATGCAGAAAACCCCAAATCCACCTGGGATTGCCCAAAATCCACTTGGGAACCCCCAAAATCCACCGGGAACCCCAAAATTCCACCCGGGAACTCCTAATCACACCCAAAATCCCACCTGGGAACCCCCAAAATCCCACCTGGAAACCCCAAATCCACTTGGGAACCCCCAAAATCCACCTGGGAACCCCCAAAATCCCACCTGGATTCACCCAAAACCACCCAAAATCCACTCAGAAAACCCCAAAATCCACCTGGGAACCCCCAAAATCCCACCTGGGATCGACTAAAGTTCCACCTGGGATTGCCCAAAAGCACCCGGGACCCACCTGGGAACCCCAAAATTCCACCCGGATTCACCCAAAACCACCCAAAATCCACTCAGAAACCCCCAAAATCCACTCAGAAATCCCAAATCCCACCTGGAAACCCCAAAATTCCACCTGGATTCACCCAAAACCACCCAAAATCCACCTGGGAACCCCCAAAATCCCATCTGGGAACTCCTAAACACACCCAAAATCCACTCAGAAAACCCCAAAATCCCACCCAGGATCGACCAAAGTTTCACCTGGGAACCCCCAAAATCCCACCCGGGACCCACCTGGAAACCCCAAAGTCCACTTGGGAACCCCCAAAATCCCACCTGGATTCACCCAAAACCACCCAAAATCCACTCAAAGAAGCCCAAAATCCCACCTGGGATCACCAAAAGCACCCGGGACCCACCTGGGAACCCCAAAATCCCACCTGGGAACCCCAAAATCTGCATGGGAACCCCCAAAATCCCACCTGGGAACCCCAAAATCCCACCCGGGATTAACCAAAGTTACAACTGGGGAGCTCAAATCACAGCTGGGACCCCCAAAATCCCACCTGGAATCTCCTGAAATTCCCCCAAAAACACTCAAAATCCACTCGGGAGACCCCAAATCCCACCCGGAACCCCAAAAATTCACTCAGCAAACCCCGATTCCCCCTCAAGCCCCCCCCAAAATCCCTCAGAAACCCCCAAAACCCCAAAATGGTCCCTCCCACACCCCCAAAATCCCCCCCCCCCCCAAAACCCGACATGGATCCTCCCAGGACCCCCAAATCCCTCCAGGACCCCCCAAATCTCCCCAAATTCCCCCCAAATTCTCTCCAGATTCCCCAAAATTCCCCCAAAATAACCCAAAATCCCCCTAAATTCCACTGAACCCCCCCAGGACTCCCCAAATTCTTTCAGGATCCCCCAAATTCTCCCCCAAATCCCCCCCCAAATTCCCCTAAAACACCTCGGGACCCCCCAGATCCCCCCAAAATTCCCCCAAACCCAACCAAAACCCCCCAAAATTCCCCCCAGGCCCCCAAACTCCCCCCCCCCCGGCCTCCCAAATCCCTTCCAGACACCCCCAAACCCCAACAGACCCCCCCAAATCCCCTCAGGAACCCCTGAACCCCCCCCAAATCCTCCCGCACCACCTCAGAACACCCCAAATTATCCTGGAACCCCCCCTAATCCCTCCCAGGACCCCAAAAATCCCCCTTAGGACCCCCCAAATCCACCCCAAATTTCCTACGGACCCCCCAAATTTCCCTCGAACCCCCCAAAGCCCCTCAGGAACCCCCCAAATCCCCCCCGGCCCCGCACGCAATGGTCCCTCCCAAACCCCCCAAAACCCTCACAGGAGCCCCCCAAAACCCCCTCAGGACCCCCCAAACCCCTCCAACCCTCCCCAGAACCCCCCAAATTCCCCTCGGAATCCCCTAAATGCCCTCAGGATCCCCCAGATTCCTTCAGGAACCCCGAAATCCCCTCCGGACCCCCCAATTTCCCCCCCCCCGTACCTGCAGTGGTCGCGCCCGCGCGGGGCTCCCTCAGGCCGCTCCTTTCCCGCCCTGCCTTGCGCGCGCTCAGGCCACGCCCATCCCGGCACGGCGCGGACCAATCAGCGCCGTTCCTTTCCCGCCTTACTCCCGCCTCGTCAAATCGAGCCAATCAGAGCGCCACTTCCGAGTTTAGTCACGCTACCGGAGCCAATCGGCGCGCCGGAAGTCCGCCTATTATGCAGCCAATCAGAGCGCGAGGAGGGCGGGGCTTAAAGGGTTCTGGGGGCTCGGCCCACGGAGCCTTAAAGGGCCCGCGCTCATTTAAAAGGGGGCGGGGTTTAAAGGCGGGGCGGGGCTTATTAAACACAGAACTTGCCGGCGAATGGGAGGGGCTCGCAGGGAAGGGGCGTGGCCACCGCAGGGACCCCAAAAAGGGGAAGTTTTGGGCACGGGGGGGTCAGGAGTTTTAGGTGGGGTCACAGTGCCACCCAATCAGACGCTGAGGGCAGAAAGGGGGCGTGGCCTGAGTTGCCACACCAGGCCCCGCCCCTTTCCCCTCCCCCAGCGCCACCATGGCCCCCCCTGGGACCCTCGGCCTGCTCCTGCTGCTGCTCGGTGAGGCCCCTCCCCCACCCCGAGGGCCCCTCCCCTACCCTGTGACCCCCCACTGCCCCTCCCCCACCCCGAGGGACCCTCTCTGCCCCTCCCCCACCCCCTGTGACCCCCCCCCTTTACCCCTCCCCCAAAAGCAGAAGTGACCGGGCCAGGATGGGGGAGGGGAATGGCGGAGAAATGGGGGGGATTGGCCCCTCCCCCACCCTCTGGGGACCCCTCGAGCCCCTCCCCCACCCTCTGCGGACCCCTCGAGCCCCTCCCCCACCCTCTGGGGACCCCCCGAGCCCCTCCCCCATCCCGTGGGGCCCCTCTAAGCCCCTCCCCTACACTTTGAAGACCCCTCCCCCACCCGGAAGTTCCCACTGTGCCCCTCCCCCACCCTTTAGCCCCTCCCCCACCTGTTTTTGCCCCTCCCACTCCCTTTAGCCCCTCCCATATTTGCCACTCCCCCACTTTTAGCCCCGCCCCACCTTTAAGCCCCTCCCACATTCATTTCTACCTTTCCCCATCCCCTCCCTTTTGCCCCTCCCCCACCATTTTAGCTCCTCCCCCACCATTAAGCCCCTCCTCCAGCCATTTCTGCCCCTCCCATCCCTTTTGCCCCTCCCATTTCACCCCTCCCCCACCCTTTGGCCCCTCCCCCTCCCGAATCTGTGGGTGTGGCCAAAGTGGGAGTGGCTCACAAGCCCCACCCCCTTCATTAATTCCCAGCCTCAGGATTGGCCGCGGCAGAGCGAGGTAAGGCCCCTCCCCCACCCTGGGGTCATGGGAGGGGTCAAAGGTCACAGCGGGGTCACAAGGTGTCCCCTCCCCCTCCCTTTTCCAGATTGTTCCGGGTGCCTCCTGGGGCCGGGACCAATCACAGCGCTCGTTGTTGGTGACATCATCATCACACTCCTGATCGCGGGCGGAGCTTATTGGCTGGCGTGGCGGGGCCACAGAGGTGGGCGGGGCCAAGGTGGAGGAGGTGTTTATGGGCGTGGCCAACGGGGAGGGAGCATTTGTGGGCGTGGCCAATCTGGAGAGGGCAGTTAGGGGCGTGGCTAAAGAGGGAGGGACTGGATGTGGGCGTGGCTTAAAAGGAGGGAGAAATTGTGGGTGTGGCCAAAGGGGAGGAGCCATTTGTGGGTTACTGGGAGTTACTGGGAGTTACTGGGAGGGCGCTGGGGGTTACTGGGAGCACTGGGAGATACTGGGAGGGCACTGGGAACAGTGGGCGGGGTTTAAGGGGGTTACTGGGAGCCCTGGGAAGGTTCCAGGGCATTACTGGGAGGGACTGGGAATGCACTGGGAGGGACTGGGAGGGGTCTGGGCCATTACTGGGAGAACTGGGAAGGCACTGGGAGTTACTGGGGGTTACTGGGAGTTACTGTGGGGATACTGGGAGCACTGGGAGGCACAGGGAGTTACTGGGAGGGCACTGGGGGTTACTGGGAGCAATGGGAGGTTACTGGGAGTTACTGGGAGGGCACTGGGGGTTACTGGGAGTTACTGGGAGCACTGGGAAGGCACTGGGGGTTACTGGGATTTATTGGGAGTTACTGGGAGCACTGGGAGTAACTGGGATGAATCAGGGGCGTGATTAAACCCATTAATGGGCGGAGCCAAAACCCAAATGGGGGCGTGACCAACCAATAATCACCCCCACCACAACCACGCGGTGGGCGTGGCTCCCATTAAAGTAGGCGCGTCTCCACTCTGACCACGCCCCCTTTCCCCACAGCCCCGCCCAAGCCCCGCCCCCCGGAGCAGGACTCGCACTACCAGGAGCTGCAGGGCGCGCGCAGGGACATCTACAGCGAGCTCAAGCGCTGAGCGCCGCCTCCCCCGCGGTCTCCGCCCTCCGCTGCCGCCATTAAAGCGCTTTTTGCCCCTTCTGCTGCCATTTTTGTCCGTTTCTCACTGATTTCGCCCCAAATCCGCCTCTGTTTATTAAAAATGAAGTGTTGTCGCGCTGAGTGACGTCACTGCGCCGCGCCGGAAGTGCCCCTCAGGCGGGCGGAAGTGGCTGTGGCGGTTCCAGCCATGGCGGCGACGGCGGCTCCCGGAGCGGCGGGGCCGGGAATGGCGGCGGGAGCCGGACCCGGTGCCGCGGTGGTGGCGGCGGGGCCCGGAGCGGTGGCGGGAGGCGGCGGGGCCGCGGTGAAGAGCGGCGAGGAGCGGCTGAAGGAGATGGAGGCGGAGATGGCGCTGTGAGGGAAAGGGAGCGGCGGGGCTGTCATGGCGGACGGGAGGGGGCGGAGCTTGATAGACGGGCGTGGTCTGAGCGATGCCATGGCAACGGGGGCGGGGTTTGATGGAGAGAGGGGCGGGGTCTGGAGGTTGCTGTGGTAACGCGGGCGTGGCTTGAGGGAGGGAGGGGCGGGGCCTGGCGTTGCCGGGGTAACAGGGGCGGGGTTTGGGGGTACTGGGAGGGTCGGGGAGGTTACTGGGAGGTCAGTGGGCGGTCCCCAGTCCATACTGGTCCTTACTGGTTTATACTGGTTTATACTGGTCCATATCAGCCCATAGAAGTCTATACTGGTTTGTACCAGTCCTTACTCGTCCGTACTGGTTTGTACTGGTTTGTGCTTGTATATACTGGTTCATACTGGTCTGTACTGATTTATACTGGTCCCTACTGGTCCATACTGTTCCATACCAGTCCATACTGGTCTGTACTGGTTTATACTGGTCCGTACTGGTCCATACTGGTTTCTACTGGTCCATACCAGTCCCTACTGGTCCGTTCAGGTCCATACTGGTCCATACTGGTTTTATACTGGTTTATAGTGGCCCTTACTCATCCATACTGGTTTATACTAGACCATACTGGTCTGTACTGGTCTATGCTGGTTTATACTGGTTTACATTAGTTCATACTGGTCCGTACTGGTTTTATACTGGTTTCTACTGGTCTATACTGATCTATTTGGCCTGTATTGGTTTGTGCTGGTCTGTACTGGTTTATACTGGTCTATACTTGTCCTTACTGGGTTATACTGGTGCAGACTGGTCCATACTGGTTTGTACCGGCCCGTATCAGTCCAGGCAAGTTCATATTGGTCCATACTGGTCCATAATGGTCCGTACTGGTTTATACTGGTCTGTATCAGTTTGTACTGGTTGTTACTGATCCAGACTGGTCTATACTGGTTTATACTGGTCCATACTGGTTTGTACACATCCATACTGGTCCATACCGGTTTTTACTGGTTTATACCAGTCCATACCCATTTATACTGGTCTGTACTGGTCCATACTGGTTTATACTGGTCCGTATTGGTTTGTACTGGTCGCTACTGATCCAAACTGGTCTGTACTAGTTTATACTGGTCCATACTGGTCTGTACTGGTCCATACTGGTTTGTACTGGTCTGTACTGGTCCATACTGGTTTATACTGGTCCGTACTGGTCCTTACTGGTCTGTACTGGTGCAGGTTCGAGCAGGAGGTGCTGGGGGCTCCAGGCCCCGCCCCCGGGGACCCTTTGGCCCCGCCCCCCGTCCTGCGCCCGATCATCGCCACCAACACCTACCAGCAGGTGTGTCCCCAAAAGTGTCCCCGATTGTCACCAGTGTCCCCAGTGTCCCCTCAGTGTCCCCTCAGTGTCCCCAAATGTCCCCAGTGTCCCCAAATGTCCCCAATGTCCCCTCAGTGTCCCCACTGTCCCCTCAGTGTCCCCAATGTCCCCAAATGTCCCTCAGTGTCCCCAATGTGCTCCCAATGTCCCAAATGCCCCCAAATGTCCCCAGTGTCCCCAAATGTCCCCTCAGTGTCCCCAGTGTCCCCAGTGTCCCCAATGCCCCCAAATGTCCTCAATGTCCCCCCCTCATGTCACCAATGTTCCCAATGCCCTCTCACTGTCCCCAAATCCCCAATGTCCCCAATCCCCCCGATGTCCCCCTGATGTCCCCAATCCCCCCAATGTCCCCCTGATGTCCCCAATGTCCCCTCAATGTCCCCACCCAATGTCCCCTCAATGTCCCCAAATCCTCCCAATGTCCCCCCAATATCCCCGATCCCCCAAATCCCCCCAATGTCCCCAATGTCCCCAATGTCCCCAATCCCCTCAATGTCCCCAATGTCCCCTTAGTGACCCCAATGTCCCCAACACACCCAAGGTCCCCAAAATCCCCAATCCCCCAATGTCCCCAGGGTCCCCAATGCCCCCAACCCCTCTCACTGTCCCCTCAGTGTCCCCACTGTCCCCTCAGTGTCCCCAGTGTCCCCAATCCCCTCAGTGTCCCCTCAGTGTCCCCAGTGTCCCCTGGCTGTCCCCTCAGTGTCCCCAGTGTCCCCTCAGTGCCCTCAGTGTCCCCACTGTCCCCAATCCCCTCAGCGTCCCCACTGTCCCCAGTCCCCCCAATATCCCCTGGCTGTCCCCTCAATGTCCCCTGGCTGTCCCCTCAGTGTCCCCTCAGTGTCCCCTCAGTGTCCCCAATGTCCCAAATCCCCCAATGTCCCCTCAGTGTCCCCAGTCCCCCCAGTGTCCCCCCAATGTCCCCTCAGTGTCCCCACTCTCCCCAATCCCCCCAGTGTCCCCCCAATGTCCCCTCAGTGTCCCCACTGTCCCCAGTCCCCCCAGTGTCCCCTGGCTGTCCCCTCAGTGTCCCCAGTGTCCCCATTGTCCCCTCAGTGTCCCCGCTCTGTCCCCACTGTCCCCCCAGTGTCCCCATTGTCCCCTCAGTGTCCCCACTGTCCCCACTGTCCCCCCAGTGTCCCCATTGTCCCCTCAGTGTCCCCGCTCTGTCCCCAGGTCCAGCAGTCTCTCGAGGCTCGCGCCGCCGCCGCTGCCACCGTCCCCCCCTTGGGGACACCCCCGGTGCCCTTCGTGGGGCCAGGTCAGTGCCACCAGTGTCCCCTCCGTGTCCCCTCCGTGTCCCCTCTGTGTCCCCTCAGTGTCCCCTGGCTGTCCCCATTGTCCTCTGCTGTCCCCTGCTGTCCCCTGCTGTCCCCAGTGTCCCCAGCCCCACTGTCCCCAATGTCCCCTGGCTGTCCCCAGCAGTGTCACTGCTGTCTCCTGGCTGTCCACAACCCCAGTGTCCCCTGCTGTCCCCTGGCTGTCCCCAGTGGTGTCACTGCTGTCCCCAATGTCCCCTGCTGTCCCCTGGCTGTCCCCAATGTCCCCAATGTGCCCTGGCTCTCCCTGGCTGTCCCCTCCTGTCCTCAATGTCCCCAATGTCCCCTGGCTCTCCCTGGCTGTCCCCGCTGTCCCCAGTGTCCCCAATGTCCCCTCTGTCCCCAGCAGTGTCACTGCTGTCCCCTGGCTCACCCTGGCTGTCCCCAATGTCCCCTGGCTGTCCCCAATGTCCCCAGTGTCCCCAATGTCCCCTGGCTGTCCCCACTGTCCCCTGGCTCTTCCCAGTGTCCCCAATGTCCCCTGGCTGTCCCCAACCCCAGTGTCCTCTGCTGTCCCCTGGCTGTCCCCTATGTCCCCACTGTCCCCTGACTCTCCCTGGCTGTCCCCCAAGTCCCCTGGCTGTCCCCAGTGTCCCCAATGTCCCCACTGTCCCCTCTGTCCCCAGCAGTGTCACCGCAGCGGCCGCCGATCCTGCGCCCGGCCTTCGTGCCACACGTGCTGCAGAGACCGGGTACGGGGACACTGGGGACACTGGGGACATTGAGGGGGCTTGGGGACATTGGGGGGGGTTGGGGACATTGGGGGGTTTGGGGACACTGGGGACATTGGGGGGTTTGGGGACATTGGGGGGGTCTGGGGACATTTTTAGGGACATTTCTGGGGATATTTTGGGGTGACATTGGGGGGGTTTGGGGACATTTTTGGGGTGACATTTGGGGGGGATATGGGGACACTTTTGGGGACATTTTTGAGGGGACATTGGGGAGTTTGGGGAGTTTTTTGGGGACATTTTTGGGGTGACATTTGGGGGGATTTGGGGCCATTTTTTGGGGTGACATTTGGAGGGATTTGGGGACATTTTTGGGGTGACTTTGGGGGGATTTGGGGCCATTTCCGGGTCCATTTTTTGGGCGGATTTGGGGCCATTTTCGGGTGCATTTTTGGGGGGATTTGGGGCCATTTCCGGGTCCATTTTTGTGGTGACTTTGGGGGGATTTGGGGCCATTTCCGGGTACATTTTTTGGTGGGATTTGGGGCCATTTTCGGGTGCATTTTTGGGGGGATTTGGGGCCATTTTCAGGTCCTTTTTTTGGGGATTTGGGGCCATTTCCGGGTCCATTTTTGGGCGGATCTGGGGCCATTTCCGGGTCCATTTTTGGGTCCATTTTTTGGGCGGATTTGGGGCCATTTCCGGGTCCATTTTTTGGCGATTTGGGGCCATTTCTGTGTCCATTTTTGGGGGGGATTTGGGGCCATTTTCGGGTGCATTTTTGGGGTGACTTTGGGGGGATTTGGGGCCATTTCCGGGTACATTTTTGAGGGGATTTGGGGCCATTTCCGGGTCCATTTTGTGGGCGGATTTGGGGCCATTTTCGGGTGCATTTTTGTGGTGACTTTGGGGGGATTTGGGGCCATTTTCAGGGACATTTTTGGGGTGACTTTGGGGGGATTTGGGGCCATTTTCGGGGACATTTTTGTGGTGACTTTGGGGGGATTTGGGGCCATTTTCGGGGTGACTTTGTGGGGGATTTGGGGCCATTTTCGCATCCATTTTTGGGGGGATTTGGGGCCATTTCCGGGTACATTTTTGGGGGGTTTTGGGGCCATTTTCGGGTCCATTTTTGGAGGGATTTGGGGCCATTTTTGGGTCCATTTTTGTGGTGACTTTGGGGGGATTTGGGGCCATTTTCGGGGTGACTTTGTGGGGGATTTGGGGCCATTTTCGCATCCATTTTTGGGGGGATTTGGGGCCATTTCCGGGTACATTTTTGGGGGGTTTTGGGGCCATTTTCGGGTCCATTTTTGGAGGGATTTGGGGCCATTTTTGGGTCCATTTTTGTGGTGACTTTGGGGGGATTTGGGGCCATTTCCGTGTCCATTTTTTGGGCGGATTTGGGGCCATTTTCGGGTACATTTTTGGAGGGATTTGGGGCCATTTTCGGGTACATTTTTGGGGGGATTTGGGGCCATTTCCGGTTACATTTTTGGGGGATTTGGGGCCATTTCCGGGTACATTTTTGGGAGGATTTGGGGCCATTTTTGGGTCCATTTTTTGGGCGGATTTGGGGCCATTTCCGGGTACATTTTTTGGCGATTTGGGGCCATTTTCAGATACATTTTTGGAGGGATTTGGGGCCATTTTCGGGTCCAGTTTTGGGGTGACTTTGGGGGGATTTGGGGCCATTTCCGGGTACATTTTTGGGCGGATTTGGGGCCATTTTTGGGTCCATTTTTGGGGTGACTTTGGAGGGATTTGGGGCCATTTCCGGGTACATTTTTGGGCGATTTGGGGCCATTTCCGTGTCCATTTTTGGGCAGATTTGGGGCCATTTGGGGCCATTGGCGGGCGCTGCTGTCCCCGCGGTGTCCCCGTGACCCCTGTGGTGACTCCGCCCCCTCCTCTCCTGTCCCCGCCCCTCTTTGTGTCCCCAGCGGGTCCCCGGGGTCCCCTGGCCCTGCGCCCCCCCCCCGGGGCCATGGTGGGGGTGGGGCCTCCCCTGGGGGCCCCCCCCGCCCCCCCCCCTGCTGCTCGCCCCTCCCCCACTGCAGAGACCCCCCCCCACCCCCCCCCTGGGGGCACCCATGGGCGGGGGAGGGGCCCTGAGAGCGGCCGGAGCGGTGAGTGATGAACTGGGATGGACTGGGATAAACTGGGAGGGACTGGGAGGGAACTGGGATAAACTGGGATGGACTGGGAGGGAACTGGGATAGACTGGGAGGGAACTGGGATGGACTGGGATAAACTGGGAGGGACTGGGATGGACTGGGAGGGACTGGGAGGGACTGGGATAAACTGGGATGGACTGGGAGGGAATGGGGGGGACTGGGATGGACTGGGAGGGACTGGGAGGGACTGGGAGGGACTGGGAGGGAACTGGGGGGGACTGGGAGGGACTGGGAGGGACTGGGAGGGACTGGGAGGGAACTGGGGGGGACTGGGAGGGACTGGGAGGGACTGGGAATGGACTGGGATCAAAGTGGGATATACTGGGAGGGACTGGGACCATATGGGATAAACTGGGATAAACTGGGAGGGACTGGGAGGGACTGGGAGGGACTGGGAGAGACTGGGGGGGAACTGGGAGGGAACTGGGGGGGAACTGGGAGGGACTGGTGGAATTTGTGCCGAATTTGGGGTTTTTAATTGCAAAATTTGGAATTTTTCCATAATTTCTGATTTTTTAGTGAAGAACTTGGGGCGGGTTTTGGGTCAGAATTTTGGAATTTTTTGGTAGAATTTGGGGGTTTTTTGTGCAGAATTTGGGGCTTTTATGGCACAAAATTTGGGGGTTTTTTTGGGTCAGAATTTTGGAATTTTTTGGTAGAATTTGGGGTTTTTTGGGTCTGAATTTTGGGATTTTTTGGTAAAATTTGGGGGTTTTTTGGGTCAGAATTTGCATTTTTTCGAGGCAGAATTTGGGGTTTTTATGGCACAAAATTTGGGGTTTTTTTGTGCAGAATTTGCATTTTTTCGAGGCAGAATTTGAGGGTTTTATGGCACAAAATTTGGGGTTTTTTGGGTCAGAATTTTGGGATTTTTGGGTAGAATTTGGGGTTTTTTTAGTGCAGAATTTTGGGATTTTTGGGTAGAATTTGGGGTTTTTTAGTGCAGAATTTTGGGATTTTTTGGTAGAATTTGGGGGTTTTTTTGGGTCAGAATTTTGGAATTTCTTGGGTAGAATTCGGGGTTGTTTTCGGGTCAGAATTTGCGTTTTTTGCCATTTTTTTTCCCTTTCCTGACCCCGTTTGCCCCCTCAGGCCGGGGGGGGAGGGGCGCCCGTGCCCCCCCTGCCCCCGGTGACCCCGGGGGGACCCCGAGTGCCCCCCCCGGGCCCCGCCCCCGGCCCCCCCAAGCCGACCCCGCCCGTCATCCAGGCCGCGCCCACCGTGTACCCGGCCCCGCCCCGCCGCGCCCCGGTGAGCGCTCACGGCTGGCACCGGGTGGCACCAAGTGTCACCTCGGTGTCCCCAAATGTCCCCAGTGTCCCCAGGTGTCCCCAAATTGTCCCCAAGTGTCCCCAAGTGTCCCCAGGAGCCCCCCAGGGGCACCTCGGTGTCCCCAGGTGTCCCCAAATGGCACCAAGTGTCCCCAGGGTCACCAAATGTCCCCAGGGGCACCCCAATGTCACCAGATGTCCTCAAATGTCCCCAGGGTCACCAAATGTCCCCAGGTGTCCCCAGGAGACCCCAGTGTCACCAAATGTCGTCAAAGGTCCCCAAGTGTCCCCAGGAACCCCCAAATGTCCCCAGGAGCCCCCCATTGTCACCAAATGCCCTTAAATGTCCCCAGGTGTCCCCAAGTGTCCCCAGGTGTCACCTCAGTGTCCCCAGGTGTCCCCAAATGTCCCCAAGTGTCCCCAGGAGCACCCCAGGGTCACCAAATGTCCCCAGGTGTCCCCAAATGTCCCCAGGGTCCCCGGGTGTCCCCAAATGTCCCCAGGTGTCCCCAGGGTCACCTCGGTGTCCCCAGGGTCCCCAAATGGCACCAACTGTCCCCAGGTGTCCCCAGGGTCACCAAGTGTCCCCAAGTGTCCCCGGGGTCACCTCAGTGTCCCCAAATGTCCCCAGGGGCCCCCCAGGGTCACCAAGTGTCCCCAGATGTCCCCAGGAGCACCCCAGTGTCACCTCGGTGTCCCCAGGAACCCCCCAATGTCCCCAAGTGTCCCCAGGTGTTCCCAGGGGCCCCCCAGGGTCACCTCGGTGTCCCGAGGTGTCCCCAAATGTCCCCAGGGTCCCCAGGAACCCCCCAATGCCACCAAATGTCCCCAGGGTCCCCCGGTGTCCCCAAGTGTCCCCAGGGTCCCCAGGTGTCCCCAAGTGTCCCCAGGGTCACCAAATGTCCCCAGGTGTCCCCAGGGTCACCAAGTGTCCCCAGGGCCCCCCTAGTGTCACCTCGGTGTCCCCAGATGTCCCCAAATGTCCCCAGGGGCTCCCCAGGGTCACCTCAGTGTCCCCAAGTGTCCCCAGGGGCCCCCCAGTGTCACCTCGGTGTCCCCAGATGTCCCCAAATGTCCCCAGGGGCTCCCCAGGGTCACCTCAGTGTCCCCAAGTGTCCCCAGGGGCCCCCTAGTGTCACCTCGGTGTCCCCAAATGTCCCCAAATGTCCCCAGGGGCACTCCAATGTCATCAAATGTCCTCAAGTGTCCCCAAATGTCCCCAAATGTTCCTGTGACCCCCGCAATGTCCCCAAATGTCCCCGTGAGCCCCCCGGTGTCCCCAAACCTCCGTGACCCCCCCCAGTGTCACCTCTGTGGCCCCACCCCCTTTTAAACCCCTCCCCCTTCACCCCTCCCCCACAGGAGGCCCCGCCCTCTCCAGCCCCCATTCCCCAAAGATGAGGCCCCACCCCTCCAGGCCACGCCCCCTTTGGCCCCGCCCCATTCAGCCACGCCCCATTTAACCCCACCCTGCTTAGCCCCTCCCCTTCAATTGATTCTGTTTAAGCCCCTCCCCTTTTAACCGCATCCCCTTTAGCCCCACCCCTTTATTTGCTCCTTCTTTGACTCCTCCCCCTTTAGCCCCTCCCACTTAATTAACTTTTTGTTAACCCCTCCCCTTTTAACCCCATCCCATTTAGCCCCTCCCCTTTAATTCTTTCAGCCCCTCCCACTCCAACCCCATCCCTTTAGCCCCTCCCCTTTAATTAATTCTCTTTTAGCTCCTCCCCTTTCATTGAATGTTTTAGCCCCTCCCCTTTTAACCCCATCCTGTTTAGCCCCTCTCCTTTGATTAATTCCCTTTTAGCCCCTCCCACTCCAACCCCACCCCTTTAGCCCCTCCCCTTTAAATAATTCTTTTAGCTCCTCCCCTTTAACCCCACTCTATTTAGCCCCGCCCCCTTTGCCCCTGCCCTTTAACCCCTCCCACAAGTGGCTCCGCCCCCTTTAACCCCTCTCTGACCCCACCCCCACAGGAGGAGACCCCGCCCCCTCGGGCCCTGCCCCCTGAGGAGCCCAGGATTGGTCCCAGCCTCCCGGCTCCGCCCCCTGCCATGGCCACACCCCCTCCGGAGCCACGGCCTGGCCCCGCCCACATCGCACCGGTGCCACGCCCCCTGCGCAGGACCCGCCCACAGGACCCACCCTTCCCTGTGCCTGAGGTGGGCGGGGCTTAAAAGGGGCGGGGCCTGGGTGGGAAATGGTGGGTGGGGCTAAAGGGGGCGGTGTTTCAGTGCTTGGAGTGAGTCGTGCTGGAGGGGAAGTGGGTGTGGCTTAAATGATTGACAGTTGTTCATCAGCCTGGGGTGGGGCTGCAGGAAAGGGGGCGGAGCCTCCAAATTCAGGGTTTTACTTCTGGGTGGGCGTGGCCAGATGGGAGTGGGTGTGGCTAGATGTAGGCGTGTCCAAGGTGATTGACAGCTGCCAGTCAGAATGCGGGTGGGATGTCCAAAAGTGGGAGGAGCCCCAAAATCAACCATTTCCCCCTGGGTGGGCGTGGCCAGAGTGGACTGGGCGTGTCCATTTTGGGGTGGGTGTGTCCAGGTGATTGACAGCTTTCCATTAAGATGGGGTGGGGCTATCTAAAAGTGGGTGGAGCCTAAAACCATAGGGTTTCCCTCAGGGTGGGCGTGTCCTTGGTTGAGTGGGCGTGTCCTGGTGATTGACACCTTTCCATAACGATGGGGCGGGGCTCTCTAAAGAGGGGCGGAGCTTCCAAACCCGGGGGTTCCCTTCAGTGTGGGTGTGTCCCGGCGGGGTGGGCGTGTCCGGGGGGGGTGATTGACAGCTGTCCATCAGGTGGGGGCGGAGCCTGCGGCCGAGGACAAGCGGAAGGGGCGGGGCGAGCGCCTGAAACGCTGCATCCGAACGGCGGCCGGGAGCAGCTGGGAGGATCCCAGCCTGCTGGAGTGGGACGCTGGTACGGACGGACTGGGATGTACTGGGATATACTGGGAGGGACTGGGAGGGACTGGGAATGGACTGGGAATGGACTGGGAGGGACTGGGATGGACTGGGAGGGACTGGGAGGGACTGGGAATGGACTGGGAGGGACTGGGAATGGACTGGGATGGACTGGGATGGACTGGGAATGGACTGGGAATGGACTGGGAGGGACTGGGAGGGACTGGGAATGGACTGGGAATGGACTGGGAATGGACTGGGAGGGTCTGGGATAAACTGGGAGGGAACTGGGAGGGACTGGGAGGGACTGGGAATGGACTGGGAGGGACTGGGAGGGACTGGGATAAACTGGGAGGGACTGGGAGGGAACTGGGGATGGACTGGGAGGGACTGGGAGGGACTGGGAATGGACTGGGAATGGACTGGGGGGGACTGGGAATGGACTGGGGGGGACTGGGATATACTGGGAGGGACTGGGGGGGACTGAGGGGGACTGGGAGGGACTGGGAGAGAGTGGGAATGGACTGGGAGGGACTGGGATAAACTGGGAGGGGATTGGAGGGGACTGGGAATGGACTGGGAGGGACTGGGAGGGAACTGGGAGGGAACTGGGAATGGACTGGGAGGGGATTGGAGGGGACTGGGAGGGACTGGGAATGGACTGGGGGGGACTGGAATAAACTGGGAGGGACTGGGATAAACTGGGAGGGACTGGGAGGGAACTGGGAGGGACTGGGAATGGACTGGGGGGGAACTGGGAATGGACTGGGAGGGGATTAGAGGGGACTGGGAGGGACTGGAATAAACTGGGAGGGACTGGGAGGGACTGGGATAAACTGGGAGGGACTGGGAGGGAACTGGGAGGGACTGGGATGGGATTGGGGGGGACTGGGATGGACTGGGAGGGACTGGAATAAACTGGGAGGGACTGGGATGGGATTGGGAGGGACTGGGATAAACTGGAAGGGGATTGGTGGGGACTGGGAGGGAACTGGGGGGGAACTGGTTTATACTGGGAGGGAGTGGGAGGGGATTGGGAGGGAACTGGAGAAGACTGGTTTATACTGGGAGGGACTGGGATAAACTGGGAGGGAACTGGGAGGGGATTGGGAGGAACTGGGAGGTTACTGGTTTATACTGGGAGGGCACTGGGATCACCCCGTGACCTTTGGGGAGTCCCAATAACCCCGGGTGACCCCACAACGATCCCATAACTTCATTGATGACCCCATAACCCCAAAATGTCCCAAAATCGCCGTTTTTCGCCCCAAATTCAGACAATTCCTGGATCTTTACTGGGGATTTGGGGAACGAGGTCAATGGGGACACTTTGGGCCTGACCCTGACCTTTGGGGTGTCCCTGTAACCCTGAACGACCCCATAATGATGCCATAACTTCATTAAGGACCCTATAACCCCAAAATGTCCCAAAATCGCCGTTTTTCGCCCCAATTTCAGACAATTTCCAGCTCTTTTGTGGGGATTTGGGGAATGAGGTCAGTGATGAGACCTTGGACTGGGCCACAACCCCAAAGCCTTTCCTTGACCCCAGAACTTCCCAATGACCCCAAAATGACCCAAAATTGCCGTTTTTCGCCCCAATTTAGGATAATTTCCACATTTTCTGTAGGAATTTTGGGGAACGAGGTCAATGACAACATCCTGGGTTGGGTCATGACCCCAAAACTTCACAACGATCCCAAAACTTCAGGACAATCCCGTAACTTTTCAATGACCCCAAAATGACCCAAAATCGCCGTTTTTCGCCCCAAATTCAGGCGATTTTCAGAACTTCTGTGGGGATTTGGGGAATGAGGTTTATGATGGGATTCTGGACCAGGTCATGGCCCTGAGGTCTCCCCATGACCCCAGAACTTTGTGATGACCCCAAAACTTCGTGACGATCCCGTAACTTCTCAATGACCCCAAAATGACCCAAAATCGCCGTTTTTTCGCCCCAATTCCAGACGATTTCCAGTTTTTTTGTGGGGATTTGGGGAATGAGGTCAGTGATGAGACCTTGGACTGGGCCACAACCCCAAAGCCTTTCCTTGACCCCAGAACTTCACGATGACCCCAAAACTTTGTGACGATCCCGGAACTCCCCGATGACCCCAAAATGACCCAGAATCGCCATTTTTCGTCCCAAATTCAGGCGATTTTCAGAACTCGTGTAGGGATTTTAGGCAATGAGGTTTATGATGAGATTCTGGACCAGGTCATGGCCCCGAGGTCTCCCCATGACCTCAGAACTTTGCGATGACCCCAAAACTTCAGCACGACCCCGTAACTCCCCGATGACCCCGAAACGACCCAAAACCGCCGTTTTTCGCCCCAATTCCAGACGATTTCCGCATTTTCTGCGGGGACCTGGGCAACGAGGTGAACGACGAGACGCTGGGCCGTGCCTTCGGGCGCTTCCCGTCCTTCCTGAAGGCCAAAGTGATCCGGGACAAGCGCTCGGGCAAGACCAAGGGCTACGGCTTCGTGTCCTTCAAGGACCCCAACGACTACGTCAGGGCCATGCGCGAGATGAACGGTGACAGGGGACACCAAAGGGGACATTGGGGACATTGGGGACACCCAGGGGACATTGGGGACAGCCTGGGGACATTGGGGACATCAGGGACATCAGGGACAATGGGGGGATTGGGGACATTGGGGTACGTCAGGGCCATGCGCGAGATGAACGGTGACAGGGGACACCAAAGGGGACACTGGGGACACCCAGGGGACGTTGGGGACATTGGGGACATCAGGGATGTTGGGGACACTGGGGACATTGGGGGACATTGGGTGGTTTGAGGACAGTGGGGACATTTCGTGTCCTTCAAGGACCCCAACGACTGCGTCAGGGCCATGCGCGAGATGAACGGTGACAGGGGACACCAAAGGGGACACTGGGGACATTGGGGACACCCAGGGGACATCAGGGATGTTGGGGACATTGGGGACATTGGGGCTACGGCTTCGTGTCCTTCAAGGACCCCAACGACTACGTCAGGGCCATGCGCGAGATGAACGGTGACAGGGGACACTGGGGACATCGTTGGGGACATTGGGGACAGCCCTGGGGACGTTGGGGACATTGGGGACATCAGGGATGTTGGGGACATTGGGGCTACGGCTTCGTGTCCTTCAAGGACCCCAACGACTGCGTCAGGGCCATGCGCGAGATGAACGGTGACAGGGGACACCAAAGGGGACATCGTTGGGGACACCCAGGGGACATTGGGGACATTGGGGACATCAGGGATGTTGGGGACATCGGGGGGATTGGGGACATTGGGGTGCATCAGGGCCACGCGGGAGATGAACGGTGACAGGGGACACTGGGGACATCGTTGGGGACATTGGGGACATTGGGGGCATTGGGGGGATTGGGGACATTGGGGACCCCCAACCTCCGAGTCCCCTCCCAGTCCCTCCCAGTTTATCCCAGTATATCCCAGTCCCCCCAAATCTTTTCATCATCCCCCTCCCAGTTCCATCCCAGTTTCTTCCCAGTCCCACCCAATCCCCTCCCAGTTTATCCCAGTCCATCCCAGTCCCTCCCAATTTCCTCCCAATCCCCTCCAATTCTCTCCCAGTCCCTCCCAGTTTATCCCAGTTTACCCCAGTCCCATCCAATTCCCCCCAAGTCCCTCCCAATCCCTCCCAGCCCCTCCCAGTCCCTCCCAGTCCCCTCCCAGTATATCCCAGTCCCCCCCAATCCTTTCCTCATCCCCTCCCAGTTCCATCCCAGTCCCTCCCAATCCCCTCCCAGTCCCTCCCAATTTCCTCCCACTCCCCTCCAATTCTCTCCCAGTTTATCCCAGTTCCATCCCAGTCCCTCCCATCCCCCCCCAGCCCCTCCCAGTCCCTCCCAGTGCTCCCAGTAAGCCCAGTTTGGTTCCCCCCAGGGAAGTACGTGGGCAGCCGGCCCATCAAGCTGCGCAAGAGCCAATGGAAGGACCGGAACCTGGAGGTGGTGAGGCGCAAACAGCGCGAGAAGAAGAAACTGGGGCTGAGATAGCCCAGACTGGGACAGACTGGGACAAACTGGGAGCACTGGGAGGGACCGGGAATGAGATAAACCCAACTGAAACAGACTGGGACAAACTGGGACAAACTGGGAGGGATTGGGACGGCAATAAAGGTGATGGTAGAGCTGTAGCGGAGCGTTGGTGTGGGACTGGGAGGGACTGGGACAAACTGGGAGGGACTGGGAGGGAACTGGGACAAACTGGGAGGGACTAGGAATGAGATAAACCCAACTGGGACAAACTGGGAGGGACTGGGAGGGACTGGGAGGGGATTGGGAGGGACTGGGATGGACTGGGATGGACTGGGATGGACTGGGACTGAGATAAACCAAACTGGGATGGACTGGGATGGACTGGGACTGAGATAAACCAAACTGGGAGGGACTGGGACTGAGATAAACCCAACTGGGACAGACTGGGATGGACTGGGAGGGACTGGGAGGGAACTGAGACAAACTGGGAGGGACTGGTTTAAACTGGGAAGGAACTGGTTTAAACTGGGAGCAACTGGGCTGGACTGGTTTGAACTGGGCTGGAGTGGCTTGGACTGGGAAGAAACTGGGCTGGACTGGTTTGAACCGGGCTGGGACTGGTCTGGACTGGTTTGAATTGGGAAGGGACTGGGTTGAACTGGTTAGAACTGGATCGGACTGGTTTGAACTGGGAAGGAACTGGACTGGACTGGTTTAAACAGGGAAGGAATGAGATTTGACTGGTTTGAACTGGGAAAGAACCAGACTGGAGTGGTTTAAACTGGGATGAACTGGTCTGGAGTGGTTTGAACTGGGCCAGACTGGTTTGAACTGGGAAGGAAGCACATTGCACTGGTTTGAACTGGGAACGGGCGTGGTTTATTTGTGGGTGTGGTTTATTTGTGGGCGTGGCCCCACCGAGGCCCCGCCCCCTCAGACCAGCTCCCCCTGGGGGGTCACGAGCGGCTCCGGGGGCACCTGGGGGGGAGGTGGGGGGAGGGGAATGAAGGGGGCGGGGCCAGAGCGGCTCTTTGCCCCTCCCCCACCCCTGAACCATCCCATTGCCCCTCCCCCACCCCAAAACAGCTCCCGTGGCCCCTCCCCCACACCCCGGATGCTTCCTCTGCCCCTCCCCCACCTCAGGCCCCTCCCCCACCCTCTAAATCCCCTCTGAGGCCCCTCCCCCATCTCAAGGCCCTCCCCCACTCCTAAATCTCCTCCCCAGCCCCTCCCCCCATTCTTAATTTTCCTCCTCAGCCCCGCCCCTAACTGAGGCCCCTCCCCCACCCCTGAACCCCTCCCTCAGCCCCTCCCCCACCCCTCAATCCCCTCCCCCCTCACCTCCTCGTAGCCCCCCCACGGCTCCACCTCCTCGTACAGGTGAGGCCACGCCCCTAAAGGGGAGGGGAAGGGGCGGCAGGTGAGGGGTGGGGGATGGGCACCGGCCCCTCCCCCCCCTCCCCCGCCCCTCCCCCCACTCACCTTTGTGGGGGTCCCAGGGGGCGGAGCCAGAGCTGGGGGGGCCCCGGGAGCCTTCGGAGCTGGGCTGGGGGTGGGGGGATGGGAGGGGCGGGGTCACAATTGGCCCCTCCCCATCCCTGAAACCGCCCCTCCCCCACCCCAAACAGACCCAGAAATCGCCCCTCCCCCCACCTGTTAAATGGCCCCTCCCCCAACCTTAAAACCGCCCCTCCCCCACCCGTCAAACCCACTCCTCCTCCACTCCTGAATAAGCCCCTCCCCCACCCTCAATTTGCCCCGCCCCGCCCCTCCCCCCTCACCGTCTCCTCCCCCTCTGTGGCCGCTCGGTGGTGCTGGCCCCGCCCCCACCGGAAGTAGCAGCAGCCAAGCCCCGCCCCCAGCACGGCCAGGAGGGTCCCGGCCATGGCTCCGAGCGCCCCCTGCAGGACGGGCACGGCCGGGTCCTCCCCGCCGCCCGGGGGCGCTTCCGGTGCCTCCCACACCGGGGGCCGGGCCTCCGGAAGCGCTGAAAGCAAAAAGAAAGTGAAAAATATGCACTTCCGGTCGGATTTCTGCCACTTCCGGTTCCCATTGTAGTCACGCCCACTCATTTCAGTCATTCCTCACGGCTATTTCCGGGTTTATCTCCCTCACTTCCGGTGCTGCTGTGATTTCCGGTTCCGGTTTTCAATTTTTACCACCCAAAGAAGCGGCTTCCGGTTCCCCAACAACTTCCTCTTTTCTCCACATCCATTTCCGGTTCCGCCCCGGCATCATCCACTTACCAAAATTCCCAACCCCGGCAAGCCCCAACTTCAGGGTTAAAAACGGAAGTCCCCTCATACAACTTCCGGCGGCCATTTTTGCTCCCACTCCTCTTCTGTGGTCACCTCCAGGCCCCGCCCCCTCCCCCCGAGCCTTAATTTTGGGTTTTTTGGCGCCATTTCCCTACCGGAAGTGACGGCTCTCAGCCGCACGGGGGCGCTGTCTCCGCGGGCGTTGCGCGCGTGCACGGTGACGTCATAGGGCGTGTCCGGGCGGAGCCCGCCCAGCGTGAGGGAGAAACCGGAAGTGACGAGATGGGCGGGTGGGGGAGGAGCGTCTGGCCCGTCTGCGCTGTGGGGGCGGGGTGGAGAGAAACTGAGAAAAGGGCGTGGCCGGAAGTCAGAGCGTGGAGGGGCCGGGAAACCCCGTGACAAGAAGAAAAGGGGGCGGGGCCAAGATGGGAACCATTAAAAGAAGTTAAATTTATGTGCGCGGACCGGAAGTGATGCAAGATTACCAGAAGTTGGGGTCGTGCGACCGGAAGAAACAAAGAGCAGGAAATAAGGGGCCCAAAGTTAGTATGGGCGGACCGGAAGTGACACACCGGAACCGGAAGTTCCTTGTGGGGACTCGAAAGTAACACAGGGAACAAAAGAAGCGGCCGGAAGTTGGTAGGGGCAGACCGGAAGTTGGTAGGGGCAGACCGGAAGTGAGGCTACAGAACCGGAAGTTGGACTGGAAAGCCCGGAAGTGACCCAAAGACTGCTCGAAGTGACCGGAAGTCGGTCTGGGTGGAACGGGAGTGCTGTCAGAGAAACCGGAAGTGGCTCGGGGAGGGTCAGGGCGCCCCCTACCGGAGCAGGAAGTGCTGGGCCAGGCCCCCGTCCCAGCCGGGATCCCAGGCCAGGCTCAGGGAGGTCCCCGAGAGCCCCGAGAGCCGCAGGGCCCGGGGCGGGTCCGGACGGTCTGGGGGGAGGGCGGGGAAAGGAACTGGTGTGAGACCAGTAACTCCCAGTAACTCCCAGTAACCTCCCAGTATGATCCCAGTGCTCCCAGTAACCTCCCAGTAACTCCCAGTTTGATCCCAGAATGACCCCAGTACCCACAATTCCCCTCCCAGTGCTTCCCAGTATAAACCAGTAAATCCGAGGCCCCTTTTATCCCTTCCCAGTCCCTCCCAATCCTCTCCCAGTGCTCCCAGTAACATCTCCGTGCCACCCAACCCCAAACCAGTATAAACCAGCAACACTGAATCCCCTTTTACCGCCTCCCAACCACCTCCCAGTATAAACCAGTAACACCAAATCCCCTTTTTACCCCTCCCAATCCCCTCCCAGTAACCGCTAAGGGCCTTCCCAGTGCTCCCAGTAACACCCCAGTGCTCTTCAAGCCTCTCCCAGTAAGCCCAAACCCCAAACCAGTAACCCCAAATCCCCTTTTAACCCCTCACAGTCCCTCCCAGTTTATCCCAGTCCCTCCCAATCCCCTCCCAGTCCTTCCCAGTTGCCCCCCAGTTTATCCCAGTCCCTTCCCAGTATAAACCAGTAACCTCCCAGTCCCTGCCAATCCCTTCCAATCTACTCCAAACCCCTCCCAGTCCCTTCCCAGTCCCTCCCAGTTTATCCCACTCCCCTCCCACTCCCTCCCAGTCCCTCCCAATCCCCTCTCAGCCCATCCCAGTCCTTCCCAGTTGCCCCCCAGTTTATCCCAGTCCCTTCCAATCCCTTCCCAGCATAAACCAGTAACCTCCCAGTCCCTCCCAGTTCATCCCAGTTTATCCCAGTCCCCTCCAATCCCCTCCAATCCCCTCCAATCCCATCCCAGTCCCTCCCAATCCCCTCCCAGTCCATCCCAGTTTATCCCAGTCCCCTCCAATCCCCTCCAATCCCATCCCAGTTTATCCCACTCCCCTCCCAGTCCCTCCCAGTCCCTCCCAGTCCCTCCCAGTCCATCCCAGTCCCTCCCAGTCCCTCCCAGTCCATGCCCACCCCCCAGCTGCAGCCTCAGCCTCCTCCTGGCCGTTCCCCTCTCGTTGGTGGCCACGCAGTCGAAGACGCCCAAGGTGCCGTTGGCCCCCTCCCAGTGCTCCCAGTGCTCCCAGTGCTCCCAGTCCGGCGGCGCCGGGGGCACGTTCTGGTAGCGGTAGCGGGGCCGGGGGTACTGGTGGGACTGGGAGGACTGGGAGGACTGGTGGGACTGGAGGAAGCGGCGGCGCAGGCGCGCCCGGGCCCCGGTGACGTTGGTGACGCTGAGCACGGAGCTGGTCCAGGGCCCCTCCCGCCACTGGAGCTCCTGGAAGGGCGAACTGGGACCAGTATGGGGGAGACTGGGGTCAGTGGGGGGCACTGGGAGGGACTGGGAGGGGATTGGGATAAACTGGGAGGGAACTGGGAGGGACTGGGAGGGGATTGGGATAAACTGGGAGGGACTGGGAGGGACTGGGATGGGACTGGGAGGGGTTAAAATGGGATTTGGGGTTACTGGTTTCTACTGGTTTGGGGTTTGGGGTTAGTGGGAGGGACTGGAAGAGCACTGGGAGGGAACTGGGAGGGACTGGGAGGAACTGGGAGGGGATTGGGGGGGACTGGAATGGGTAAAAAGGGGATTTGGGATTACTGGTTTATACTGGGAGGGACTGGGAGGTCCTGGAGAAGCTCTGGGGCGATTTTGGGGGGATATTCCCAGTCCTTCCCAGTCCATCCCAGTTCCTCCCAGCTGCCTCCCAGTAACCCCTAACCCTAAACCAGTAACGAGAAACCCAGAACCAGTATAAACCAGTAACACCAAATCCCCTCCCAATCCCTCCCAGTTCCCTCCCAATCCCTCCCAGTTCCCTCCCAATCCCCTCCCAGTCCGTCCCAGTCCCTCCCAGTTTGTCCCAGTGACCCCTAACCTTAAACCAGTAACAAAAATCCAGAACCAGTATAAACCAGTAACCCCAAATCTCCTCCCAGTATAACCCAGTTCCTCACCCGGGCTCCCCAGTTCTCAGGCTCCGCCCACTGCTCTCCCAGTTTAGCTCCACCCCCGGCACTCCCTGGGCCCGGCACCGCAGCGTCGCTGACTCCGCCCCCTCGGGCACCAGCACCACCCCCGGCCCCGCCCCCTCCTCTGGCTCCGCCTCCATCTCGGGACCGTCTGAAGAAGAAGGGGGCGGGGTCAGGAGGAGGGCAGCTCCTATTTGCTGATTGTGGCCGCGCCCACATTTGGCTCCTCCCCTTTGTCCCACCCTTTTTAGCCCCTCCCTTTCTCCCCTTAACCACGCCCTATTTAGCTCCTCCCCCACTCATTTAACCCCTTCTTGGCTCATTTTAACCCCTCCCCTTCCCCATTTAACCCCTCCCCAGTTGACCCCACCCCCTTTAGCCCCTCCCCCAGCTCTTTTAGCCCCGCCCCCAGCCCGGTTTAGCCCCACCCTCCTCTCACATCTGACGACGGCGCGGGCAGGGGGCAGAACCCCTGAGTTTGCTTTTAACCCCTCCCACTCCCTTTTAACCCCTCCCACTCCTTGTTTAACCCCTCCCACTCCCCGTTTAACCCCTCCCCCATAAACCCCACCCCTTTTAGCCCCTCCCCCGGCCCGATTTAGCCCCGCCCCCCCGGTCTCACATCTGACGATGGCACGGGTGGGGGGCAGCACCCCCGAGTGCACATTTAGCCCCTCCCACTCCTCATTTAACCCCTCCCATTCCTCATTTAACCCCTCCCACTCCTTGTTTAACCCCTCCCCCATTGACCCCAGCCCATTTAGCCCCGCCCCCAGGCCCGATTTAGCCCCGCCCCCCGGCCTCACATCTGACGAGCAGCCTGACGATGGCGCGGGCGGGGGGCGGCACCCCCGAGTGCACATTTAACCCCTCCCATTCCTCATTTAACCCCTCCCACTCATTTAACCCCTCCCCCATTAACCCAACCCCTTTGGCTCCTCCCCCAGCCCATTTAGCCCCGCCCCCAGGCAGTTTAGCCCCGCCCCCGGCCTCACATCTGACGAGCAGCCGGACGATGGCGCGGGCGGGGGGCGGCACCCCCGAGTCCACCCTGCACTCGTAGGGACCCCCCAGGTCCCGCCGCGCCCCCGAGACCCTGAGGGCCCCCCCGGGACCCCCCGGCAGCGGCTCCAGCCCCGCGGGGAGATCCAGGGGGGACCCCGAGTCGCCCTGGGGGGGCAGAGAGAGGGAAAAGGGGCGGGAAATGGAGCTGGAATCGAAGCAAAATGGCCGAAAAATGGCACAAAATACACCCAAAATAACTAAAATAACGGCGCCGAAATTGACCCAAAATAGCCCAAAAGCTGCACTGAAATAGACCCGAAATAGCCCCAAAAATAGCCCCAAAATTGTCACAAAATTGCCTGAAAATAGCAAAAATAAAAGCACCAGAATAGCCCCGAAATAGGCCAGAAATTGGCCAAAAATAACCCAAAAATAACCCAAAAATGACACTGAAATTGACCCAAAATAGTCTAAAACCGGCACTGAAATAGCCCTAAAAATAGCCCCAAAATAGCCCCAAAATAGCCCGAAAATGGCCCCAAAAATAGCCAAAAAAAGCACCCTGAAATAATCAAAAATATTCTGAAAATAGCCCCGAAAATAGCCAAAAAAAGGGCACTGAAATAATCAAAAATATTCCGAAAACAGCCCCAAAAATAGCCAAAAAAAGCACCCTGAAATAATCAAAAATATTCCGAAAACAGCCCTGAAATATCCCAAAAATGGTCCTGAATATAACCCAAAATAGATCTAAAATAGCCCAGAAATAACCCAAAAATAGGACCAAAAATAACCCCAAAAATAGCCCAAAACCAGCACAGAAACAACGTAAAAATAACCCAAAAATGGCACCAAAATAACCCCAAAATAGCCCCAAAATGGCACCAAAAAATAGCCCCAAAGTAGCCCTGAAATGGACCAAAAATAGATCAAAAGTAGCCCTGGAATAGCCCCAAAATAGCCCAAATATAACCCAAAAATGGCACCGAAATAATCTCAAAACAACCCAAAAATGGCACAGAAATGGCACCAAAACCAACCCAAAAATAACCCCCAAAAAACCCCCAAAAACCTCCAAAACTCCCCCAAATCTTCTCCAAAATCCCCCCAAAATCTCCCCCAAATCCCCCCCTGGACCCCCCAAATCCCCCCCAAATTCCCCTCATTTCCTCCCTGGGACCCCCCAAATCCCCCCCAAATGCTCCCAAAATCCCCTCAGGATCCCCCAAATCCCCCCAGGGCCCATCAAATCCCCCCAAACTTGCCCAAATCTCCCCAAAATCTCCTCTAAACTCCCCCAAATCCCTCAAAATCCCCCCCATATCTCCTCGGGACCCACAAATCCCCCCCAGATTCTCCCCAAATCCCCCCTAAACCCCCCAAATCCCCTCAGGACCCCCCAAATCCTCCCCAAATCTCCCCCAGATCCCCCCCAAAACCCCCCACACCCCTCTCATATCCCCTTGGGACCCCCCAAATCCTCCCCATATCCCACCCGGACCCCCCAAATCCCCCCCAGATCATCCCCAAATCGCCCCAGGACCCCCTAAATTCCCCCAAATCCCCCCCAATCCCCCCCAAATCCCCCTGGGACCCCCTCAATCCCCCCAAATCCCCCCCAAATTCTCCCCGGACCCCCCCAATCCCCTCAGGACCCCCAAATCCCCCCAAAATCCCCTCCAAATCCCCCCCAAATCCCCCCCAAATCCCCCCAAATCCCCCTGGGACCCCCCAATCCCCCCCAAATCCCCCCAAATCCCCCTGGGACCCCCCAATCCCCCCAAATCCCCTCCAAATCCCCCCTAAGCCCCCCCAATCCCCCCAAATCCCCCCAATGCCCCCCAAATCCCCCCCAAATCCCCCCATATCCCCCCAGCCCTTTGCCCCTCACCAGCCGCGCCCACCGGACGCTCCCTGGGGGGAGGGGGCTCCCCTGGGCCTCGCACAGCAGCCGCCCCTCCCCCCCCTCGTCCACCACCACCGGGTCGGGGGCGCGGACGATGCTGGGGGGCACTGGGGGGGCGAAACGGGGGGGTCGGGGGGGGTCCCGGGGGGATTTGGGGGGGATCTGGGGGAGATTTGGGGTCCCAGGGGGAATTGGGGGGGTCCTGAAGGGATTTGGGAGAGATTTGGGGGGATTCGGGGGGGATTTGGAGGAGTTTTGGGGGAATTGGGGGGGGGGGGATTTGGAGGTCCCGTGGTGATTTGGGGTGGATTTGGGGGAAATTTGGGGGTCCCAGGGTGAATTGGGGGGGGATTTGGGGGTCCCAGGGGGAATTGGGGGGGATTTGGGGGTCCCAGGGGGAATTGGGGGGGGGGTTTGGAGGGGATCTGAGGGGATTTGGGGGAGATTTGGGGTCCCAGGGGGAATTGGGGGGGTTGGGGAGGATTTGGGGGGGGATTTGGGGGTCGCAGTGGGAATTGGGGGAGATTTGGGGGGATTTGGGGTCCCAGGGGGAATTGGGAGGGTTTGGGGGGGGTCCTGAAGGGATTTGGGGGGGTCCGGGGGATTTGGAGGAGTTTTGGGGGGATTTGGGGAGGATTTAGGGGTCCCGGGGGGATCTGAGGGGATTTGGGGGAATTGGGGGGGATTTGGGGGGTCCCGAGAGGTTTGGGGGGCGTTTGGGGGGGATTTGGTGGAAATTTTGGGGGGTCCCGTGGATATTGGAGGGGAATTTGAGGGGTCCCTGCGTAATTTGAGGGGGATTTGGGGGAGATTTGAGAAGTTTTGGGGGGGATTTGGGGTAATTCGGGGTCCATTCCGGGTGAATTTCGGGATAATTTTGGGTCCATTGCAGGTGAATTTTGGGGATAATTTTGAGATTATTTTGGGTCCATTCCGGGTGAATTTTGGGTTAATTCCGGGTGAATTCGGGGGTGGTTTCGGGGGTTCTTTTGGGATAATTTTGGGTCCATTCCGGGTGAATTCGGGGGTGAATTTTGGGGTGATTTTGGGTCCATTCCGTGTGAATTCGGGGGTGGTTTTCGGGGATTCTTTTAGGATAATTTTGGGTCAATTCCGGGTGAATTTTGGGGTGGTTTCCGGGGTTCTTTTAGGATAATTTTGGGTCCATTCCGGGTGAATTCGGGGGTGAATTTTGTGCTCATTCCGGGTGAATTTTGGGTCCATTCCGGGTGAATTTGGGGGTGGTTTTGGGGTTCTTTTAGGATAATTTTGGGTTCATTCTGGATGAATTTTGGGTCCATTCCGTGTGAATTCGGGGGTGGTTTCGGGGGTTCTTTTAGGATAATTTTGGGTCCATTCCGGGTGAATTCGGGGGCGAATTTTGGGTCCATTCCGTGTGAATTTGGGGGTGAATTTTGTGCTCATTCCGGGTGAATTTTGGGTCTATTCCGTGTGAATTCGGGGGTGATTTCGGGGGTTCTTTTAGGATAATTTTGGGTCCATTCCGTGTGAATTCGGGGCTGTTTTTGGGGATTCTTTCAGGACAATTTTGGGTCCATTCCGGGTGAATTTTGGGTCCATTCCGGGTGAATTTTGGGTCCATTCCGGGTGAATTCGGGGGTGAATTTTGGGGTTCTTTCAGGACAATTTTGGGTCCATTCCGGGTGAATTCGGGGCTGTTTTTGGGCTGGTTTTGGGGCTGTCCCGTACCCTGGACCTGCAGGGTGACGTCAGCGCCGGCCCCGCCCTCGGCATTGACGCACCACACCCGGTAGGCGGCGCTGTCGCCGCGCGTGACGTTGGCGATGACGAGAGCGCCCCCGGGCGAGAGCCGGAAGCGCGGGGAGCCCTCTGGGGGCGGGGCCACAAAGGGGGCGGGGCCACAAAGAGGGGCGGGGCCACAAAGGGGAGGATATTTTAAAAGGGGAGGGGTTTAAAAAGGGGGAAAGGTTTAAAAAGGGGGAGGGGTTGACGAAGAAGGGTTAACAAAGGGGGAGGAGTTTAGAAAGGGGCGGGGTTAAGAAAAGGGGGCGGGGTGGACAAAGGGGGTAATCAAAGGGGGCGGGGTTAACACAAGGGGCGGGGTTATAAAAGGGGGAGGGGTCATCAAAAGGGGAGTGGTTAAAATAGGGGGAGGGGTTAACAAAGGGGGCGGGGTTGACAAAGGGGTTAACACATGGGGCGGGGTTAACAAAAGGGGCGGGGTTAACAAAAGGGAGGAGTTAGCAAAGGAGCGGGGTTAACAAAAGGGGCGGGGTTAATAAAAGGGGCGGGGTTAAGAAGGGGGTTTAAAAGGGAGAGTGGTTTAAAAGGGGGAGGGGTAAACAAATGGGGCGGGGTTTAAAAAGGGGAGGGGTTGACAAAGGGGGCAGGATTACAAAGGGGGAGTGGCTCAGGGAGAGGCCACACCCACCGTGAGCGCCTGGGGCGTTCCCAGTGCTCCCAGTAAAGCCCTGGAACCCTCCCAGTGCTCCCAGTAACCTCCCAGTAACGCCCGTGGGCCATCCCAGTGCTCCCAGTAACATCCAGGAATCCTCCCAGTGCTCCCAGTAATGTCCCAGTCCCACCCAATCCCCTCCCAGTTTATCCCAGTCCATCCCAGTCCCCTCTCAATCCCTCCCAGTCCCTCCCAGTCCCCCCCAGTTCCCCCCAGTCCCTCCCAGTCCCCCCCAGTTTATCCCAGTCCATCCCAGTCCATCCCAGTTCCCTCCCAGTCCCTCCCAGTTTATCCCAGTTCCCTCCCAGTCCCTCCCAGTCCCCTCCCAGTTTATCCCAGTCCCTCCCAGTTTATCCCAGTTCCCTCCCAGTCCCTCCCAGTCCCCTCCCAGTTTATCCCAGTCCCTCCCAATCCCCCCCAGACCCTCCCAGTCCCTCCCAGTTCCCATCCCAGTCCCTCCCAATCCCTCCCAGTCCCTCCCAGTTTATCCCAGTCCCTCCCAGTCCCTCCCAGTCCCTCCCAGTCCCTCCCAGTTTATCCCAGTTTATCCCAGTTTGTCCCAGTACCGGGGTTGATGCCCCTCCCCCGGACGCTCCAGGTGCACCCCTGGGCTGGGGGATGGGCTCGCACCGACAGCCCCAGAACAGCCTCGGAACCTTCCGGAACCAGCACGGGGGAGGGGCCCGCGCTCACCAGCGGCGCGTCTGCACCAGCAAAAACCAGTATGGACCAGTATGGACCAGTACGAACCAGTATGAGCCATTATAAACCAGTATGAACCAGTATGGACCAGTATGGACCAGTACGGACCAGTATAAACCAGTATGAACCAGTCCGAACCAGTACACACCAGTATGAACCAGTATGAACCAGTACGAACCAGTATGGCACCCGTCAGCTCCCAGTCCTCTCCCAGTCCCTCCCAGTCTATCCCAGTATAAACCAGTAACCTTTCATAACCCTCCCAGTCCATCCCAGTCCCTCCCAGTATAACCCAGTATAAACCAGTAACCCCAAATCCCCTCTTTAACCCCTCCCAGTTCCTCCCAGTTCCTCCCAGTATAAACCAGTAACTACCAGTCCCTCCCAATATATCCCAGTAAAAACCAGTAAGCCTTCCCAGGCCCTCCCAGTATAAACCAGTACATCCTAGTCACCTCCCAGTTCTCTCCCAGTATAAACCAGTAACCCTTTATAACGCCCCCAGTCCATCCCAGTCCATTCCAGTCCCTCCCAGTATAAACCAGTATGTCCTAGTCACCTCCCAGTTCCCTCCCAGTCCCTCCCAGTTTATCCCAGTATAAACCAGTCCCTCCCAGTCCCTCCCAGTTTATCCCAGTATAAACCAGTCCCTCCCAGTATATCCCAGTACAAACCAGTAACCCTTTACGATCCTCCCAGTCCCTCCCAGTATAACCCAGTCCCTCCCAGTTTATCCCAGTATAACCCAGTCCCTCCCAGTCCCTCCCAGTATAACCCAGTCCCTCCCAGTCCCTCCCAGTATAACCCAGTCCCTCCCAGTTTATCCCAGTATAACCCAGTCCCTCCCAGTCCCTCCCAGTTTATCCCAGTATAACCCAGTCCCTCCCGGGCTCTCACGGCGCAGGCGCAGGATGTGGGCGGAGCTAACGGCCACGCCCAGCCGCGCGCTCCAGGCCCGGCACGTGATTGGCTGATCCTGGAGCTCCAGCGCCCCCTGCAGGTGCAGCCGTGACCCCGCCGTGACCCCGCCGTGGGGGGCGGGGCTGGGGGGGAGGGGCAGCCCCGGATCCCTGCGGGGAACTGGGAGTTACTGGTTTGTACTGGGAGGGACTGGGAGGGGAACTGGGAGTTACTGGTTTGGACTGGGAGGGACTGGGAGGGGAACTGGGAGTTACTGGTTTGGACTGGGAGGGACTGGGAGGGGATTAGGGGGGACTGGGAGGGGAACTGGGGTTACTGGTTTATACTGGGAGGGACTTGGAGGGGAACTGGGAGTTACTGGGATGGACTGGGAGGGACAGGGAGGGGAACTGGGGTTACTGGGATGGACTGGGAGGGGAACTGGGAGTTACTGGGATGGAACTGGGATATACTGGGAGGGGAACCGGGGTTACTGGTTTATACTGGGAGGGACTGGGAGGGGATTGGGAGGGACTGGGAGGGGAACTGGGGTTACTGAGGGGGGACTGGAAGGGACTGGGAGTTACTGGGATGGACTGGGATATACTGGGAGGGAAACTGAGGTTACTGGTTTGTACTGGGAGGGACTGGGAGGGGACTGGGAGGGGAACTGGGAGTTACTGGTTTATACTGGAGGGACTGGGAGGAGATTGGGGGGGACTGGGATAAACTGGGAGGGGCTAAAGAGAGGATTTGGGGTTACTGGTTTATACTGGGAGGGACTGGGAGCACTGAGGGAGTCGCTGGTGTTACTGGGAAGGGTGTCAGGGGTTACTGGTTTATACTGGGAGGTTGCTGGTTTATACTGGGACGTCACTGGTGTTACTGAGGGGTTACTGGGAGGCTCTCAGGGGTCACTGGTGTTACTGGGAGGGGACTGGTCTATACTGGTCTATACTGGTCTATACTGGTCTATACTGGTTTGTACTGGTGCTCACGGGGCGTGGCCGGGCCGGATCCAGGTGAGCTCCGGGGCCGGGTGGGCGGGGCCAGCGCGGCACGTGAGCGAGAGGGCGTGGCCAGGGCGGGGCTCCCGCGGGGACACCGAGATGGAGACGGACTGGGCTGGAACTGGGACAAACTGGGATGGACTGGGAGCGACTGGGAGGGACTGGGAGGGGATCCAAACCAGTCCCTCCCAGTAACTCCCAGTCCAAACCAGTAACTCCCAGTCTGTCCCAGTAACTCCCAGTCCCTCCCAGTTCCTGCCCAGTCCCTCCCAGTATAAACCAGTTCCCTCCCAGTCCTTCCCAGTTTATCCCAGTCCCCTCCCAGTCACTCCCAGTATAACCCAATCCCCTCCCAATTCCCTCCCAGTGTAAACCAGTATAACACAATCCCTTCCCAGTCGCTCCCAGTTGCTCCCAGTCGCTCCCACTCCATCCCAGTCCCCTCCCAGTCCATCCCACTTCCTCCCAGTCCTCTCCCAGTATAAAACAGTGTAAACCAGTGTAAACCAGTATAACCCAGCCCCCTCCCAGTCCCTCCCAATCCCCCCCCCAGTCCCTCCCAGTCGCTCCCAGTATATCCCAGTATAACCCAGTCCCTCCCAATCCCCCCCCCAGTCCCTCCCAGTCGCTCCCAGTATATCCCAGTATAACCCAGTCCCTCCCAATCCCCTCCCAGTTTTCCCCCAGTTCCCTCCCAGTCTCTCCCAATCCTCTCCCAGTCCCCCCCAATCCCCCCCCCAGTCCCCCCCAGTCCCTCCCAGTCCCTCCCAGTATAACCCAGTCCCCTCAGAGTCCCTCCCAATCCCCTCCCAGTCCCCCCAGTCTCTCCCAGTATATCCCAGTATAACCCAGTCCCTCCCAGTCCCCCCCAGTCCCTCCCAATATAACCCAGTATATCCCAGTCCCCCCCAGTCTCTCCCAATCCCCCCCAATCCCCTCCCAGTCTCTCCCAGTATATCCCAGTATAACCCAGTCCCCCCCAATCCCCTCCCAATCCCCCCCAGTCCCTCCCAGTCGCTCCCAGTATCCCCAGCCCACTCTCACAGATCACTCTCAGCCGCACGGGGGCGCTGCGGGTGGGCGGCGCCCCCTGGCGGGCGGGCGCGGCCTCGCACCGGAAGTTGGCGCCGTTGTCGCCGGGCGCGAGGGTCACGTGCAGCGCGCGCGAGGTCACGTGACCCGAGCGGCTCTGGGGCGGGGCTTCCGAAAGGGGGCGGCCGTCCTGGGGGGGGGGGAGGGGCTTGGGTGAACTGGGATGGACTGGGATAAACTGGGATAAACTGGGATAAACTGATTGGGAGAGACTGGGATAAACTGGGAAGGACTGGGAGAGACTGGGATAAACTGGGATAAACTGATTGGGAGAGACTGGGATAAACTGGGAGGGACTGGGAGAGACTGGGAGGGACTGGGAGGGGATTGGGAGAGACTGGGATAAACTGGGAGGGGATTGGGAGAGACTGGGAGAGACTGGGATAAACTGGGAGGGGATTGGGAGAGACTGGGATAAACTGGGAAGGACAGCGAGGGGATTGGGATGGACTGGGAGGAACTGGGATAAACTGGGAGGGATTGGGAGAGACTGGGAGGGACTGGGAGGGGATTGGGAGGGACTGGGATAAACTGGGAGGGGATTGGGAGGGACTGGGAGGGGATTGGGATGGACTGGGAGGGGATTGGGATGGACTGGGAGGGGATTGGGATGGACTGGGAGGGAACTGGGAGGGGTTTGGGAGGGACTGAGGGGACTGGGTTATACTGGGAGAGACTGGGAGAGAACTGGGAGGGACTGGGAGGGCTCTGTGAGGGACTGGGTTATACTGGTTTACACTGGTTTATACTGGGAGGGACTGGGAGAGGACTGGGAGGAAGTGGGATAAACTGGGATAAACTGGGAGGGGACTGGGATGGACTGGGATAAACTGGGAGGGGACTGGGAGCGACTGGGAAGGGATTGTGTTATACTGGTTTACACTGGGAGGGGATTGGGAGGGGATTGGGTTATACTGGGATAAACTGGGAGGGACTGGGATGGACTGGGTTATACTGGGAGGGACTGGGATAAACTGGGATAAACTGGGAGGGACTGGGAGGAGTTTGGGGGGAATTTTAGGATTTTTGGGGGCATTGTTTGAGAATATTTCAGATTTTTTGGGAGATTTTTTAGGACGTTTTCAGAATTTTCAAGTTGAGATTTTGGGGAGATTTTTGGGATTTTTTGGAATTTTTGGGGGAGATTTTTGGAGGCAAATTTTTGGGAGATTTTTGGAATTTTGGGAAGAAAATTGTGGGATTTTTTGGGATATTTTGGGATTTTTGGGGGGGATTTTTTCGGAGATTTTTGGGATTTTTAGGGGGAAATTTTGGGATTTTTTTTAAATATTTTGGGATTTTTTGGGGGATTTTGGGGATTTTTAGGGGGGAACTTTTGGGATTTTTTTTGGATATTTTGGGATTTTTGTGGGGGATTTTTTCAGGGGAAAATTGTGGGATTTTTTGGAAATATTTTTAGATTTTTTCCAGGAAATTTTTGCAAATATTTTGTGGATATTTTGGGGGAACATTTAGGATATTTTGGGGTTATTTCGTCCATTTTTTCAGATATTTTTCAGCTATTTCAGGGAAATTTGGGGAACGCTCCGGGAATATTTCGAGGAAAGGTTTGGGAACATTTTTGGGGACATTCGGGGCCATTTTGGGATTTTTTGGGGCCATTTTTGGGGCCGTTCTCACCTTGCTCCAGGTGAGTTTGGGGGCCGGGTGCCCCCCCCGGGCGTGGCACAGCAGCCGCAGCCCCTCCCCCACCCGGAAGGTGGCGTTGGGGGGCGGGGCCTCGACCCAGAGAGCCTGGGGCGGGTCTGGGGGCGGGGCCAGACAGGGACACGCCCCCTTTTAGAGGGACACGCCCCTGGTACAGGGACACGCCCCTTTCTTAAAGGGACATGCCCCTGTTAAAGGGACACGCCCCGTTTAAAGAGGACACGCCCCCTTTTAAAGGGGCACATCCCCAATCCCTCCCAGTTCATCCCAGTATAAATCAGTAACCTCCCAGTCCCTCCCAGTTTGTCCCAGTCCCTGCCAGTTTGATCCCAGTTCCCTCCCAGTCCCTCCCAGTCCCTCCCAGTCCATCCCAGTCCCTCACAATCCCCTCACATTTCATCCCAGTCCCTCCCAGTCCCTCCCAGTTTGATCCCAGTTTATCCCAGTCCCTCCCAGTCCCTCCCAGTTTATCCCATTCCCCTCCCACTCCTTCCCAATCCTCTCCCAGTCCCTCCCAATATAAACCATTAACATCCCAGTATATCCCAGTCCCCTCCCAGTCTCTCCCAGTCCCTCCCAGTATAACCCAGTCACTCACGATCCCCTCCCAGTATAAACCAGTCCCTCCCAGTCCCTCCCAGTATAAACCAGTCCCTCCCATTCCCCTTCCAGTCCCTCCCAGTCCCTCCCAGTATAACCCAGTATATCCCAATCCCTTCCCAGCGCCATTCCCAGCACATCCCAGTATAACCAGCCCCATTCCCAGTCGCTCCCAGCCCCATTCCCAGTATGTCCCAGTATGTCCCAGTATGGTCTCACGGCTCACGCTGACCGTCACCGTCACGCTCCGGGTCCCCACCCCGGGGGTCTCGGCCTCGCACACCAGGGGGGCCCCGTGGTCCTGGCTCCGCCCCCGCAGCGTCAGATTGGAATAGGCCCCGCCCCCCTGGGGGTCATTGAGAGGTCGCGGGGTCACTCGGGGTCAGGGGTCACTCATTGGTCGCTCCCAGTTTATCCCAGTATAAACCAGTGCCCTCCCAGTTCCCTCCCAGTTCCCTCCCAGTATATCCCAGTATATCCCAGTATAACCCAGTATAACCCAGTTCCATCCCAGTCCCTCCAAGTATATACCAGTCCCCCCCAGTTCCCTCCCAGTATAAACCAGTATATCCCAGTATAACCCAGTCCCCTACCAGTTCCTCCCAGTATATCCCAGTCCCCTCCCAGTCCCTCCCAGTCCATTCCAGTCCCTCCCAGTATAACCCAGTTCCCTCCCAGTCCCCCCCCAGTCCCCTCCCAGTATATCCCAGTTCCATCCCAGTATATCCCAGTTCCATCCCAGTCCCCTCCCAGTATATCCCAGTATATCCCAGTTCTATCCAAGTCCATCCCAGTAAATCCCAGTATATCCCAGTCCATCCCAGTGCCCCCCAATCCCCTCCCAGTAAATCCCAGTCCCCTCCCAGTATATCCCAGTCCCCTCCCGGTATATCCCAGTCCCCTCCCAGTCCCTCCCAGTCCATCCCAGTCCATCCCAGTCCCCTCCCAGTATATCCCAGTCCCCTCCCAGTCCATCCCAGTCCATCCCAGTCCCCTCCCGGTCCATCCCAGTCCATCCCAGTCCCATCCCAGTCCATCCCAGTCCATCCCAGTCCCTCACTGGTGCGGGTCCCTCGCTGCTGGGGCTCAGCCGGGTCCCCCCCAGCCACCAGCGCAGCCGTACTGGGGGGTTACTGGGAGCACTGGTGCAGCTCAGCTCCGCCTCCCCGCCCTCGGGCACCGCCCCCGAGCCCAGCACCGTCAGCTCCGAGGGGCCGTCTGCCAGTACAGACCAGGAGGGACCAGTAAGGACCAGTATGGACCAGTATAAACCAGTATAAACCATTATAAACCAGTATGGACCAGTATGGACCATTATAAACCATTATAAACCAGTATGGAGCAATATAAACCAGTATAAACCATTATAAACCAGTATGAAGCAGTATGGGCCAGTATGGACCAGTAAGGACTGGTATGGACCAATATGGGCCAGTACAAACCAGTATGGACCAGTTTGGACCAGTATAAACCATTATAAACCAGTATGGACCAGTATAAACCAGGTCCATCTCCAATCCCTCCCAGTTCCCTCCCAGTCCCTCCCAGTCCCTCCCAGTTCCCTCCCAGTCCCTCCCAGTCCCTCCCAGTCCATCCCAGTTCCCTCCCAGTTCCCTCCCAGTTTACCCCAGTTTATCCCAGTTCCCTCCCAGGTCCTCACACGCCACTCGCAGTTTGACGCTGGAGCTGGCCCCGCCCCCCGGAAGTGACGTCACGGCGCGGCACCGCAGGGTGGCGCCATCGTCCTCGGGGGCGGGGCGGAGCACGAGCCGCGTCCTGGCCACGCCCCCTTCGTCCTCTGACCACGCCCCCGCCAGGGGGAGCCCGTCCTGAGGGGGCGGGGCCAGAGAAAAGGGGCGTGGTTAAATCGAGGCCACGCCCATAAATGGCTCCCCGGGCCTTCCAGTTTGATCCCAATGATTCCCAGTAACTCCCAGTATGATCCCAGTTTGATCCCAGTGCCCTCCCACTAAATCCCAGTGATTCCCAGTAACTCCCAGTGCCTCCCAGTATGATCCCAGTAACTCCCAGTAATTCCCAGCACCTCCCAGTATGGTCACAATACTTCCCAGTTTGATCCCAGTAACCTCCCAGTTTGATCCCAGTGGCTCCCAGTCTCCCCCAATCCCCTCCCAGTTCTCTCCCAGTTCCCTCCCAGTTTATCCCAGTCCCTCCCAGTGGCTCCCAGTATAAACCAGTCCCTCACAATCCCCTCACATTTCATCCCAGTCCCCTCCCAGTCCCCCCCAGTACCTCCCAGTTTGATCCCAGTCCCCTCCCAGTGGCTCCCAGTATAAACCAGTCCCTCCCAAGCCCCTCACATTTCATCCCAGTCGCTCCCAGTTTGATCCCAGTTTGATCCCAGTCCCCCCCAGTTCTTCCCAGTTCCCTCCCAGTAACCTTCGTTCCCCTCCCAGTCCCTCCCAGTTTATCCCATTTCCCTCCCAGTCCCTCCCAGTATAAACCAGTCCCTCACAATCCCCTCACATTTCAGCCCAGTGCCTCCCAGTCGCTCCCAGTTTGATCCCAGTCCCTCCCAGTCCCTCCCAGTTTGATCCCAGTCCCTCCCAGTCCCTCCCAGTTTGATCCCAGTTCCCTCCCAGTCCCTCCCAGTTTGTCCCAGTTCCCTCCCAGTCCATCCCAGTCCCCTCCCAGTCACTCCCAGTTTGATCCCAGTCGCTCCCAGTCCCTCCCACTTTCTTCCCAGTCCCTTCCAGTCCCTCCCAGTTCCCCCCAATCCCCTCCCAGTGGCTCCCAGTATAAATCAATAACCTCCCAGTATATCCCAGTTTGATCCCAGTCCATCCCAGTCCCTCCCAGTATAAACCAGTCCCTCACAATCCCCTCACATTTCACCCCAGTGCCTCCCAGTCCCTCCCAGTCCCTCCCAGTTTGATCCCAGTCCCTCCCAGTTTATCCCAGTCCCTCCCAGTCCCTCCCAGTCCCTCCCAGTTTATCCCAGTCCCTCCCAGTCGCTCCCAGTTTGATCCCAGTCCCTCCCAGTATAACCAGTATAACCAGTACCTTGTCCCAGTGCAGACTGGGCGGGGGCCGCCCCCCCCGGCTCAGGCAGAGCAGCTGCAGCTCCTCCCCCGCCCGGACCAGTGCGGGCAGGCCCTCGATACTGGGAGCACTGGGAGGGACTGGGAGGGCAGCGGGGGTCACTGGGAGGGACTGGGATAAACTGGGATAAACTGGGAGGGACTGGGAGGGACTGGGATGGACTGGGATCAAACTGGGAGGGACTGGGAGGGCAGCGGGGGTCACTGGGAGGGACTGGGATGGACTGGGATCAAACTGGGAGGGAACTGGGAGGGACTGGGAGGGACTGGGATAAACTGGGATCAAACTGGGAGGGACTGGGAGGGACTGGGATAAACTGGGATCAAACTGGGAGGGACTGGGAGGGACTGGGGGGCACTGGGAGGGACTGGGATCAAACTGGGAGGGACTGGGATGAAATGTGAGGGGATTGTGAGGGATTGGTTTATACTGGGAGGGACTGGGATAAACTGGGATATACTGGGAGGTTATTGGTTTATACTGGGAGGGACTGGGAGGGGATTGGAGGGAACTGGGACAAACTGGGAGGGACTGGTTTATACTGGGAGAGACCGGAGGGGACTGGGAGGGACTGGGAGGGAACTGGGAGGGAACTGGGATAAACTGGGACAAACTGGCTCACCAGGCAGGTCCAGCCACAGTTTGGGGTGAATTTGGGGATTTTTTGGGATATTTTTGGTGGATATTATGGGATGCCCGTCACTCACCCGCCAGGTGCAGCCGCAGTTTGGGGTGAATTTGGAGTTTTTTGGGTTATTTTTTGGGGATATTTGGTGGTTATTATGGGATGTCCCCGCTCACACCGCCAGGTGCAGCCGCAGTTTGGGGTGAATTTGGCGTTTTTGGGGATATTTTTGGGGATATTTTGGTGGTTATTATGGGATGCCCTCACTCCCCAGCCATGTCCAGCCGCAGTTTGGGGTCAGGTTTGGGTGAATTTTGGGGGTTTTTTGGCCTATTTTAGGATTTTTTGGTATATTTTGGGCTATTTTGGGCTATTTTGGGCTATTTTGGGTTTTTTTGGGGATATTTTCGGGTTTTTTGGGGATATTTTGGTGGTTATTATGGGATGTCCCCGCTCACCCGCCAGGTCCAGCCGCAGTTTGGGGTTTTTTGGGATATTTTGGGATATTTTTGGGGGATATTTTGGTGGTTATTATGGGATGCCCTCACTCCCCAGCCATGTCCAGCCGCAGTTTGGGGTCAGGTTTGGGTGAATTTTGGGGCTTTTTGGGACATTTTAGGACATTTTGGGCTATTTTTGGGGGATATTTTGGGATATTTTGGGTTATTTTGGGTTATTTTTGGGGATATTTTTGGGTTTTTCGGGATATTTTGGTGGATATTATGGGATGCCCGTCACTCACCCGCCAGGTCCAGCCGCAGTTTGGGGTGAATTTTTGGGGTTATTTGGGGATATTTTGGGTTATTTTGGGTTATTTTGGGGATATTTTCGGGTTTATTTGGGGATATTTTTGGTGGATATTATGGGATGCCCGTCACTCACCCGCCAGGTGCAGCCGCAGTTTGGGGTGAATTTGGGATATTTTGGGTTATTTTGGGGATATTTTCGGGTTTTTTGGGGATATTTGGTGGTTATTATGGGATGTCCCCGCTCACCCGCCAGGTGCAGCCGCAGTTTGGGGTAAATTTGGGGTTTTTGGGGATATTTTTGGGGATATTTTGGTGGTTATTATGGGATGCCCTCGCTCACCCGCCAGGTGCAGCCGCAGTTTGGGGATATTTTCGGGTTATTTTGGGTTATTTTGGGATATTTTTGGGGGTTATTATGGGATGCCCGTCACTCACCCGCCAGGTGCAGCCGCAGTTTGGGGTGAATTTGGGGATTTTTGGGGATATTTTTGGGGGTTATTATGGGATGTCCCCGCTCACCCGCCAGGTGCAGCCGCAGTTTGGGGTGAATTTGGGGATTTTTGGGGATATTTTGGGGGTTATTATGGGATGCCCGTCACTCACCCGCCAGGTGCAGCCGCAGTTTGGGGTGAATTTGGGATTTTTTTGGGTTATTTTTTGGGGATATTTTTGGGGGATATTATGGGATGCCTGTCACTCACACGCCAGGTGCAGCCGCAGTTTGGGGTCAGGTTTGGGTGAATTTGGGGATTTTTGGGGATATTTTTGGTGGTTATTATGGGATGCCCGTCACTCACCCGCCAGGTGCAGGCGCAGTTTGGGGTGAATTTGGGTTATTTTGGGGATATTTTGGGGGTTATTATGGGATGCCCGTCACTCACCCGCCAGGTGCAGCCGCAGTTTGGGGTGAATTTTGGGTTATTTTGGGGATATTTTTGGTGGTTATTATGGGATGTCCCCACTCACCCGCCAGGTGCAGCCGCAGTTTGGGGTGAATTTGGGGATTTTTGGGGATATTTTGGGGGTTATTATGGGATGTCCCCGCTCACCCGCCAGGTGCAGCCGCAGTTTGGGGTAAATTTGGGGTTTTTGGGGATATTTTTGGGGATATTTTGGTGGTTATTATGGGATGCCCTCGCTCACCCGCCAGGTGCAGCCGCAGTTTGGGGATATTTTCGGGTTATTTTGGGTTATTTTGGGATATTTTTGGGGGTTATTATGGGATGTCCCCACTCACCCGCCAGGTGCAGCCGCAGTTTGGGGTGAATTTGGGATTTTTTTGGGTTATTTTTTGGGGATATTTTTGGGGGATATTATGGGATGCCCGTCACTCACCCGCCAGGTGCAGGCGCAGTTTGGGGTGAATTTGGGGATTTTTGGGGATATTTTGGGGGTTATTATGGGATGCCCGTCACTCACCCGCCAGGTGCAGGCGCATCCCGGCCGTGCCCGGAGCCGCCCCGGCCGCGTTCGAGGCCGAGCAGAGCAGGAGGAGCCCCTGGAGAGCCGGGCTGGGAACGAGCCTGGAACGGGAACTGGGATGGACTGGGAGGGACTGGGAGAGACTGGGAGGGACTGGGAGGGACTGGGATGGACTGGGAGGGACTGGGAGAGGATTGGGGGGAACTGGGAGGGACTGGGAGGGAACTGGTTTATACTGGGATGGACTGGGAGGGACTGGGAGGGACTGGGATCAAACTGGGAGGGACTGGGAGGGGAAATGGGAGGGGAACTGGCCATACTGGTTTGTACTGGTTTGGACTGGGGGGCACTGGGAGGGATTTGGAAGAGACTGGGAGGTTACTGGTTTGTACTGGGAGGGACTGGGAGGGGAAATGGGAGGGGAAATGGGAGGGGAAATGGGGTTACTGGTTTGTACTGGTTTGTACTGGGAGGGACTGGGAAGGGAAATGGGAGGGACCGGGATGGACTGGGAGGGAAACTGGGGTTACTGGTTTGTACTGGGATGGGACAGAGACAGACTGGGAGGGACTGGGAGTTACTGGTTTATACTGGGATGAACTGGGAGGGCACTGGGAAGGGATTGGGAGGGAACTGGGAGGGGACTGGGTTATACTGGGATGTTACTGGTTTATACTGGGAGGGCACTGGGGAGGGACTGGGACTGGTTTGGGATCCCCAGGTTGGTTTCTACTGGTCCCTACTGGTTTCTACTGGTTTGTTGGGGTTTATACTGGTCTGTACTGGTCTATACTGGTTTGTACTGGTCCATACTGGTCCATACTGGTCCATACTGGTCTATACTGGTCTATACTGGTCTGTACTGGTCTATACTGGTCTATACTGGTCCGTACTGGTGCTGACCTGGCCGTGGCCTCGCTGGAGCTCAGTTTGGGGTGGGACCCCTCGAACACCCGGGAGGAGACGTCGGGCAGGGGCTCCTCCCCTGCAGCCAAAAATCACCAAAAATCACCAAAATCACCCCAAAATCACCTCAAATGCCCCAAATCAACTGAAATTCACCCAAAACCACCCCAGATTGGCCCCAAAATTGCCCAAAATTTCTCTAAATCAGCCCAAAATCAGCCCCAAAATCAGCCCCAAAATCAGCCCAAAAATCACCAAAAATGCCCCCAAAATCAGCCCAAAAATCACCTCAAATGCTCCAAATAATCTGAAAATCACCCAAAACCACCCCAGATTGGCCCCAAAATCGCCCAAAATTTCTTTAAATCAGCCCAAAATCAGCCCCAAAAATCGCCAAAAACACCCCCAAAAATCAGCCCAAAATCACCCAAAATTGCCCCCAAATGCCCCAAAATTGTCCCAAATTGCCCCAAAATGACCCAAATAAACTCAAAATCACCCCAAAATCACCCAAAATTGCCCCAAATCGCCCAAAATTGCCCAAAATCGCCCAAAATTGCCCAAAATGGCCCAAAACGGCCCCAAATTCTCACCCAGGCGCAGCTCCAGGGTGGGGGCGGGGCGAGCGTCGTGGGCGCGGCAGCGAATCTGAACCTCGGCCCCGCCCACCAGGGGAAGCTCCGCCCCCTCCAGCAGCTCCAGCTGGGGGGAACTGGGAGGGACTGGGAGAGACTGGGAGTGACTGGGAGGGAACTGGGATCGAACTGGGAGGGACTGGGATAAACTGGGAGGGACTGGGAGGGAACTGGGATCGAACTGGGATCGAACTGGGATAAACTGGGAGGGACTGGGACAAACTGGGAGGGACTGGGAGTGACTGGGACAAACTGGGAGTAACTGGGAGGGAACTGGGAGAGACTGGGAGGGGATTGGGAGGTTACTGGTTTATACTGGGAAGGAACTGGGAGGTCCTGGAGAAGCTTTCGGGGAAATTTGGGGGATTTTGGGAGATACTGGGAGATATTCCCAGTCCATCCCAGTCCCTCCCAGTTTGATCCCAGTCCCTCCCAGTCCATCCCAGTAACCCCTAACCCTAAACCAGTAACGAAAATCCCCGAACCAGTATAAACCAGTAATACCAAATCCCCTCCCAGTCCCTCCCAATCCCTCCCAGTCCCTCCCAGTCCCTCCCAGTTTGTCCCAGTTTATCCCAGTTCCCTCCCAGTTTGTCCCAGTTTGATCCCAGTCCCTCCCAGTCCCTCCCAGTCCCTCCCAGTTTGTCCCAGTCCATCCCAGTCCATCCCAGTTTGATCCCAGTCCCTCCCAGTCCCTCCCAGTCCCTCCCAGTTTGATCCCAGTCCCTCCCAGTCCATCCCAGTTTACCCAGTACACTGAGCTGGGCGGGCCGGGACGCTCGGGTCTCGTTCCCCTCCCCCGCCTGGCAGGTGAAGACGTCGTCGTCCTCCAGGGTCACCGGGCGGATCCGCAGGTGGTGCTCACCTGGACACGCCCACCTCAGGCCACGCCCACCTCAGGCCACACCCACCTGATCCCAACCCTTTAGCCACGCCCCCTCTGACCATGCCCATTTATGTCCCAAATTTTTAGCCCCGCCCCTTTAACGGCCACACCCCTTTGACCAAGACCTTTAGCCCCGCCCCCTTTATGTCCCCTTTAGTCCCACCCCCCTTTAGCCACGCCCATTCCCGACCCCCCTTTAGCCACGCCCCATTGTGACCATACCCCTGAAACCCCGCCCCCTTAACCCCACCCCTTTAACCACTTCCTTTGGCCACGCCCCTTTTCCCCTTTAGCCCCGCCCACTCAGACACGCCCGTTTACGCCTTCACCCCCTTTAAGCCCCGCCCACCTTTGGCAGGGTCTCCGACCAATCGGTAGCGAGGATGGGCCCGGGTGGGCGTGGCCCCGAGCATGAGCCCGGCCCTCGACCACTGCACAGCCACGCCCACCCTGGCCCTGCAGCGAAGCTCCGCCCCCTGGCCCAGAACCACGCTGTGATTGGCAGGTTCCTCCAGGAAGGGCGGGGCCAAGGGGGCGGAGCCTGAGGGGGGAGAGGGAGCGGCCTCTGAGTGACCCTGAGTGACCTCTGACCCCTGCGTGACCCCTGTGTGACCCCTGCCTGACCTTTGACCCCGCAGCTCCCGATGGCCGCCAGCGCCAGCACCGCCTGCCGGGGGTCAAAGGTCAGAGGTCAAACCCAAAAAATTTCACCCCAAAATTCCCCAAATTTTTCCCTAAAATCGATCCTAAAATCCCCAAAATTTCCCCCCCAAAATCCTGAAAATTTTCCCCAAAAATTCCCCCCAAACCCCTCTGGGACCCCCCCCCCAATAAAACCCACCCAGAACCCCCCAAAATTCCCCAAAAAATCCCCTCAGGACACCCCAAAATCCCCCCAAAATTCCCCAAAAAACCCCCTCAGGACACCCCAAAATCCCCCAAAATTCCCCCCAAAAAATCCCCTCAGGACACCCCAAAATCCCCCAAAATTCCCCCAAAATTCCCCCAGAATCCCCAAAATTCCTTCAGGACACCCCAAACCCACCCAGAATCCCCCAAAGTTCCCCCAAAATTTTTAGGGACCCCCCCCAAATTTCCTCCAGACCCCTCCGGGACCCCCCAAAATTCCCCCCAAATCCCCCCCAAATCCCTTCAGGATCCCCCAAAATTCCCCCAAATTTCTTTCAGGACCCCCCCCAAATTCCCCCTCAAACCCCCCCAAATTCCCCCCAAATCCCCCCAAGACCCCCCCAAACATCCCCTAAACCCCTCAGGATCCCCCAAAATTCCCCCAAATTCCCACCGGGACCCCCCCAAAAATTCCCTCAAAACCCATTGGGACCCCCCCCAAAATTCCCCCAAAATCCCCTTGGGGCTCCCCAGATTCTCCCCCCAAAATTCCCCCCAAATCCCCCCCAAATCCCTTCAGGATCCCCCAAATTCCCCCCAAATTTCTTTCGGGACCCCCCCCCCAGGTCCCCCCAAAATCCCCTCGGGCCCCCCCCAAATTGTCCCCAAATCCCGCCCGGGACCCCCCAAAATTCCCCCAAATTCCACCCAGGACCCCCTAAAATTCCCCCAAATCCGCTGAAATTCCCCTCAGGACCCCCCAAAATCCCCCCAGATTCTTCCAGGACCCCCCAAATCTCCCCAAAATCCCCTTGGCACCTCCCAAAATCCCCCCAAATTCCCCCAAAATGCCCCGAAATCCCCCTGAATTCCACTAAACCCCCCCAGGACCCCCCAAATTCTTTCAGGACCCCCCCAAATCCCCCTCAAATGGTTCGGGACCCCCCCAAAATCCCCTCGGGACCCCCCAGATCCCCCCAAAATTCCCCCAAACCACTCAGGACCCCCCAAAATCCCCCCCAGGACCCCCCAAATTCCCCTAAAACCTCTCGGCCCCCCCCAAATTGTCCCCAAATCCCCCAAATCCCGCCCGGGACCCCCCAAAATTCCCCCAAATTCCCCCCCCCCCCCCGGCCCCTCCCCCACTCACCCAGCCCAGCCCCTCCCCCATCCCCGCTCGCGCCCCGCCGCCTTTGGGGGGGGGAGGGGCCCCGGGACCCCTTTTTGGGGGGAGGGGGGCGGGGCTTGAGGCCACGCCCCCAGGTCTCGGCCACGCCCCCTCCGCGCGCTCCCATTGGCGGAGCCGGGATCGGGAATTTGGGGAATGCGGGGGAGGGGCGGGGCCGGGGCCGGGGGGAGGGGCGGGACGGGAACCCCCCCCGGAATTCCCCGAAATGGCAGAAAATGCCCCAAAATCAACGAAAAATGGCACAAAATGCCCCGAAATCAACCAAAAATGGCACAAAATGCCCCAAAATCAGCCGGGATTCCACAAAACGCCCCAAAATCAACGGAAAATGGCACAAAACGACCAAAAATCAACGAAAAATGGCACAAAATGCCCCAAAATCCACCAAAAATGGCACAAAACGCCCCAAAAATCAACGAAAAGTTGCAGAAAATGCCCCGAAATCAACCAAAAATGGCACAAAATGTCCCAAAATCAGCCGGGATTCCACAAAACGCCCCCCAAAATCAGCAGAAATCCGCAAAATTCACCCCCAAATGCCCCAAAATCCACCCGAAATTCCCCAAAATCCCCCAAATTCACCCGAAATTCCCCAAGATTCCACAAATTTCCCCCCAAATTCTCCAAAATTCCCCCAAAATTCCCCCAAAATCCCCCCAAATTCCCCCAAAATCCCCACAGATTCACCTGCATTACCCAAATTCACCCGAAATTCCCCCAAATTCCCCCCAAATCACCCGAAATTCCACCAAATCCCCCCCAAAAATTCATCCCAAAATTCCGCAAAAGCCCCCCGAAATTCCCCCCAAATTCTCAAAAATCCCCCAAAATTCCCCCAAATCCCCATAAGTTCACCTGCATTACCCAAATCCCCTCAAATTCACCCTAAATTCCCCAAAATTCGACGAAATTTTACCTGAAATCCCCCCCCCCCGAAATTCCCCCAAATTCACACGAAATTCCACAAAATTAACCCAAAATTCCCCCGAAATTGGGGGGATTTGGGGGGTCCTGAGGGGATTTGGGGGAAATTTTGGGGGGGATTTGGGGGCAATGGGGGATGGGAAACTGGGGGGAATTTTTGGGGGGGTTTGAGGGGATTTTTGGGGGATCCTGAGAGGATTTGGGGGATTTTGGAGGTTCCTGAGGAGGTTTTGGGGGGTCCTGAGGGAATCTGGGGGGAATTTGGGGGATCCTGAGGGGTTTTGGGGGGGTCCTGAGGGGATTTGGGGGGAATTTAGGGGGTTCTGAGGGGAACTGGGGGGTCCTGAGGGGATTTGGGGGGAATTTGCGGGGATTTGAGGGATTTTGGAGGTTCCTGAGGGGATTTGGGGGATGCTGAGGGGATTTGGGGGGTCCTGAGGCGGTTTTGGGGGATTCTGAGGGGATTTAGGGGGGTTTTGAGGGGATTTGGGGGGATCTGGGGGGGATTTAGGGGAGTTTGAGGGGATTTGGGGGGAATTTAGGGGGGTCTTGAGGGGGACTGGGGGGTCCTGAGGGGATTTGGGGGGGATTTTGGGGGTCCTGAGGGTGTGAGGGTGGAACTGGGGGGTCCTGAGGAGGTTTTGGGGGGTTCTGAGGGGGATTTGGGGGGAATTTAGGGGGGTCCTGAGGGGATTTGGGGGATTTTGGAGGTTCCTGAGGGGATCTGGGTGATCCTGAGGAGGTTTTGGGGGGTCCTGAGGGAATCTGGGGGGAATTTGGGGGATCCTGAGGGGATTTGGGGGGTTCTGAGGGGGATTTGGAGGGAATTTAGAGGGGTTTTGAGGGGATTTGGGGGGATTTGGGGGGGGTTTGAGGGGATTTCGGGCGTTTTGGGGGGTCCTGAGGGGATTTGGGGGGGATTTTGGGGGGGTTTGAGGGGACTTGGGGGAGTTTAGAGGTTCCTGAGGGGTTTGGGGGGGTCCTGAGGGGATCTGGGGGGTCCTGAAGGGATTTGTGGAATTTTGTGGGGGATTTGGGGGCAATGGGGGGGAACTGGGGGGTTTTGAGGGGATTTGAGGGGAATTTAGGGGGGTTCTGAAGGGTTTTGGGGGGGTCCTGAGGGGATTTGGGGGGAATTTAGGGGGGTTTGGAGGGGATTTGGGGGATTTTGAAGGTTCCTGAGGGGATTTGGGGGATTTGAGGGGTTTTGGGGGGGTTCTGAGAGGATTCAGGGGGAATTTAGGGGGGTTTTGAGGGGATTTGGGGGGGTTTGGAGGTTTCTGAGGGGATCTGGGGGGTCCTGAGGGGATTTTGGGGGAATTTAGGGGGGTTTTGAGGGGATTTGGGAGATTTTGGAGGTTCCTGAGGGGATTTGCCCAGGTGAGCCCAGGTACAGCCCAGGTACAGCCCAGGTAAACCCCAGGCCCAGCCCCTCCCTGCCCTCGATCCCCTCCCTTCCCCCCTTTTTCCCCCAATAAAGGCACAGGTGACCCCGCCAGGTGTGTTCAGGTGCGTTCAGGTGTGTTCAGCTGTGTTCAGGTGTGTTCAGGTGTGTTCAGGTGCATTCAGGCGTGTCCAGGCATGTTCAGCTGTGTTCAGGTGTGTTCAGGTGTGTTCAGGCATTTTCAGGTGTGTTCAGGTGTGTTCAGGTGCATTCAGGTGTGTTCAGGTGTGTTCAGGTGCGTTCAGGTGTGTTCATTGCATGGAGAAACGCCCCCAAAATCATCTCAAAAAAATTTTAAAAATCCACAAAAATTGCACAAGCCCCGCCCCAACGGAATCTTCCCCCCAAAAAAACCCCAGAAATAAAAAAAAAAATCCCAAAATTTTGAAAGAAAGTTCAGGAAAATCCTCCCAAAAATTTTTTAAAAGCCAAAAAATAATAAAAAAAAATTGCACAAAAAAAAAATCCCCCCCCCAAAAAATGCCCCCAACAAAACCCAAAATAATGCAAAACCCCCCCAAAATATTAAAAAAAATCCCCCAAAAAATCCCCCAAAACAAAACAAAAAAAAAGACCAAAAAAAAAAAATTGCACAAAAAATGGCCCCAAATCTTCAAAAAAATTAAAAAAAAAAAATCCCGCCAAAAATTAAAAAAAACCAACCAAAAAATTGCACAAAATACCCCAAAAATCCCCCCCCTAAAGAATCTCCCCAACAAAACCCAAAGAAATGCAAAACCCCCCTAAAATACCCCAAAAAATCTCCCAAAATAAAAAAAAATCACCCAAAATTTTTTTTTAAAAAATTGCACAAAAAATTGCCAAAATCCAAAAAAATGCAAAACATACCTCAAAATAAAAAAATTTTAAAAACCCAAAAAATCCCCAAAAATCTCCCAAAATAAAAAAAACACCCAAAAAATTTTTGAAAAAATTGAACAAAAAAATGCCCCCAAAACTTAAAAAAATTTAAAAAAAAATCCCGCCAAAAATTAAAAAAAAACAACCAAAAAATTGCACAAAATACCCCAAAAAAATTCCCCCCAAAAGAATCCCCCCAACAAAACCCAAAGAAATGCAAAACCCCCCTAAAATACCCCAAAAAATCTCCCAAAATAAAAAAAACCCCAAAATTTTATTTAAAAAATTGCACAAAAAATTGCCAAAATCCCAAAAAAATGCAAAAAAATCTCCCAAAATAAAAAAAAAACACCCAAAAAATTTTTAAAAAATTGAACAAAAAAATGCCCCCAAAACTTAAAAAAAAAAAAAAATCCTGCCAAAAATTAAAAAAAAAACAAAAAAATTGCACAAAATACCCCCAAAAATCCCCAAAAAATCCCCTCAACAAAACCCAAAAAAATGCATAACCCCCCAAAATCCCCCCAAAAAATCCCAAAAAATTCCCCAAAATAAAAAAACAATTAGGAAAATTTTTTAAAAATTTGCACAAAAAATGCCCACAAAACTTAAAAAAATTTTTAAAAAATCCCTTGAAAAATTTAAAAAAATCTCCCCAAAAAAACCACAAAAAATTGCACAAAATCCCAAAAAATATCCGAAAATAAAAAAAACCACCTCCCAAATTTTTTTTTTAAATTGCACAAAAAATGCCTGCAAAACTTAAAAAAAATAATAAAAATTAAAAAAAAAAAAAAAGGACAAAATACCGCAAAAATCCCCCCAAAATTCCCCCAAAAATCCAAAAAAATAGATTAAAAATTCAACAAAAAACCCCCCAAATTCTTAAAAAAAAAAACAAAAAAATCCCGCCAAAAATTAAAAAAATACCCCCCAAAAAATTGCACAAAATACCCAAAAATACCCCAAAAATCCCCCCCAAAATCCCAAAAATATAAAAAAAATTAAACACAAAAAAGCCCCAAATTCCAAAAAAAAAAAAAAAAAAAGAAAAAAATTCCGCCAAAAATTAAAAAAATACCCCAAAAAACTGGACAAAATACTCCAAAAATCAAAAAAAAATCCCTCCCAAAATCCCAAAAAAATAGATAAAAAATTCAACAAAAAAATACCCCAAATTCCTAAAAAAAACAAAAAAAAAAAATCCCACCAAAAATTAAAAAAACCCCCAAAAATTTGCAAAAAATCCCCCAAAAAATCCCCCCCCCAAAAAAAATTAACAAAAAAATACGCCGAAATCCTAAAAAACTAAAAATAAATCTAAAAAATCCAGCCAAAAATTAAAAAAAAAAACCAAAAAATTGCACAAAATACCCCAAAAATCCAAAAAAACCCCCATCCAAAATCCCAAAAATAAATAAAAAATTCAACAAAAAAAATCCCAAATTCCTAAAAAAAAAATTTAAAAATCCCACCAAAAATTTAAATCAACCCAAAAATTTGCACAAAATCCCCCAAAAATCCCCCAAAAAATCCCCCCCAAAGTTTAACAAAAAAATACCCCAAATTCCTAAAAAAAAAAAATAAAAAATTTCCGCCAAAAATAAAAAAAACAACAAAAAATTGGACAAAATACCCTAAAAATCCCCAAAAATTCCCCTCAAAATCGCAAAAAATTAAAAAATAATTCAACAAAAAATACCCAAAAATCCTAAAAAAAAAAAAAATCCTGCCGAAAATTTAAAAAAAACCCTCAAAAAATTGCACAAGTACCCCGAAAATCCCAAAAAAAACCCCTCAAAATCGCAAAAAAATTAAAAAAATCTTCAACAAAAATACACCCCAAATTCCTAAAAAAAAAAAAAAAATCCCGCCAAAAATTACAGAAAACCCCCAAAATTTGCACAAAATACCCTAAAAATCAAAAAAAAACCCCACCCAAAATCCCGAAAAATTAAAAAAAAATCAACAAAAAATATCCCAAATTCCTAAAAAATAAAAATAAATCTAAAAAATCCAGCCAAAAATTAAAAAAAAAAAAAAAAAAAATTGCACAAAATCCCCCAAAAATCCCCTCAAAATAGCAAAAAAATTTTTAAAAATTTCAACAAAAAAATACCCTAAATTCCTAAAAAATAAAAATAAATTTTAAAAATCCCGCCAAAAATTAAAAAAAAAACCAAAAAAATTGCACAAAATACCCCGAAAATCCCAAAAAGTCCCCTCAAAATAGCAAAAAATTTTAAAAAATGTTCAACAAAAAATACCCAAAATTCCTAAAAAAAAAAAAAATTAAAAAACCCAGCCAAAAATTTTTAAAAAAGCAAAAAATTTGCACAAAATACCCTGAAAATCCAAAAAAAATCCCCCCCAAAATCCCAAAAAATGGATAAAAGTTTAACAAAAAAATACCCCAAATTCCTAAAAAAAGGAAAAAAAAAATTTTAAAAATCCCGCGAAAAATTAAAAAAAAACCCAAAAATTTGCACAAAATACCCTAAAAATCAAAAAAAAAACCCCACCCAAATCCCGAAAAATAAATAAAAAATTCAACAAAAAATATCCCAAATTCCTAAAAAATAAAAGAAATTTTAAAAATCCAGCCAAAAATTAAAAAAAAAACCCAAAAAGTTTGCACAAAATACCCCAAAAATCCCCAAAAACTCCCCTCAAAATCCCAAAAAATAAATAAAATTCAACAAAAAAATACCCCGAAATCCTAAAAAAATCCCCTAAAAACTAAAAAAAATCCCCCAAAAAACCGAAAAAAATGACTTAAAAAACCCCCAAAAAATCCAAAAAAAGTATAAAAAAACCGCAAAAAAATAAAAAAATCCACTCAAAATAATTTTTAAAATCTCCCCGAAAATTGCGCAAAAAATCCAAAAGAAATTCCCCAAATTCCAAAAAGCACAAAAAGCCCAAAAAAAGCCGAAAATGGCGACTGTGGCAAAAGGGGCTCAAAATGGCGGCTGTCGTAAAAGGGGCTCAAAATGGCGGCTGTCGTAAAAGGAGCTCAAAATGGCGGCTGTCGTAAAAAGGGCTCAAAATGGCGGCTGTCGCAAAAGGGGCTCAAAATGGCGGCTGTCGTAAAAAGGGCTCAAAATGGCGGCTGTGGCAATAGGGGCTCAAAATGGCGGCTGCCGTAGAACGGGCTCAAAATGGCGGCTGTCGTAAAATAGGGCTCAAAATGGCGGCTGTCGTAAAAGCGGCTCCAAATGGCGGCTGTCGTAAAAGCGGCCGGAAATGGCGGCTGTCGTAAAGCGGCCGTAAAGCGCCACCGTCGCAAAACTGTCGCAAAAGGTGCCGTAAAGCAGAACTGTCGCAAAAGGTGCCGTAAAGCGCGACTGTCGTAAAAAGGGCAGTAAAGCGTGACTGTCGCAAAAGCGGCCGTAAAGCGCGACTGTCGCAAAAGGGGCCGTAAAGCGCGACTGTCGCAAAAGCTGCCGTAAAGCGCGACTGTCGCAAAAGGGGCCGTAAAGCGCGACTGTCGCAAAGGGGGCCGTAAAGCGCGACTGTCGCAAACCGTGCCGTAAAGCGTGACTGTCGTAAAGCACAGGTGTCGTAAAATGAGCCGAAAATCGCGGCTGTCGCAAAATGGCCGTTCAGCCTCCCGGGATGGATTTTACTGCATTTCCCCAGTGCTGCCGTTCAGCCGTGTTTATCAGAGCCTTTGCACGCGGGTGTTTAAAGCACTTTAATGGCCTCTCCCGCCGGGCCGTGGCTGCCGCGGGGCCGCTCCCAGCCCTCGGGCGCTGTTCCAGCCCCGTTTGCTGCACGGGCGCTGCCCGCAGCCGCCGCCCCGCCCCTCCCGCGACTCCGCCCCTCGCCGCCGTGAGTCTGCAGCGGGAACTGCCTCCTCCTCTCCTTGGCACCGCGCGGCTTCCGTACCCGCGGCCCCCGCCCCCGCTTGGCACCGCGCGGCTTCCGTAGCCGCGGCCCCCGCCCCCTCCCGCCACCGCCGCTTCTCCCCCGTTCTCTGCGATTGCAGCCGCTCCTGCCGCCCCCCCCCGTCCCCTTTGCCGGCGCAGCGGCGCCGGTTCTGGCCCCGGTCCCGCCGTAGCTGCCGCGTCTTTGCCGTTCCCCGCGGCTCCGGGATCTGCGGTGCCGAGAGCGCCTGGCGCGGCCGCGCCGCGTCCCCAGCGCCCCCTGTGCGCGTTGCCGCCCCCCCAAACCCCGGCGCTCCGAGCCGCCCACGGGCCCCGGGCCGGGCGGACGCCCCCGGTTCACCCCGTCCCTGCCGCCGTTTCGCCGCCATCCCCCGATCCCGCCACAGCACCGGGGTCCGCCCAGCCGCCCCGTGCCGGCGCCGCGGCGTCCGCACCGGCGGCTGCAGCCTCTCCCGCCGCTCCTCCCGCCACCCCGGGATCATCTCCCGCCGGCGCCGCCGCCCGTGGCCGCTTCCCCGCTCCTGCCGCCGCCGCCGCTCCATGGCGGCCGAGCCGCGCCTTCCCCCCCGCACCCTCCCGTTTCAGAGCCGCTGGACGGCGCGGCTCCGCCGCCTCCCGCAACCGCGGCCGTCCCGGCGTTCCCTTCCGCGGCCGCAGCCGCGGCCCCGGCGCCCGTTCCCGCAGCTCCGCCGCCTCCCGCGCTGCCCGCCCGCCATACCCACCCCCCCCCCCCCCCGCGCCATGATGACGCCGTGACGCAAACCGCGCATGCGCGGTTGCTACAGCCAGCGGCGCCGCTTCCGGGATCAGCCGCGCGCATGCGCGGTTCGATCTGCGCGGCCCCGCCGCCGTCCCCCCCCCCCTCGTTGCTTTGGCCGCAGCTTTGGCGCAGCCGGGTCCCGGTTATTGGCGATTAATGGCGGCGTTAATTGGTGATTAATTAGCGATTAATAGCGGCGTTAATTGAGGATTTACTAGCTGTTAATAGCGGCGTAATTTAAGGGTTTATTAGCGATTATTAGCGGCGTAATTTAAGGGTTTATTACCGATTAATAGCGGCGGTAATTAAAGATTTATTCGTATTAATAGCGGCGTTAATTAAAGATTAATTAGCGATTAATAGCAGCGTTAATTAAGGATTATTTAGAGATTACTGGCCGCGTTTATTGGTGATTTATTAGCGATTAATAGCGGCATTAATTAATGCTTTATTAGAGATTAATGGCGGCGTTAATTGGTGAATTATTACCGATTAATGGCGGCGTTAATGAAAGATTAATTAGCGATTAATGGCCGCTTTAATTGGTGGATTTGTTAGCAAATAATGGCGGCGTTAATTAAAGATTTATTAGCTATTAAGCGGCGTTCATTGGTGATTTATTAGTGATTAATGGCGGCGTTAATTGGTGATTTATTAGCTATTAATACCAGCGTTAATTAAGGATTTATTGGGGATTGATGGCGGCGTTAATTGGTGATTAATTAGCGATTAATGGCGGCGTTAATTGGTGATATATTAGCGATTAATGACAGCGTTAATTGGTGATTTATTAGCAATAAATGGCGGAGTTAATAAAGGATTTATTAGCGAATAATGACGACTCTAATTAAAGATTAATTAGCGATTAATGGCAGCGTTAATTAAAGATTAATTAGTGATTAATGGCAGCGTAGATTTATGATTTATTAGCTATTAATAGAGGCGTTAATTAAGGCTTTATTAGCGATTAATGGCGGCCTTAATGAAAGATTAATTAGCGATTAATGGCGGCGTTAATTAAGGATTTTCTAGCGATTAATAGCGGCCTTAATTGGTGATTTACTAGCTATTAATAGCGGCGTTCATTAAGGATTTATTAGCGATTAATGGCGGCGTTAATTAAAGATTTCTTAGGGATTAATGGCGGTGTTAATTGGTGATTTATTAGATATAATTAGCGGCGTTAATTAAGAATTTATTAGCGATTATTAGCGGCGTAATTTAAGGATTTATTAGCAATTAATAGCGGCGGTAATTAAAGATTTATTCGTATTAATAGCGGCGTTAAGGATTTATTAGCGATTAATAGCGGCCCTAATTAAAGATTAATTAGCGATTAATGGCGGCGTTAATTGAGGATTATTTAGAGATTACTGGCCGCGTTTATTGGTGATTTATTAGCGATTAATAGCGGCATTAATTAAGGCTTTATTAGCGATTAATGGCGGCGTTAATTGGTGATTTATTAGCAAATAATGGCGGCGTTAATTAAAGATTTATTAGCGACTAATGGCGTTAATTAAGGAGTTATTAGTGATTAATAGCGGCGTTAATTAAAGATTAATTAGCGGTTAATGACAGCATTAATAAATTGTTAATTAGCAATTAAGGGGAGATTAATGCCGGCTTTATTAATGATTAATTAGCGATTAATGGGAGATTGATGATGGCATTAATTAAGGAATAATTAACGTTTAATTACAGCATTAATGACTGATTAATGACAGCATTAATTAATGACTCATTAGCGATTAATGGGAGATTAATTGAGGGGGAAAATGCAAATTTTGGGAGAAAAATTTGGGAATTTTTAGGGGGAAAAATTGGGAAATTTTAGGGAAAAAAAGCAGAAATTTGAGGGGAAAAGTTGGAATTTTTTGGGGGGAAAATTGGGAATTTTGGAGGAAAATTTTGGGGAAAATTTTGGGGAATTTTGGGGGAAAATTTTTGGGAATTTAGGGGGAGGAAATTGGGAATTTCGGAGGGAAAAACTGGGAAATTTTGGGGGAAAATTGGGAATTTTGGAAGAAAATTTTTGGGGAATTTTGGGGAAAATTTTGGGGAATTTGGGGGGAGGAAATTGGGAATTTCAGGGGGAAAAATTGGGAAATTTTGGGGAGTAAAAAAAGGGAATTTTTGGGGCAGGAAATTTGGAGGAGAAAAGGAAATTTTGGGGGGAAAAACTTGGGAATTTTGGGGCAGGAAATTGGGAAATTTGGGAGGGAATTTTAAGAAGAAAAATTTGGGAATTTTGGGGGAAATTTTGGGGGAGAAAATTGGGAATTTTAGGAGGGGAAAATTGGGAATTTTAGGGGGGGAAAATTGGGAATTTTGGGGGAAAATTTTTGGGGAATTCTGAGGAATTTTCTGAGGAGAAAATGAAATCTAAATAAAATTTAAAATTCAAATTTATTTAAAAGAGGAAATAAAGGCACAGGCGACTCATTCGGGGGTGTCCAGGTGCGTTTATTGCTCGGGGAAGGGGCACATTTGCATATCCGGACCACGCCCACTGCACACCTGGGGGTCGTTTACATACTTAGGCCACGCCCATTCACAACTGGGCCACGCCCACTGACCACGTGGGGGTCATTTACATACTTAGGCCACGCCCATTGCAGACATGGGGGTTATTTACATACCAGGGCCACACCCATTGCACACCTGGGGGTCATTTACATACTTAGGCCACGCCCATGCACACCTGGGGATCATTTGCATAACTGGGCCACGCCCATTGTAGACCTGGGGGTAATTTACATACTTAGGCCACGCCCATTCACATCCGGGAGTCATTTACATACCTGGAGCACGCCCATTCACACCTGGGGCATTTACATACCTGGACCACGCCCATTCACACCTGGGGATCATTTGCATACTTTGGTCACGCCCATTCACACCTGGGGGTCATTTGCATACCTGGTCCACACCCATTGCACACCTGGCGGTCATTTACATACCTAGGCCACGCCCATTCACACCTGAACCATGCCCACCATGCACCTAGGGATCATTTGCATACCTGGGCCACGCCCATTCACAGGTGCGGCTCATTTGCATACCTAGACCACACCCACTGTACACCTGGGGGTCATTTACATACATAGGCCACGCCCATGCATACCTGGAGATCATTTGCATACCTGGGCCAAGCCCATTGTCGACCTGGGGGTGATTTACATACCTAGGCCACGCCCATTCGCAACTTGAGATAATTTGCATACTTAGGCCACGCCCCCAGCAGACCTGGGTGTCATTTACATACCTGGGCCACGCCCATTGACACCTGGACCACGCCCACTGCACATGTCGGGATCATTTGCATACTTGGACCAGGCCCATTCACACCTGGGGTAATTTACATCCTTAGGCCACGCCCATTCACACCTGGGGATCATTTACATACCTGGGCCACACCCACATCACACCCAAACTCTCCAATTTTCACCGATTTTCACCAAATTTTCACCGATTTTCCCCAAATTTTCGCTCTTTTTCCCCAATTTGATGCCCCCAGGTGTCCCCAAGTCTCCAATTTTCACCAATTTCCCTCAAATTTTCACCATTTTCCCTCATTTTGGTACCCCCAGGTGCCCCCAAACTCTCAAATTTTCACAGATTTTCCTCAAATTTTCACCGATTTTCACCAAATTTTCACCATTTTCCCCCAAATTTTCGCCATTTTTCCCCATTTTGGTGCCCCCAGGTGTGCCCAGGTGCCCCCAGGTGTGCCCAGGTCCATCTCAGGTGCCCCCAAATGCTCCAATTTTCACTGATTTCCCTCAAATTTTCATGGATTTCCCTCAAATTTTCACCGATTTTCCTCAAATTTTCCTCAAATTTTCCCAAATTTTGCTGTTTTTCCCCATTTCAGAGCCCCCAGGTGTGCCCAGGTGTGCCCAGATCCATCTCAGGTGTCCCCAAACTCTCCAATTTTCACCGATTTCCCTCAAATTTTCACGGATTTCCCTCAGATTTTCACGGATTTCCCTCAAATTTTCACCGATTTTCCCCAAATTTTCGCCGTTTTTTCCCAAATTTTCGCCTTTTTTCCCCATTTTCGTGCCCCCAGGTGTGCCCAGGTGTAGCTCAGGTGCCCCCAAACTCTCAAATTTTCACCGATTTTCCTCAAATTTTCACCGTTTTTCACCAAATTTTCACTGTTTTTCACCAAATTTTCGCCTTTTTTCCCCATTTCGTGCCCCCAGGTGTGCCCAGGTGGCTCAGGGGGGCGGCAGCAGGGGCACCAGCAGCCTCATGGCCCCCAGGTGTGCCCAGGTGTCCCCAAACTCTCAAATTTTCGCGGATTTCCCTCAAATTTTCACCGATTTTCACCAAATTTTCACCGTTTTTTTCCCAAATTTTCGCTGTTTCTCCCCATTTTGGCACCCCCAGGTGCGCCCAGGTGGCTCAGGGGGGCGGCAGCAGGGGCACCAGCAGCCTCATGGCCCCCAGCCCCAGCGCCGCCGCCCCCAGCGCCCGCAGCCCCAGCGCCCCCCAGGGGCCCAGGCCCAGCGCTTGCCCCGCCCACCTGTGGGAGGAGCCAAAAAAAATTAATTAATCATTAATTAATTCTTAATTCACTCATAAATCCTTAATTACCACCCAATTCAGATCCCCTCCCGCCCATTAATCGGTTAATTATTATTCATGAATAATAATTATTCATTGTTATTAATGAATAATTAATGAGTTGTCCCCATTAAGAACCCTCCTTGGTTAATTAGTTAATTGATTGTTAATTAGGTCTGTGATCGGGAAGCCCTTGTGGGCGCCGTCCCCAGAATTAATTAGCTGATTAATTATTTATTAAGTATTATTTATTAATAATTTTTATATATAATAATATAAAAATATAATAAATATATGAATAATTATTAATTATATATAAATAATTATATATTATATAAAAATAAATATATATAAATAATTATTAAGTATTTATTAAGTATTTGTTAAGTATTAATACTGCTAATAAAAAGTAGTTAAATTAATAATAATAGGAATAATAATAATAGAAATAATAATAAAATACTAATAGTAATAATATTAGTAATAATAATAGTAATAATATTAGTAATAATAATAGTAAGAATAGTAATAGGAATAATTATAGGAATAATTATAGGAATAATTATAGGAATAATTATAGTAAAAATAATAAAATAGTAATAGTAATAATATTAGTAATAATAACAAACAATAATTATTATTACTTCTATAATAATAACAAACAATAATTATTATTACTTCTATAATTAATTTGTTAATTAACTGTATTAATCATTAATAATGAAAATAAAGAATAATAATGAAAATAAAGAATAATAATGAAGAGCTATAAAACCAATGTTAACTAATTCATTAGTAAATAATTAATTAATTCGTTAATTAGCTATAATAGCAATCATTAACAATACAAATAAAGAATAATAATGAATAGCTATAAAAGCAATGTTAATTAATTAATTAATTTGTAAATAATTTAGTAAATTAATTAGTAAATCAATTAAGTCGAATTCTAACATTATTTGTATTAGAATTAATTATATTAATGATTATTAATTAATTATAATATTTTATATACAATATATATTTAATTATTTTAATTTATATATAATTATAAAATAATTATTATTATAATTATTTATATATTAATTAGCTACAGGAAGTAATACTAACAAGTTAATTAATTAATTAGCTGATTACCCCCATCAGGAACCCTTCACAAACCCCTTCCCACCTTCAATCCCTTAATTACCTCAAGAATAATTAACGAACCCCAAAGCCCCCAAGTTCCATCTCCCGTTCCCATTAATTAGCAATTAATGAATAATTAAGGCAATTAATTAATGAATGGATTAATTAATTACCCGATCAGGAATCCCTCGTAGGCGGCGGCCGCCAGGAGCCCCCCCAGGGGCAGCCGCAGGGGGGAGGGGAGGTCGTGGCGCCCCGAGGCCCAAAGGAGCGCGGCCGCGGCCACGTGGCGCACCTGGAAACCAGTATGGACCAGTATAAACCAGTATGGACCAGTATGGACCGGTATGGACCGGTATGGACCGGTATGGACCCATAGAAACCCATAGAAATTAATAGAAACCAGTATGGACCAGTATGGACCAGTGCCCCGAGGCCCAAAGGAGCGCGGCCGCGGCCACGTGGCGCACCTGGAAACCAGTATGGACCAGTATAAACCAGTATGGACCGGTTAGAGACCAGTATGGACCAGTATGGACCAGTACGGACCCATAGAAACCCATAGAAATGAATAGAAACCAGTATAAACCAGTATGGACCAGTACGGACCAGTATAATCCAGTAACCCCAAACCCCCTCCCAGTCCCTCCCAGTACAAACCAGTCCAAACCAGTAACCCCAAATCCCCCTTTAACCCTTTCCCAGTCCCTCCCAGTCCCACCCAATCCCCTCCAGTTCCCTCCCAGTCCATCCCAGTATAAACCAATCCCTTCCCAGTCCCTCCCAGTCCCTCCCAGTCCCTCCCAGTCCCTCCCAGTACAAACCAGTACAAACCAGTATAACTCACCAGGCTGATGTTGGAGTCCAGCCCCATCTGGAGGTGCCTCCAGTCGAACTCCACCCCCCGCGCCCCCACCCAGAGGGGGACACACCTGAAATGGGGGGGAGGGGTCAAAAATCCCAAAATTCCCCAAATTCACCCCAAAAACCAAAAATTCCCAAAATTCCCACCAAAAAAATCCCAAAATTCCCAAAAAATTCCCGGAAAATTCCTCAAAATTCCCAATTTTTTTCCTCATTTTTTTCCTCCCCAAAAAATCCCCCCCAAAAATTCCCAGATTTTCCCCCAAAATTTCCCAAATTTCGCCCCAAAATTTCCAAAATTTGCCCCAAAATCCTCAGAAAATCCCAAAACTCCCCAAAAATTCCCAAAAATTCATTTTCCCCTCAATCTTTCATCCCCCAAAACCGTCCCAAAATTCCCCAATTTTCCCAAAAAATGCCCGAAAATTCCCCCAAAATTCCCTGAAAATTCCCCAAAAATTCTCCCAAAATTCCCCGAAAATCACCTGCAAAACACAAAAAAAAAAAATCCCCAAAAATTCCATCAAAATTTCCCAAAAGTCCTGAAATTTCCCCCAAAATTCCCTGAAAATCGCCTGCAAAACTCAGAAAAATCCCCCAAAAATTCCCTGAAAATCCCCCCAAAATTCCCCGAAAATTCCCTGAAATTTCCCCCCAAAATTCCCAAAAAATTCTCCAAAAATTCCTGAATAAAACCTGAAAAATTCCCAAATTCCCAAATATCCTCCAAAATTCCCAAATTTCCCCCAAAAATCCCCCTAAATTCCAACAAAAATCCACCAAAAATTTTTAAAAAATTCAATTTTTTCCCCATTTTTTGCCCCAAACCCCCTCAAAATCCCCCAAATGGGCCCCAAAACAACCCCAAAAATTTCCAAATTCTGGAATTTTCCCAAAATCCCCGATTTTTGCCCCAAATTCCCACCTGGCTGTGAGGAGCTCGGCGCTGGCCCAGCCCAGAGCGGCCACGAGGATCCGGAGCTCGCCCCGGCCCCCGCCCCGGCCCAGCGCCAACTGCAGCCCCCCAAGATCAGCAACGTCAACTGTGGCCCGCAGAAATTCCTGAAAAAACAGAAATTTGGGAAAAACAGTGAAAAAATGGGGAAAAACGGTGAAAAAAACGGCGAAAAACGGTGAAAAAATGGGGAAAAATGGTGAAAAAATGGGAAACAAAATGGCGGAAAATGGGAAACAAAATGGCGGAAAATGGGGACAAAATGGCGGAAAATGGGGACAAAATGGCGGAAAATGGGGGGAAAATTGGGGTTTTTGGGGAGTTTTTGATGGATTTTTTGGGATTTTGGATTTTTTGAGGCTTTTTGGGAATTTTTTTTAAAGTTTTTTTTGGGGGAATTTTGGGGAATTTTTGGGGATTTTTTGGGGATTTTTTGAGAGGATTTTTGGGCCCCGGCCCAGCGCCAACTGCAGCCCCCCAAGATCAGCAACGTCAACTGTGGCCCGCAGAAATTCCTGAAAAAACAGAAATTTGGGAAAAATGGGGAAAAAATGAAGAAAAAATGAAGAAAAAGGGGGAAAAAATGGGGGAAAAAATGGGGGAAAAGTGGGGGAAAATGGGGAGAAAAATAGGGAAAAAATGGGGAAAAAATCAGGAAAAAATAGGGGAAAATGAAAGAAAAATTGGGGGAAAATGGGGGAAAATGGGGAAAAAATGGGGAAAAAATAAGGGGAAAATGAAAGAAAAATTGGAGGGAAAATGGGGAAAATTGGGAAAAAATGGTGGAAAAATGGGGGGAAAATGGTGAAGAAATGGTGGAAAAATGGGGAAAAAATGGGGAAGAAATGGTGGAAAATGGTGGAAAAATGGTGGAAAAATTGGTGAAAAATGGGGGAAGATTTGGTTTTTTTGGGAACTTTTTGATGGATTTTTTTGGGGATTTTTTGGGAAATTTTTGGAATTTTTGCAGATATTTCTGGGAATTTTTTAGGAGATTTTTTGGGAATTTTTGGGGGAATTTTTGAGATTTTTTGGGCTGATTTAGGGGTGAATTTTGGGCTGATTTTGGGGCATTTTTTGGGGTGAATTTTGAGAGATTTTTGGACATTTTTGGGGCTATTTTAGGCAATTTTTGGGGGGATTTCTGGAGCATTTTTGGGATATTTTTGGGGAGAATTTCAGAGATTTTTGGGAGGAATATTTCAGCAGTTTTTGGGGCATTTTGGAGCTCATTTTTGGGCTCATTTTGGGACATTTTTGGGGTGAATTTTGGGGGTATTTTAGGGAATTTTTAAAAATTTTTTTGGTATTTTTGGGACATTTTTTGGGCTGATTTTGGGGGTATTTTGGGGCATTTTGGGGTGGATTTTGGGCTGATTTTGGGACATTTTTGGGTCAATTTTGGGGCATTTTTGGGCTGATTTGGAGGTAAAATTGGGCTGATTTTTGGGAGGGTTTTTAGGGATTTTTTTCGGTATTTTTAGGCTTATTTTGGGGTGAATTTTAGGGGAAATTTTTTTGTATTTTTGAGTATTTTTTCGGGTATTTTGGGACATTTTTTGCTATTTTTGGGCTGAATTTGGGACATTTTGGGGTCATTTTTGGGGTGAAATTGGGGGATTTGGGGAGGAATTTTTCAGCAATTTTTGGATTAATTTTGGGGCAATTTTAGGCCATTTTTGGGGTGAATTTTCAGGGATTTTTGGGGTGAATTTGGGGCCTTTTTGAGCCACTTTTTGGTCGTTTTTGGGCTGAATTTTGGCGATTTTGGGTCACTCACCCCCACCAGGTCGTAGCCTCCTGAGGGTCCTTCCCAGGTTGGGAAAAAAGTGGCCAAGAACAGCATCTGGGGGGGAGGGGAATTTTGGGGTAAATTCGGGGAAATTTGGGGCTCCCAGTCCCTCCCAGTTCAAGTTTTTGGGCTTCCCAGTCGGATTTTGGGGGAAATTTTGGTGATTTTGGGGTTCCCAGTTTGGTTTTGGGCATTCCCAGTTTGGATTTTGGGGTGAATTTGGGGAATTTCGGGGCTCCCAGTCCCTCCCAATTTGGTTTTGGGGCTTCCCAGTTTGGATTTTCGGGTTCCCAGTCCCTCCCAGTTTGGTTTTTGGGTGAATTTTGGGCATTTTGGGGGTTCCCAGTTTGCTTTTGGGGGTTCCCAGTTTGTCCCAGTCCCTCCCAGTTTGGTTTTGGGGGTTCCCAGTTTGGATTTTGGGGTGACTTTGGCCACTTTGGGGTTCCCAGTCCCTCCCAGTTCCCTCCCAGTCCCTTCTCCCACCTTTCCCAGTTGCACCAGTACGTAGGTGGCTCCAGCCTGGACGCAGCGCCAGAACGCGCTGTACTCGGACCTGCCACCAGTACAAACCAGTATAAACCAGTATAAACCAGTACAAACCAGTACAAACCAGTATAAACCAGTACACCCCCAAAACCCCCTCCCAGCTCCCTCCCAGTCCAAACCAGTAACCCCAAACCCCCCCTTTAACCCTTTCCCATCCCCTCCCAGTCCCCTCCCAGTTCGTCCCAGTTTGTCCCAGTTGCTCACAGGCCACTGCATTTGTAGGTGATGAAATACGGGAAATACGCGAGCGCGAAGCAATTCCCGAAGTGAAAAAGCGTCATGGCCGCTCCGGGGGGTCCCCCCGAGGGGAATTTTTGGTGAAATTCCCGAATTTTTGGGGCGATTTTTAGCGATTTTTGGGATTTTTGGGGGGGAATTTTTGGCGCTTCCGGGGCCTGACGGCCGCGGGGGGTGATGGGAAAGCGAGGCCGCGCCTACTTCCGGTGACACTTCCGGGTTCTGTGAGGCCGCAAAGGGTGATGGGAAAGCGAGGCCGAGCTCACTTCCGGTGGCGCATCCGAATTGGGGTGGGGGTTTGGGGAGGCCACGCCCACAAACGGAGAAAATGGCGGCCGGGGAGCGGAAATGGCGGGAAAATCGCTCGAAAACGCGGAAAATCCGCCCAAATATCCCCAAAATTCCCGAAATTCAACCGAAATTGTGGGAAATGTACTCAAAATTCCCTAAAATTCCAGGAAATTCAGCCGAAATCGCGAGAAATTAACCCAAAATTCCACAAAATTCACCGTAAATCCGGGGAAAGTCCTAAAAAATTGTTGAAAATTCCCCCAAAATTCCGGGAAATTCCCTCAAAGTTCCCCAAAATTCCACAAAATTCGCCCGAAATTGTGGGGAATTCACCCAAAATTCCACAAAATTCCGGGAAATTTACCCAAAACCCGCAGGAAATTCAGTCCAAATTCCCCAAAATTATGGGAAATTCACCCCAAATGACCCAAAAATCCTTGGAAATGCCCCAAAATCCCAGGAAATAATAATTTTAAAAAACCCCAAACCTTAAAATCCCAGGAAATTCCCCAAATCCTTGGAAATTTTTTAAAATGCCCCCAAAATATGGGAAGAAAAAGGGGAATTTTGGGGGATTTTAGGGGATTTTGGACACATTTTGAGGAATTTGGTGGGAAATTTCCGGGAATTTTGAGACATTTTGGGGAATTTTCGAGGGATTTTGAGGGAATTCCGGAGATTTTTGGGGATTTTTTTTTTTTTTTTTTTTAATTTTCAGGAATTTTCAGGATTTTTTGGGGGAATTTTTTTGGTATTTTGTGAAAATTTTCCAGGATTTTTGGGTGAATTTTGTGGCACTTTTTTTGAAATTTTTGGGGTATTTGGGGGAATTTTCTGGGATTTTTTGTGGGAAATTTTCGGGATTTTGAGGGGGGAATTTTTCAGGATTTTGGGGGGAAATTTTGGGGGAATTTTTGTGGGAAATTTTCGGGATTTTGGGGTGAATTTTGAGGGGTTTTTTGAGAATTTTTGGGGAAATTTTTAGTAGAAAATTTTCGGGGATTTTCAGCGAATTTTGAGCCATTTTGGGGGATTTTTTTGAGGGATTTTTGGGATTTTGGGGGATTTTTGGGGGGGATTTTGGGGGGGGGATTTTTGAGACTTTTTTTGGGATTTTGGGGTGAATTTTGTGCGCACTTTTTTTGAAATTTTTGGGGAATTTTTGTGGCAAATTTTGAGGATTTGGGGGGGAAATTTTGGGGGATTTTTTGTGGGAAATTTTCAGGATTTTGGGGGGAATTTTTTGGGATTTTCAGCGAATTTTGAGGCATTTTTGGGGGATTTTTTTGAGGGATTTTTGGATTTTGGGGGTTTTTTTTGAGGGATTTTTGGGAATTTTTGGGTATTTTTTTGGGGTTTGTTTTGGGGATTTTCCGAATTTTGGGGTCCCCCTCCCCCTTTTCCCCTCCCCCTGCCCCTCCCCCCCGCGCTGTTTACCCGGACTTTGCCCCCCCCCCCGCCCCCATAAATGGTGCGGCCCAAGGGGGGGGCGGGGAACGGAGCGGCCGCGACCAACGGTGGGTGCGGGGGGGGGGGACCCCGAATCCGGGGGGAAAAATCCGAATTTTTGGGGGAAAAATTCCAATTCTGAGGGGGAAAGATCGAAATTTTGGGGGGAAAATTCAAATTTTGGGTGGAAAAATTCGAATTTTGGGGGGAAAATTCAAATTTTTTGGGGAGAGAAATCCAAATTTGGGGGGCAAAAATTCCAATTCTGAGGGGGAAAAATCGAAATTTTGGGGGGAAAATTCAAATTCTTGGGGAGAAACCCCCAAATTTTGAGGGGAAAATTCAAATTTTGGGGGGAAAAATTCAATTTTTGAGGGGGAAAATTCCAATTCTGGGGAAAAAAATGCAAATTTTGGGGGCAAAAATTCCAATTCTGAGGGGGAAAAATCCAATTTTTGAGGGGAAAACTCAAATTTTGGGGAGAAAAATCCGAATTTTGGGGTCCCAGGGGGATTTTTTGGGGGAGAAAAGCAAAATTTTGTGGGGGGGAAAATGTAAATTTGGGGAGAAAAATGGGAATTTTGGAGGGAAATGCAAATTTTGGGTGGGAAAATTCGAATTTTGGGGAGGGAATTCAAATTTGGGGGGCAGAAAAATCCCAAATTTTGGATTCCCTGCAAAGATTTGGGGGGAAATCCTGAAATTTTGGGGGGATAAATCCTGAAATTGGGGGGTCAAATCGTGGAATTTTGGGGGGTGACAATCCTGGAATTTTGGGGAAAATTCTGGAATTTTGGGGGGAAAATTCGGGAATTTTTGGGGGGAAAATTCTGGGATTTTGGGGCTGAAATCCTGGGTTTTTTGGGGTGAAATGTGGGAATTTTCAGGGTGAAATCCTGGAATTTTATTGGGAAAATTCACGAATTTCTGAGGGTAAATGCTGGAATTTTTGAGGAGAAATTCTGGGATTTTGGGGGTGAAAATCCTGGAAATTTTTGGGGAAAATTCGGGAATTTTGGAGGGTAAATTCTGGATTTTTGGGGGGATAAATTTCGGAAATTTGGGGAAAATTCCGGGATTTTTGAGGGGGGAAATTTTGGAATTTTGGGGATAAATCCTGGAATTTTTGGGGGGGGGGGGGGAATTCAGGAATTTTTGGAGAAAAATCCTGGAAATTTTGGGGGAAAATTCTGGAATTTTTGAGGGTAAATTCTGGAATTTTTGGGGATAAATCTGGAATTTTGGGGGGATAAATTTTGGAAATTTGGGGAAATTCGGAATTTTGAGGGTGAAATCCTGGAATTTTATTGGGAAAATTCAGGCATTTCTGAGGGTAAATTCTGGAATTTTGGGGGGGGAAATTCGGGGATTTTTGAGGGGGTAAATTTTGGAATTTTGGGGATAAATCCTGGAATTTTGGGGGGGTTGAAATCCTGGAATTTTGGGGGAAAATTCTGCAATTTTCGGGGAAAATTTTGGATTTTTGGGGGGTTAAATTCAGGAATTTTTGGGGGAAAATTCTGCAATTTTCGGGGAAAAATCTGGATTTTTGAGGGAGGGAAATTCAGGAATTTTTGAGAAAAATCCGGGAAATTTTGGGGGAAAATTCGGGAATATTTTTGGGGTAAATACTGGAATTTTGTGGGGTGTAAAATTCAGGAATTTTGGGGTGAAATGTGGGAATTTTGGGGTCCCCAGGACGCAGCATGGCCGGGGCTCCCCCCGGGCTGATGGGGGCGCTGCTGCTGCTGCTGCTGCTGCTGAGCTCGGGTGAGACCCCCGCCCCAATTTTGGGGTCGTTTCCCCCCAATTTTGGGGTCGTTTCTCCCAATTATGGGGAGATTCTGACCCCATCCCCCCAAATCCACCCAAAAAAACCCCAAAAAAAAAAAACCCCAAAAAAAAACCCAAAATCCCACCCCAATCCCCCCCCCTAAATCCCAAATTTACAACCCCAAAATCCACCCCCAAACCCCCCTAAATCGCCCCCCCAAAATCCCAAATCCCACCCAAATTCCCACCCAAATTCCCCCCTAAATTCCCCCAACCCCCCCCAAATCCCTCCCCAAAAACCCCAAAACCCCCAATTTCCCCCAATTTTCACCAATTTCCCCCAATTTTCACCAATTTCCCCCCAATTTCTCGCCCAATTTCCCCCCTAAAAACCCCAAATCTCCTCCCAATTTCCCCCATTTCCCCCCAAATCCCCCCCAAATCTCCCCCGTTTTACCCCAAATCCAACCCCAAAACCCCAATTTCCCCTCAATTTCCCCCAAATCCCCCCCAATTTTCCCTCAATTTCTCGCCCAATTTCCCCCCAAATCTCCCCCAAAAACCCCAAAATCTCCCCCAAATCTCCCCCAAACCCCCAAATCCCCCCTTAGAAACCCCAAATCCCCCTCAAGTCCCCTCAAATCTCCCCCAGTTTCCCCCAATTTCTCCCCCAAATCCCCCCTAATTTTACCCCAATTTCCCCCCAATTTCCTCCCCAAATCCCCCCCAATTCCTCCCAAATTTCCCCCAAATATCCCCCCCAAAACCCCTCAAAAACCCCAAATCCCCCCCAAAAACCGCAAACCTCCCCCTAGAAACCCCAAATCTCCCTCAAATCTACCCCAATTTCTCGCCCAAATTTCCCCCCAAATCCCCCCCTAAAAACCCCAAATCCCCCCCAATTCCCCCCAATTCCCCCGTTTTCCCCATTTTCCCTCACAAATTCCCTCCAAAACCCACAAATCCCCCCAAAAACCCCAAATTCCCCCCAATTTCCCCCATTTCCCCCCCATTTCCCCCCCATTTCCCTCACAAATGCCCCCCGAAATCCGCCCCAAATCCCCCCCCAAAAACCCCAAATTTCCCCCCAAAATCCCCCTCAAAAACCCCCAATTTCCCCAAATTTCCCTCATTTTCCCCCCAATTTCCCCCCAAATCCCCCCCAATTTCCCCCATTTTCCCCCCCATTTTCTCCCCCATTTCCCTCACAAATGGCCCCGGAATTCGCCCAAATCCCCCCCAAAAACCCCCAATTTCCCCCATTTTCCCCCCAAAACCCCTCAAAATCCCCCCCAAAAACCCCTCAAAAACCCCAAATCTCCCCCAATTTCCCCCCAAATCCCCCCAATTTCCCCCATTTTCCCCCCAATTTCCCCCCAATTTCCCCCCATTTCCCGCCCATTTCCCTCACAAATCCTCCCCGAAATCCGCCCCAAATCCCCCCCAAAACCCCTCAAAAACCCCAAATTTCCCCCAATTTCCCTCATTTTCCCCCCAATTTCCCCCCAAATCTCCCCCAATTTCCCCCATTTCCCCCCCATTTTCCCCCCCATTTTCCCCCATTTCCCGCCCATTTCCCTCACAAATCCCCCCCGAAATCCGCCCCAAATCCCCCCCCCAAAACCCCAAATTTCCCCCCAAAAACCCCCCCAAAACCCCCAAATTTCCCCCATTTCCCTCCAATTTCCCCCCAATTTCCCCCCAATTTCCCCTATTTTCCCCTCACAAATCCCCCCCGAAATCCGCCCCAAATCCCCCCCAAAAAACCCCAAATTCCCCCCAATTTCCCCCCCAATTTCCCCCATTTCCCTCACAAATCCCCCCCGAAATCCGCCCCAAATCCCCCCCAAAACCCCAAATTTCCCCCAAAATCCGCCCCAAATCACCCTCAAAAACCCCAAATTTCCCCTATTTTCCCTCACAAATCCCCCCCAAAACCCAAAAACCCCCCCAAAAACCCCAAATTCCCCCCCAATTTCCCCCATTTCCCCCCCATTTCCCTCACAAATCCCCCCCCCAAATCCCCCCCAAAACCCCTCAAAATCCCCCCCAAAAACCCCAATTTCCCCCAATTTTAACCCCAAATTTCCCCAAATTCCCCCCAAATTTCCCCCAAATTTCCCCCCCTGACTCTCGGCCCCTCCCCCCACAGCGGCCTCGGCCCCTCCCCCCCCCTCGGCCGCCCCTCCCCCCCCCGGGCCGGGGGCTCTGGGGCAGCTCCGGGGGCTCCTGGGCCGGGCGGGTTCGGCAGCCGGGACCCTCCTGGGGGGGCTGCGAATGCCCCCGAAACGCCCCCAAAAACCCCAAATCCGCCCCAAATCTGCCCCGTTTCACCCCAAATCCAACCCATAAACCCCAATTTCCCCTCAATTTCCCACAAATCTCCCCCAATTTCCCCATTTTTCCCCAAAATCCCCCCAATTTTCCCTCAATTTCTCGCCCAATTTCTCCCCAATTCTCCCCCAATCTCCCCCAAATCTCCCCCAATTCCTCCCAAATATCGCCCCCAAAACGCCTCAGAAACCCCCAAATCCCCCCCAAAAACCCCAAATTCCCCTCAAATTTTCCCCCAAATGCCCCCCAATTTCCCCCATTTTTCCCCCTAAAATTTCCCCCAAAAACCCCAATTTCTCCCCCATTTCCCCCCTCAATTCCCCCAAATCCCCCCCAATTTCCCCCAATTTCCCCATTTTCCGCCAAATCCCCCCCAATTCCCCAAATCTCCCTCAAATCTCCCCCAATTTTCCCCCCATTTCCCCCCAAAACCCCCAAATCCCCCCCTAGAAACCCCAAATCCTCCCCAAATCCCCCCCAAATCCCCTCAAATCTCCCCCAATTTTCCCCCATTTTCCCCGAATTTTCCCCCAAATTTCCCCCCCAATTTCCCCCATTTCCCTCACAAATCCCCCCCGAAATCCACCCCAAATCCCCCTCAAAAACCCCAAATTTCCCCAAATTTCCCTCATATTCCCCCAATTTCCCTCATATTCCCCCCAATTTCCCCTCACAAATCCCCCCCAAAACCCACAAATCCCCCTCAAAAACCCAAATCCCCCCCAATTTCCCCCATTTCCCCCCCATTTCCCTCACAAATCCCCCCCAAAACCCCTCAAAAACCCCTCAAAATCCCCAACCCCTCAAAATCCCCCCAAAAACCCCAAATTCCCCCCAATTTCCCCCATTTCCCGCCCATTTCCCTCACAAATCCTCCCCGAAATCCGCCCCAAATCCCCCCCAAAACCCCTCAAAAACCCCAAATTTCCCCAAATTTCCCTCATATTCCCCCCAATTTCCCCCCAATTTCCCCTATTTTCCCTCACAAATCCCCCCCAATTTCCCCCCAATTTCCCCCATTTCCCGCCCATTTCCCTCACAAATCCCCCCCCGAAATCCGCCCCAAATCCCCCCCAAAACCCCAAATTTCCCCCCAAAAACCCCCAATTTCCCCCAAATTTCGCCCAAATTTCCCCCCCCGACTCTCGGCCCCTCCCCCCACAGCGGCCTCGGCCCCTCCCCCCCCCTCGGCCGCCCCTCCCCCCCCCGGGCCGGGGGCTCTGGGGCAGCTCCGGGGGCTCCTGGGCCGGGCGGGTTCGGCAGCCGGGACCCTCCTGGGGGGGCTGCGAATGCCCCCGCACGGACTCAGGTGAGGGGAGGGCGGGGATGCATTGGAAATTAATTAAAATTAATTAAAAATATTAATTTAATAAAAAAGGGATTTTAAAAATGGATTTAATCAAAATTTAATTGAAAAAAAATTAATTGAAAAAAATGTAATAAAAAAAATTAATTTCAAAAAATCTGATTTTTTAAAAATTCATTTAAAAAATTGAATGATAAAAATCAATTTTAAATATAATTTTAAAAAATTAATTTTAAAAAATTAATTTAAAAAAATTAATTCAAAAAATTGATTTAAAATTTGATTTAATCAAAATTCAATTGAAAAAAATTAATTGAAAAAAATTTAATTAAAAAAATATCTCATTTTCAAAAATTCATTTAAAAAATTCAATGATGAAAATCAATTTAAAAATTATTTTAAAAAATTAATTTAAAAAGAATTAATTTAAAAAGATTAATTTAATAGAAAAGGGATTTTAAAAATGGATTTAATCAGAATTTAATTTAAAAAAATTTTAATTGAAAAAAATTTAATTTAAAAAATATCTCATTTTCAAAAATTCATTTAAAAAATTGAATGATGAAAATCAATTTAAAAATTAATTTTAAAAAAATTAATTTAATAAAATTAATTTAAAAATATTAATGTAAAAATATTAATTTAAAATGGATTTAAAAATTGATTTTATCAAAATTTAATTAAAAAATTAATTAGAAATTAATTTTAAAAATTAATTTTAAAATATCTGATTTTTTAAAAAGTCATTTAAAAATGCAATGATGAAAATCAATTTAAAAATTAAGTTTAAAAAAATTAATTTAAAAAAATTAATTTTAAAAAATTAATTTTAAAAAGATTAATTTAATAAAAAAGGGATTTTAAAATGGATTTAATCAAAATGTAATTGAAAAAAATTAATTGAAAAAAATTTAATTTAAAAAAGATCTGATTTTCAAAAATTCATTTAAAAAATTGAATGATGAAAATCAATTTTAAAAATAATTTTAAAAAATTAATTTAAAAAATATGAATTTAATAAAAAAGGGATTGAAAAATTGATTTAATCAAAATTTAATTTTAAAAAAATTTAATTAAAAAAATTAATTCAAAAAAATTTAATTAAAAAAAATCTCATTTTCAAAAATTCATTTAAAAAATTGAATGATGAAAATCAATTAAAAAATTATTTTTAAAAAATTAATTTAAAAATATTAATCTAAAAATATTAATTTTAAAAAATGGATTTAAAAATGGATTTAAGCAAAATGTAATTGAAAAAAAATTAATTAAAAAAAATTAATTTTAAAAAAATTTAATTTCAAAAAGATCTGATTTTCAAAAATTCATTTAAAAATGTAATGATGAAAATCAATTTAAAAATTAATTTAAAAAAAAAATTTAAAAAAATTAATTTAAAATATTAATTTTAAAAAATGGATTTAAAATTGATTTAACCAAAATGTAATTGAAAAAAAATTAATTGAAAAAATTTTAATTTAAAAAATATCTCATTTTCAAAAATTCATTTAAAAAATTGAATGATGAAAATCAATTTAAAAATTAATTTTAAAAAATTAATTTAATAAAATTAATTTAAAAATATTAATGTAAAATATTAATTTAAAATGGATTTAAAAATTGATTTTATCAAAATTTAATTAAAAAATTAATTAGAAATTAATTTAAAAAATTAATTTTAAAATATCTGATTTTTTAAAAAGTCATTTAAAAATGCAATGATGAAAATCAATTTAAAAATTAAGTTTAAAAAAATTAATTTAAAAAAATTAATTTTAAAAAATTAATTTTAAAAAGATTAATTTAATAAAAAAGGGATTTTAAAAATGGATTTAATCAGAATTTAATTAAAAAAAATTTTAATTGAAAAAAATTTAATTTAAAAAAGATCTGATTTTCAAAAATTCATTTAAAAAATTGAATGATGAAAATCAATTTAAAAATTAATTTTAAAAAAATTAATTTAATAAAATTAATTTAAAAATATTAATGTAAAATATTAATTTAAAATGGATTTAAAAATTGATTTTATCAAAATTTAATTAAAAAATTAATTAGAAATTAATTTAAAAAATTAATTTTAAAATATCTGATTTTTTAAAAAGTCATTTAAAAATGCAATGATGAAAATCAATTTAAAAATTAAGTTTAAAAAAATTAATTTAAAAAAATTAATTTTAAAAAATTAATTTTAAAAAGATTAATTTAATAAAAAAGGGATTTTAAAAATGGATTTAATCAAAATGTAATTGAAAAAAAAATTAATTGAAAAAATTTAATTTCAAAAATATCTGATGTTTTTAAAAATTGATTTTAAAAAGTTAATGGTGAAAATCAATTTAAAAATTGATTTTAAAAAATTTAATTAAAAAAATTAATTTTAAAATATTAATGTAAAAATATTAATTAAAAATGGATTTAAAAATGGATTTAATCAAAATTTAATTTTAAAAAAATTTAATTTAAAAAATTAATTTCAAAAATATCTGATTTTTTTAAAAATGTAATGATGAAAATCAATTTAAAAATTAATTTTAAAAAATTTAAAAATATTAATTTAAAAAAATTAATTTCAAAAATATCTGATTTTTTAAAAATTCATTTAAAAATGTAATGATGAAAATCAATTTTAAAATTAATATTAAAATATTAATTTAATAAAAAATTTAATAAAGAAATTCATGTAAAAAATTAACGTAAAAATTGATTTTCAAAAAATTAATTAAAGAAATTAATTTTTAAAAAATTTTATTAGAAAAATTAATTTTAAAAAATGTAATAAGAATTAATGAAAAAATAATTTAAAAATCAAATTATAAAAATTATTGGAAATAATTAATTTTAAAAATTAATTGAAATTAATTTTTTAAAAAATTTAATTTAAAAAATAACTTTAAAATTTTGTGATCAATTGAAAATAATTAAGTAATTAAAAATTTTATTTAAAAGCATTAATTAAGGAAAATAATTTTTAAATTAATTTAAAAATGGATTTAAAAACACTTAATTAAAAAATTAATTTTAGAAAATAATTAAAAATTAATTTTAAAAATTTAAATTAAAAAATTTAATTTAAAAATTAATTTAAAAAACTAATTTTAAAAATTGATTTAAAAAATTAAAAATTAAATTTAAAAAATTAATTAAAAACTAATTTTAAAAAATGCAATTTAAAAAATTAATTTTAAAAATTAATTTAAAAATTAATTTCAAATTAATTTTAAAACATTTAATTAAAAATTAATTTAAAAATTAATTTTAAAACGTTTAATTAAAAATTATTTTTTAAATTTAAAAATTCATTTTAAAAAATTAAAAAATTCCTTAAGAATTAACTTTAAAAATTACTTTTAAAAATTAATTTTAAAAAATTTAAAAATTCAAAAAATAATTAATTTTAAAAATTTTAAAAATTAATTAAAATTTAAACATATAAAATTTAAACATATAAAATTTAAAAAAAATTAATTAAAAAATTTAAACATATTCCACCCAAAGAAACAAAACAAAAAAAAAACCCAAAAAAAAACCCCCCCAAAAATCCCAAAAAAAACCCCAAAAATTCAAAACCTCCTCCCAAAAAACCCCCAAAAAATCCGATTTTTTCCCCCAAAATTGAGGTTTTTTTCCCCCAAAATTGCGGTTTTTCTCCCCCAAACCCCCCTAAAATCGGGATTTTTCCCCCCAAATTTTTTTTTCCCCTAAAATTGTTTATTTTTTTCCCCTAAAATGGGAATTTTTTCCCAAATTTGGGGTTTTTTTTCCCCAGAACCGCCTACGAGCAGGGGGTGACGGCGGCCGTGACCTACAGCGGGATCCTGACGGATCAGCTCTACCATTGGTGGCAGGGGGAGCAGTGACCCCAAAATCGCCCGAAATCGCCCCAAAAATTGGGGGGAAAACCCCAAAATTTGGGGGGGGGAAAAAGAGGCGGGGGTGTCGGTGTGAAAATAAAAAAAATTGGGGTGAAAAAGATGGAAAAATGAGGGAAAAAATGGGGAAAAATGGGGTGGGAAATGGTGGGAAATGGGGGGAAAATGGTGGAAAAATGGTAAAAAATGGGTGGGAAAAATGGGGTGGAAATGGTGGGAAATGGGGGGGAAAAAAGCAAAAAAATGGGGGGAAAAATGGGTGGAAAATGGTGGGAAAATGGGGGGAAAATGGTGAAAAATGGGGTGAAAAAAGGAAAAAAATGGGGTGGAAAATGGTGAAAAATGGGAGGAAAAAAAGGAAAAAAATGGGGGGAAAATGGTGAAAAATGGGGTGGAAAATGGTAAAAAATGGGGTGAAAATGGTAAAAAATGGGGTGGAAATGGTAAAAAAATGGGGTGGAAAATGGTGAAAAATGGGGGTAAAAAAACGGGGTGGAAAAATACTCCAAAAATGAGAGAAATAACCCAAAAATGGGAGTGGGAAAGGTAAAAAAATGGGGTAAAAAAAGGAAAAAAATGGGGCTGGAAATGGTGAAAAATGGGGTGGAAAAATGGTGAAAAATGGGGTGGAAAAATGGTGAAAAATGGGGGAAAAAAGCAAAAAAAAATGGGGTGGAAAATGGTGAAAAATGGGGGAAAAAAGCAAAAAATGGGGTGAAAATGGTAAAAAATGGGGGGGGGAAATGGTAAAAAATGGGGCTGGAAAATGTGGGAAAATGGGGGTAAAAAAAGGAAAAAATGGACTGGAAAAACATCAAAAACTGAGGAAAATCAGTCAAAAAATGGGGTTGGAAATGGTGGAAAAATGGGATGGAAAATGGTGGAAAAATGGGGGAAAAAAGGAAAAAAATGGGGGTGAAAATGTTGAAAAATGGGGTGGAAAAGGCAAAAAAATTGAGCTGGAAAATGGTGAAAAATGGGGGTAAGAAAGGAAAAAAATGGGGTGAAAATGGTGGAAAAATGGGGTGGAAATGGTGGAAAATGGTAAAAATATGGGGGTGAAAAATATCGAAAAATGAGGGAAATCAGTCAAAAAATGGGGGTGGAAATGGTGAAAAATGGGGGTAAAAAAGGAAAAAATGGGGTGAAAATGGTGGAAAAATGGGGGGAAAAAAGGAAAAAAATGGGGGTGAAAATGGTGGAAAAATGGGGTGGAAAAATGGTGGAAAATGGTAAAAAATGGGTGGGAAAAATGGGGTGGAAATGGTGAAAAATGGGGTGGAAAATGGTAAAAAATGGGGTGGAAAAAGGAAAAAATGGGGTGGAAAATGGTGAAAAATGGGGGTGGAAAACATCCAAAAATGAGGAAAATAACTCAAAAAATGGGGTGGAAAAATGGTAAAAAATGGGGTTGGGAAAGGTGGAAAAATGGGGTGGAAATGGTGAAAAATGGGGGTGAAAATGGTGGAAAATGGGAGGAAAAAAAGGAAAAAAATGGGGTGGAAAATGGTGGAAAAATGGGGTGAAAAAAGCAAAAAAAATGGGGTGGAAAATGCTAAAAAATTGGGTGGAAAAATGGGGTGGAAAATGGTGAAAAATGGGGGTAAAAAAGGAAAAAATGGAGTGGAAAAACATCAAAAAATGAGGAAAATAAGGAAAAAAATTGGGTGGAAATGGTGGAAAAATGGGGCTGAGAAAGATCAAAAAATGAGGAAAATAAATCAAAAAATGGGGGTGGGAAAGGAAAAAAATGGGGTGGAAAATGGTGGAAAAATGGGGTGGAAATGGTGGAAAAATGGGGTGGAAAAATGGTGAAAAATGGGGTGAAAAAAGGAAAAAAATGGGGTGGAAATGGTGGAAAATGGGGTGGAAATGGTGAAAAATGGGGGAGAAAAAAGGAAAAAAATGGGGGGGAAATGGTGGAAAATGGGGTGGAAATGGTGAAAAATAGCAAAAAAAATGGGGTGGAAAATGGTGAAAAATGGGGGGAAAAAAAGGAAAAAAATGGAGTGGAAAAACATCAAAAAATGAGGAAAATCAGTCAAAAAATGGGGTTGGAAATGGTGGAAAAATGGGGTGGAAAATGGTGAAAAATGGGAGGAAAAAAAGAAAAAAAATGGGGTGGAAAATGGTGAAAAATGGGGTGGAAAAGGCAAAAAAATTGAGCTGGAAATGGTGAAAAATGGGGGTAAAAAAGGCAAAAAAATGGGGTGAAAATGGTAAAAAATGGGAGTGGAAATGGTGAAAAATGGGGTTGGAAATGGTGAAAAATGGGGGTAAAAAAAAGGAAAAAAATGGGGTGGAAATGGTGAAAAATGGGGTGGAAAAGGCAAAAAAATTGAGCTGGAAAATGGTAAAAAATGGGGTGGAAAAATGGTGAAAAATTGGGTTGGAAATGGTGAAAAAATGGGGGGAAAAATGGGGGGAAAATGGTGAAAAATGGGTTTGGAAATGGTAAAAAATGGGGTGGGAAAATGGTGAAAAATTGGGGTAAAAAAGGAAAAAAATGGAGTGGAAAAACATCAAAAAATGAGGAAAATCAGTCAAAAAATGGGGGTGAAAATAGTGAAAAATGGGGGGGAAAAAGGAAAAAAATGGGGTGAAAATGGTGGAAAATGGGGGGGAAAAGGCAAAAAATTGAGCTGGAAAATGGTGAAAAATGGGGGTAAGAAAGGAAAAAAATGGGGTGAAAATGGTGGAAAAATGGGGTGGAAATGGTGGAAAATGGTAAAAATATGGGGGTGAAAAATATCGAAAAATGAGGGAAATCAGTCAAAAAATGGGGGTGGAAATGGTGAAAAATGGGGGAAAAAAGGAAAAAATGGGGTGGAAATGGTGGAAAAATGGGATGGAAAATGGTGGAAAAATGGGGGTAAAAAAGGAAAAAAATGGGGGTGAAAATGGTGAAAAATGAGGTGGAAAATGGTGAAAAATGGGGTGGAAAAATGGTGAAAAATGGGGTGGAAAATGGTGAAAAATGGGGGAAAAAAGCAAAAAAAAATGGGGTGGAAAAACATCAAAAAATGAGGAAAATCAGTCAAAAAATGGGGGTGAAAAATGGTGAAAAATGGGGTGAAAAAAGGAAAAAAATGGGGTGAAAATGGTGGAAAATGGGGGGGAAAAGGCAAAAAAATGGGGTGAAAATGGTAAAAAATGGGGTGGAAAATGGTGAAAAATGGGGGTAAAAAAAGGAAAAAAATGGGGTGGAAATGGTGAAAAATGGGGGTGGAAATGGTGGAAAATGGGAGGAAAAAAGGAAAAAAATGGGGTGAAGATGGTGGAAAAATGGGATGGAAAAATGGTGGAAAAAGGTAAAAAATGGGTGGGAAAAATGGGGTGGAAATGGTGAAAAATGGGGTGGAAAAATGGTGAAAAATGGGGTGGAAAATGGTGAAAATATGGGGGTGAAAAATATCAAAAAATGAGGAAAATCAGTCAAAAAATGGGGGTGAAAATAGTGAAAAATGGGGGAAAAAAGGAAAAAATTGGGTGGAAATGGTGGAAAAATGGGATGGAAAATGGTGGAAAAATGGGGGTAAAAAAGGAAAAAAATGGGGGTGAAAATGGTGGAAAAATGGGGTGGAAAAATGGGGTGGAAAATGGTAAAAAATGGGTGGGAAAAATGGGGTGGAAATGGTGAAAAATGGGGTGGAAAAATGGTGAAAAATGGGGTGGAAAATGGTGAAAAATGGGGGGAAAAAAGCAAAAAAAATGGGGTGGAAAATGGTAAAAAATGGGGAGAAAAAAAGCAAAAAAAATGGGGGGGAAATGGTGGAAAATGGGGTGGAAATGGTGAAAAATAGCAAAAAAAATGGGGTGGAAAATGGTGAAAAATGGGGGTAAAAAAAGGAAAAAAATGGAGTGGAAAAACATCAAAAAATGAGGAAAATCAGTCAAAAAATGGGGGTGAAATTAGTGAAAAATGGGGGGGAAAAAGGAAAAAAATGGGGTGAAAATGGTGGAAAATGGGGGGGAAAAGGGAAAAAAATAGGGTGGAAAATGGTGAAAAATGGGGGGGGAAAAGCAAAAAAATGGAGTGGAAAATGGTAAAAAATGGGAGTGGAAATGGTGAAAAATGGGGGGAAAAAAGGAAAAAAATGGGGTGGAAATGGTGAAAAATGGGGGTGAAAATGGTGGAAAATGGGAGGAAAAAAAGGAAAAAAATGGGGGTGAAGATGGTGGAAAAATGGGATGGAAAAATGGTGGAAAATGGTAAAAAATGGGTGGGAAAAATGGGGTGGAAAAATGGTGAAAAATGGGGTGGAAAAATGGTGAAAAATGGGGTGGAAAATGGTGAAAATATGGGGGTGAAAAATATCGAAAAATGAGGGAAATCAGTCAAAAAATGGGGGTGGAAATGGTGAAAAATGGGGGTAAAAAAGGAAAAAATGGGGGTGAAAATGGTGGAAAAATGGGATGGAAAATGGTGGAAAAATGGGGGGAAAAAAGGAAAAAAATGGGGGTGAAAATGGTGGAAAATGGGGTGGAAATGGTAAAAAATGGGGTGGAAAATGGTGGAAAATGGGGGAAAAAAAGCAAAAAAAATGGGGTGGAAAATGGTGAAAAATGGGGTGGAAAAGGCAAAAAAATTGAGCTGGAAAATGGTGAAAAATGGGGGTAAAAAAGGCAAAAAAATGGGGTGAAAATGGTAAAAAATGGGGTGGAAAATGGTGAAAAATGGGGGGAAAAAAGGAAAAAAATGGGGTGGAAATGGTGAAAAATAGCAAAAAAAATGGGGTGGAAAATGGTGAAAAATGGAGTGGAAAAACATCAAAAAATGAGGAAAATCAGTCAAAAAATGGGGGTGAAAATAGTGAAAAATGGGGGGGAAAAAAGGAAAAAAATGGGGTGAAAATGGTGAAAAAATGAGGTGGAAAAATGGTGAAAAATGGGGGTGGAAAACATCCAAAAATGAGGAAAATCAGTCAAAAAATGGGGGTGAGAAAAAGCAAAAAAATGGGGTGAAAAAAGGAAAAAGTGGGGGTGAAAATGGTGGAAAAATGGGGTTGGAAAAGGTGGAAAAATGGTAAAAATATGGGGGTGAAAACCATCAAAAAATGAGGAAAATCAGTCAAAAAATGGGGGTGGAAAATGGTAAAAAATGGGGTTGGAAAATGTGGGAAAATGGGGGTAAAAAAAGGAAAAAATGGAGTGGAAAAACATCAAAAAAATGAGGAAAATCAGTCAAAAAATGGGGGTGGGAAAGGTGAAAAATGGGGCTGGGAACCCCAAAAATCCACCTGGGACCCCCCAAATTCTACCTGGGAGCCCCAAATTCCCCCAAATTCTCCCCAAGTCCACCTGGGAGCCCCAAATTCACCCCAAATTGATCTGGGAGCCCCAAATTCCCCCAAATTTCCCCCAAAATCCACCTGGGAGCCCCAAATTCCCCCGAATTCTCCCCAAAATCCACCGGGACCCCCCCAAAATTCACCTGGGAGCCCCAAATTCGCCCAAATTTGCCCCAAATTCACCTGGAACCCCCCAAATTCCACCCAAAGTTCACCTGGGAGCCCCAAATTCTCCCGAATTCCCCCCAAAATCCACCCGGGACCCCCAAATTCACCCAAATTCCACCCAAAGTTCACCTGGGAGTCCCAAATTCCCCCAAATTCTCCCCAAAATCCACCCGGGACCCCCCAAAATTGACCTGGGACCCCCCAAATTCCCCAAATTCTCCCCAAATTCTACCTGGGAGCCCCAAATTCACCCCAAATTGATCTGGGAGCCCCAAATTCCCCAAAATCCACCTGGGACCCCCCAAATTCCCCCAAATTCTCCCCAAATTCCCCCAAATTCCCCCCCCAAATTCACCTGGGACCCCCCAAATTCCCCCGAATTCTCCCCAAAATCCGCCCGGGACCCCCCAAAATTGACATGGGACCCCCAAATTTCCCCCAAAATCCACCTGGGACCCCCAAATTCCCCCAAATTCTCCCCAAATTCCACCTGGGACCCCCCAAAATTCACCTGGGAGCCCCAAATTCGCCCAAATTTGCCCCAAATTCACCTGGAACCCCCCAAATTCCACCCAAAGTTCACCTGGGAGTCCCAAATTCCCCTGAATTCCCCCCAAATTCCACCTGGGACCCCCAAATTCCCCAAATTCCACCCAAAGTTCACCTGGGAGTCCCAAATTCCCCCGAATTCTCCCCAAAATCCACCTGGGACCCCCCCAAATCCACCTGGGAGCCCCAAATTCCCTCAAATTCCCCCCAAAATTCACCTGGGACCCCCAAATTCCACCCAAAGTTCACCTGGGAGCCCCAAATTCCCTAAAATTCTCCCCAAAATCCACCCGGGACCCCCAAATTTCCCCGAATTCTCCCCAAATTCCCCCAAATTCTCCCCAAAATCCACCGGGACCCCCTAAAATTCACCTGGGAGCCCCAAATTCCCCCAAATTCTCCCCAAAATCCACCCGGGACCCCCCAAATTCGCCCTGGGAGCCCCAAATTCCCCCGGATTCCCCCCAAAATCAGGCGAGGCTTTTAAAAACCAGCATTTTAATGGTGGGGGAGGGGCACAGGTAATAAATAGGGTGTGGGGGGGGAGCTCAGGTGGGACCAGGTGGGACCAGATGGGCTCAGGTGAGGTCAAGGTGGGGCCCAGGTGGGACCAGGTGTGTCCAGATGTGCCCAGGTGAGGTCAAAGTGAGGCCCAGGTGGGACCAGGTGTGTCCAGGTGAGGTCAAAGTTGGGTTCAGGTGACCTCAGGTGTATCCAGGTGTGGCTCAGGTGGGACCAGGTGAGGTCAAGGTGGGACCAGATGTGCCCAGGTGTGTCCAGATGGGCTCAGGTGGGACCAGGTGAGGTCAAAGTGGGGCCCAGGTGGGCCCAGATGTGTCCAGGTGAGGTCAAAGTGGGGTTCAGGTGGGCTCAGGTGACTCCAGGTGTGACCAGATGGGCTCAGATGGGACCAGGTGAGGTCAAGGTGGGGTTCAGGTGACCTCAGGTGTGTCCAGGTGTGGCTCAGGTGGGGGCAAAGTGGGGCTCAGGTGGGGTTCAGGTGGGACCAGGTGTTCCCAGATGAGGTCAAAGTGGGGTTCAGGTGGGACCAGGTGTGTCCAGATGTCCCCAGGTGGGACCAGGTGAAGTCAAAGTGGGACCCAGCTGGGACCAGGTGGGCTCAGGTGTCCCCAGGTGAGGTCAAAGTTGGGTTCAGGTGGGCTCAGGTGTGGTCAAAGTGAGGCCCAGGTGGGCTCAGGTGACCCCAGGTGTGGCTCAGGTGGGACCAGGTGAGGTCAAAGTGGGGCTCAGGTGTGTCCAGGTGTGGCTCAGGTGTGTCTGGGTGTCTCTGGGTGTGCCCAGGTGAGGTCAGAGTGGGACCCAGTTGGGACCAGATGGGCTCAGGTGAGGTCAAAGTTGGGTTCAGGTGGGCCCAGATGGGCTCAGGTTGGACCAGGTGTGGCTCAGGTGAGGCTCAGGTGTGTCCAGGTGAGGTCAAGGTGGGACCCAGGTGGGACCAGAGGGGCTCAGGTGTGGCTCAGGTGGATCTCAGGTACCTCAGGTGGGACCAGATGTGCCCAGGTGAGGTCAAAGTGGGGCCCAGGTGGGCCCAGGTGGGGTCAAGGTGAGGCTCAGATGGGCCCAGGTGAGGTCAAGGTGACCTCAGGTGTGGCTCAGGTGTGGCTCAGGTGACCCAGGTGTATCTCAGGTACTTCAGGTGTGTCCAGGTGAGGTCAAGGTGGGACCAGGTGTGTCCAGATGTGCCCAGGTGAGATCAAAGTGGGGCCCAGGTGGGCTCAAAGTGAGGCTCAAAGTGAGGCTCAGATGGGTCCAGGTTTGTCCAGGTGAGGTCAAAGTGAGGCCCAGGTGTGTCTGGGTGTGTCCAGGTGAGGTCAAAGTTGGGCTCAGGTGGGCTCAGGTCTCTCTCAGGTCTCTCTCAGGTCTGCCCAGGTGTATCTCAGGTGTATCCAGGTGTGCCCAGGTGTCTTTCGGGTGTCCCCAGGTGTGTCCCAGGTATATCCAGGTGTCTCTCAAGTATGTCTCAGGTCCCTCAGGTGTCTCTCAGGTGTCCCCAGGTGTGCCCAGCTGTGTCCCAGGTCTCTCCCAGGTGTGTCCCCAGGTGTGTCTGAGGTGTGCCCAGGTGAGCCCAGGTGTCCCAGGTGTCTCCAGGTGTGCCCAGGTGTGTCCCCAGGTGTCTCTCAGGTGTATCCAGGTGTGTCTCAGGTCTCTCTCAGCTGTGCTCAGGTGTGTCTCAGGTGTCCCCATGTGTCCCCAGCTGTGTCTCAGGTATATCCAGGTGTGTCCCAGGTGTCCCCAGGTCTCTCCCAGCTGTCCCCAGGTGTGTCTCAGGTGTATCCAGGTGTGTCCCAGCTGTCCCCAGGTGTCTCTCACCTGTCCCCAGGTGTGTCTGTCTCAGGTGCGGCAGCAGAAGCCGCAGCCGCAGTTACCTGTCCCCATCTGTCCCCAGGTGTGTCCCAGCTGTCCCCAGGTGTCTCTCAGGTATATCCAGGTGTCTCTCAGGTTTATTCAGGTGTATCCAGGTGTCCCCAGGTGTCTCTCAGGTGTGTCCCCAGGTGTCTCAGGTGCGGCAGCAGAAGCCGCAGCCGCGGTTACCTGCCCCCAGGTGTGTCTCAGGTGTCTCTCAGGTGTCTCAGGTGTATCCAGGTGTGTCCCAGCTGTCCCCAGGTGTGTCCCAGCTGTCCCCAGGTGTCTCTCAGGTATATCCAGGTGTGTCTCTCAGGTGTCTCTCAGGTGTCCCCAGGTGTGTCTCTCAGGTGTGTCCCCTCAGGTGCGGCAGCAGAAGCCGCAGCCGCGGTTACCTGTCCCCAGGTGTGTCCCAGCTGTCCCCAGGTGTCTCTCAGGTATATCCAGGTGTGTCTCTCTCAGGTGTGTCCCCTCAGGTGCGGCAGCAGAAGCCGCAGCCGCAGTTACCTGTCCCCAGCTGTCCCCAGGTGTGTCCCAGGTGTCTCTCAGGTGTATCCAGGTGTCTCTCACCTGTCCCCAGGTGTGTCTCAGGTGCGGCAGCAGAAGCCGCAGCCGCGGTTCTTGCAGCAGTTGCAGCAGAAGGAGCAGAGCGGGAAGTGGGGGCTGTGCCGGGGCCGCCGCCAGGTGCGCTGCGGGCGAGGGGCGGGGCCACGCGTCAGGGGCGGGGCCACAGCTCAGGGGGCGGGGACACAGATCAGGGGGCGGGGCCACGCATCAGGGGGCGGGGCCAGGCGGGGTCACACCTGGGGAACCCCCAAATCTCAGCTGGGAGCCCCAAATCTCAGGTGTGGCCTCACCTGGGAACCCCAAATCTCAGGTGTGAACCCCAAATTCCAGGTGTGGTTACCTGGACACCCCAAATCTCAGGTGTGGCCTCACCTGGGAACCCCCAAATTCCAGGTGTGAACCCCAAATTCCAGGTGTGAACCCCAAAATTCCAGGTGTGAACCCCAAAATTCCAGGTGTGAACCCCAAATTCCAGGTGTGAACCCCAAATCTCAGGTGAGGCCTCATCTGGGAACCCCAAATCTCAGGTGAGGCCACACCTGGGACTCCCCAAATCCCAGGTGTGAACCCCAAATCCCAGGTGTGGTTACCTGGACACCCCAAATCTCAGGTGAGGCCCCACCTGGACACTCCAAATTCCAGGTGTGGCCTCACCTGGATACCCCAAATCTCAGGTGTGGCCTCACCTGGGACTCCCCAAATTCCAGGTGGGAACCCCAAAATTCCAGATGTGGACCCCAAATCTCAGGTGTGGCCTCACCTGGACACCCCAAAATTCTGGGTGTGGACCCCAAATTCCAAGTGAGAACCCCAAATCTCAGGTGTGGTTACCTGAGAACCCCCAAATTCCAGGTGTGGCACCCAAATCTCAGGTGTGGCCTCACCTGGGATCCCCAAATCTCAGGTGTGGTTACCTGGGGACCCCAAATTCCAGGTGTGAACCCCCAAAATCCAGGTGTGAACCCCCAAATCTCAGGTGTGGCCTCACCTGGACACCCCAAATTCCAGGTGTGACCCCCAAATTCCAGGTGGGAACCCCAAATTCCAGGTGTGACCCCCCCCAATTCCAGATGTGGCCCCAAATTCCAGGTGTGACCCCCCCAGGTGTGACTCACCTGCCCCTCCCCCACCAGGGCCGGGGGTTTTGGCTCCAGCGGCGCCTCCGGGGTCACCTGGGGGGGGGGAGGGGAGGGGACAGGTGAGGGGGTGAGGGCACCTGGGGACCCCAAAAATGCACCTGGGACACCCCAAAATGCACCTGGGGAGGCAAAAATGCACCTGGGGATGTTTAATCCAGATGTGCCTCACCTGTCCCAGGTGTGAATCCCCTCCAAACCCCCCCCAATCCAGATGTGCCTCACCTGTCTCACCTGTCCCAGGTGTGAATCCCCCCCAAACCCCTCCCCAATCCAGCTGTGAGCCCCTCCCCCTAATCCAGATGTGCCTCAACCTGTCCCAGGTATCAATCCCCCCTCAATCCAGCTGTGCCTCACCTGTCCCGGGTGTCAATCCCGCCCCAATCCAGATGTGCCTCCTCACCTGTCCCAGGTGTGAATTTCCCCCCCAAAATGCAGCTGTGAGCCCCTCCTCAATCCAGCTGTTCTGCCCCACCTGTCCCAGGTGAAACCCCCCAAAATCCAGCTGTGAGCCCCTCCCCCTAATCCAGATGTGCCTCACCTGTCCCAGGTGTGAATCCCCCCAAACCCCCCAATCCAGCTGTTCCGCCCCACCTGTCCCAGGTGTGAATCTCCCCTAATCCAGATGTGCCTCCTCACCTGTCTCACCTGTCCCAGGTGTGAATTCCCCCCGAACCCCTCCCCCAAATCCAGCTGTGCCTCACCTGTCCCACCTGTGCCAGGTGTGAATTCCCCCCCAAAAATCCAGCTGTGAGCCCCTCCCCTAATGCAGATGTGCCTCACCTGTCCCAGGTGTGAATCTCCCCTAATCCAGATGTGCCTCACCTGTCTCACCTGTGCCAGGTGTGAATTCCCCCCCAAAAATCCAGCTGTGAGCCCCTCCCCTAATGCAGATGTGCCTCACCTGTCCCAGGTGTGAATCCCCCCAAACCCCTCCCCAAATCCAGATGTGCCTCACCTGTCCCAGGTGTGCATTCCCCAATTCCAGCTGTGCTCCCGCCTCACTCCAGCTGTTCTGCCTCACCTGTCCCAGGTGTGAATCTCCCCCAAACCCCAATCCAGATGTGCCTCACCTGTCCCAGGTGTCAAACCCCCAAACCGCAATCCAGATGTGCCTCACCTGTCTCACCTGTCCCAGGTGGGAAACCCCCCAAAATCCAGCTGTGAGCCCCTCCCCTAATCCAGATGTGCCCCACCTGTCCCAGGTGTGAATTCCCCCCCCCAATCCAGCTGTGCCTCACCTGTCCCAGGTGCGCGTTCCCCGGCTCCAGCTGCGGCCCCGCCTCGCTCCAGCTGTTCCCCCTCACCTGTCCCAGGTGCGCGTGCCCCGAATCCAGCTGTGGCCCCGGCTCCAGCTGCGGCCCCGCCCCTCTCCAGCTGTTCCGCCCCACCTGCGCCAGGTGCGCGGCCCCTCCCCCCCCCGCGGGGCTCAGCAGCAGCAGCAGCAGCAGCAGCGCCAGGTGGGGGAGGGGCGGCCTCAGGTGGGGGAGGGGCCCCAGGTGAGGGTGGGGGAGGGGCAGCCTCAGGTGAGGGTGGGGGAGGGGCGGCCTCAGGTGAGGGTGGGGGAGGGGCCTCATCGCGTCCTGCGGGGGTCCTCGGGTCCCGCGCGCGCCTTTAAATGGGGCCCCGAGGCCACGCCCACGCGGCCGGACACGCCCACAAAGGGGGCGAGGACACGCCCATAACGGTCAGGCCACGCCCCCTCCCCCTTCGCGGGTTGGGGGGGGGGGGGGGGGGGGAAGCCAAAGATGGGGGAGGGGATCGGGGGGGGTTCAGGGGTCCCCAGGTGTCCCCAGGGGGGGTCTCAGGTGTCCCCAAATGTCCCCAAATGTCCCCAATGTCCCCAAATGTCCCCAAGTGTCCCCAAATGTCCCCATTGTCCCCAAGTGTCCCCATTGTCCCCAAGTGTCCCAAGTGTCCCCAAGCCCCTCAATGTCCCCCAATGTCCCCAATGTCCACCCTTGTCCCCTCTGTCCCATTGTCCCCATTGTCCCCAATGTCCCCAAATGTCCCCAATCCCATTTTTCTCCTTTTCTCCCCCATTTTTCCCCCACGTCCCCTCATTGTCCCCAAATGTCCCCAAATGTCCCCAAGCCCCTCAATGTCCCCAAATGTCCCCAAATGTCCCCAAATGTCCCCAATGTCCCCAAATGTCCCCAAACCCCTCTGTCCCCTCGCTCGCCCGGGGTCACCTGGGGAGGGGGACAGAGAACACTGGGGGGACACCTGGGGACATTGAGGACACTGGGGACATTTGGGGACATTGGGGACAAGAGGGACATGGAGGGGGACATTGGGGACATGGAGGGGCTTGGGGACACTGGGGACATTGGGGACATTGAGGACATTGGGGACAGGGAGACAGGAGGGACATTGGGGACATTTGGGGACATTGAGGGGCTTGGGGACATTTGGGGACACTGGGGGACATTGGGGAAAATGGGGGTAAATGGGATTTGGGGACACCTGGGGACATTGAGGGGCTTGGGGACATTTGGGCACATTTGGGGACACCTGGGGACATTGAGGACACTGGGGACATTTGGGGACATTGGGGACAGGGAGACAGGGGGGACATTGGGGACATTTGGGGACATTGGGGACATTGAGGGGCTTGGGGACATTTGGGGACATTGAGGGGCTTGGGGACACTGGGGACATTTGGGGACATTGGGGAAAATGGGGGTAAATGGGATTTGGGGACACTGGGGACATTGAGGAGCTTGGGGACATTTGGGGACAGAGGGGACATTGGGGACAGGGAGACAGGAAGGACATGGGGAACCTGAGTGGACACTGGGGGACATTTGGGGACATTGGGGACATTTGGGACAGAGAGGGGACAACAAGGGGACAAGGGGGGGCATTGAGGACTTTGGGGACATTTGGGGACATTGGGGGCATTGGGGACAAAGGGGACAGAGAGGGGTTTGGGGACATTGGAAAAAAATGGGGATAAATGGGATTTGGGGACATTGGGGACAATGGGACAGGGGGGACATTTAGGGACATTGGGGACAGAGAGGGGTTTGGGGACATTTGGGGACATTGGGGGGACATTGGGGACATCAAGGAAGGGGGGGCATTGGAACAGGGGGACAGGGAGGGGACATTGGGGACATTGGGGGAAAATGGGATTTGGGGACATTGGGGGGACACTGGGGACATTTGGGGACATTTGGGGACAGGGAGACAGGAGGGACATTGGGGACAGTGGGGACATTGGGGACACTGAGGGGGACACTGGGGACAAGAGGGACATGGAGGGGGACATTGGGGACAGTGGGGGGATTGGGACACTGGAGGGGACATTGGGGACACTGGAGGGGACAGAGAGGGGACATTGGGGAAAATGGGGGAAAATGGGATTTGGGGACATTGGGGGGATTGGGGACATTTGGGGACATTGAGGGGCTTGGGGACAGAGGGGAGGACATTGGGAACATTGGGGACATTGAGGGGTTTGGGGACATTGGGACATTTGGGGACACTGGGGGACATTGGGGAAAATGGGGGTAAATGGGATGTGGGGACATTGGGGGGACATTGGGGACATTGAGGGGCTTGGGGACATTGGGGACAATGGGGACATTTGGGGACACTGGGGATGGGGGGGACATCGGGGACATTGGGGGACATTGAGGGGCTTGGGGAATTTGGGGACATTGGGGACAATGGGGACAGAGGGGACATTGAGGGGATTGGGGACATTGGGGACATTTGGGGACATTGCGGGGGGACATCGCGATGGGGGGAAGGTGACACCGGGGAGGGGGGGTGACAATGCAATGACATCGGGGGGGTGGCAATGTCCCCAAAGGGGTGGCACTGTCCCCAAAGGGGGGGTGACAATGACATGGGGGGGGGTGACAATGACATGGGGGGGGTGGCAATGTCCCCAAAGGGGGGGTGGCAATGTCCCCAAAGGGGGGGGTGGCAATGACATCGGCGGTGGCGCCGCTCTGTCGCCGCTGCCGGGGACATCGGGAGGGGACATCGGGGACATCGCGGGGGGGGGGGGGGGGACACGGTGGCCTTGGGGACATCGGGAGGGGACAGCCCCGGGGGGGGGGGGGGGGGACACGGTGGCCTTGGGGACATCGGGAGGGGACAGCCCCGGGGGGGGGACACGGGCACGGTGGCCTTGGGGACATCGCGGACACCGCGGTGGCCTCGGGGGCGGTGGCGCCGGGGGACGGGGACAGCGACAGCGGCGGCGCCGCGCGGTGGCCTTGGGGTGGCGCCGGCCGGAGCGGGGGGGGGACAGCGGCGGGGACAAGGAGGGGACAGCGATGGGGACAATGAGGGTGACAGCGATGGGGACAATGAGGGGACAGGGATGGGGACAATGAGGGTGGCACTGATGGGGACAATGAGGGGACAGCGATGGGGACAATGAGGGTGGCACTGATGGGGACATTGGTGGGACAGGGATGGGGACAGGGATGGGGACAATGAGGGGACAATGAGGGGACAGGGATGGGGACACTGAGGGGACAGCGATGGGGACAATGAGGGTGGCACTGATGGGGACAATGAGGGGACAGCGATGGGGACAATGAGGGGACATTGGTGGGACAGGGATAGGGACAGCGGCGGGGACAATGAGGGTGGCACTGATGGGGACAATGAGGGGACAGCGGCGGGGACAGCGATGGGGACATTGATGGGGACAATGAGGGGACAGGGATGGGGACAATGAGGGTGGCACTGATGGGGACAATGAGGGGGACAATGAGGGGACAGCGGTGGGGGCACTGAGGGGACAGGGATGGGGACACTGAAGGGACAGCGATGGGGACAATGAGGGGACAGCGGCGGGGACAATGAGGGTGGCACTGATGGGGACATTGGTGGGACAGGGATGGGGACACTGAGAGTGGCACTGATGGGGACATTGATGGGGACATTGAGGGGACAGCGGTGGGGACAATGAGGGTGACACGGATGGGACAGGGATGGTGGCACTGATGGGGACATTGGTGTGACAGGGATGGGGACAGGGATGGGGACATTGGTGTGACAGGGATGGGGACACTGATGGGGACAGCGAGAGGGACATTGGCGTGACACTGATGGTGGCACTGATGTGACTCCGATGGTGGCAGCAATGGTGACATTGATGTGACAGGGATGGTGACACTGAGGGTGGCACTGATGGGGACAGCGGTGGGGACACTGATGGGGACATTTATGTGACACTGATGGGGACACGGATGTGACACTGATGGTGGCACTGATGTGACACTGATGGTGACAGGGATGGTGGCAGCAATGGTGACATTGATGTGACACTGATGGGGACACCGATGGGGACACGGATGTGACAGTGATGGTGGCACTGATGTGACAAGGATGTGACACCGGTGTGGCTCCGATGGTGGCAGCAATGGTGGCACTGATGGGACACTGATGGTGGCACTGATGGTGGCACTGGTGTGACAGGGATGGTGACATTTATGTGACAGGGATGTGACAGCGATGGTGGCACTGATGTGACAGCGATGGTGGCACTGATGTGACACCGGTGTGGCACTGATGGTGGCAGCAATGGTGACATTGATGTGACAGGGATGTGACAGGGATGGTGGCACTGATGTGACAGGGATGTGGCACCAGTGGTGACATTGCTGGGGACATTGCTGGGGACATGGATGTGACAGGGATGGTGGCACCAATGGTGGCACTGATGTGACAGGGATGGTGACATTGATGTGACACCGGTGTGGCACCAATGGTGGCAGCAATGGTGGCACTGATGGGGACACGGATGTGACGGGGACGGTGGCACTGATGTGACAGGGATGGTGACAGTGACAGTGATGGAGACAGGGAGGGGACAGAAGGACGGGGACAGATTTGGGGACAGATCTGGGGACAGGACAGACGGACGAGCACAGGGGACAGCAATGGGGGGGGTGACAATGTCCCCAAAAGGAGGACACTGAGGGGGTGGCCCTGTCCCTGTCCCCAAGGGGGTGACAATGACAAGGGGGGGATGGCGCTGTCCCCAAGGCGGTGGCACTGTCCCCAATGGGGTGATGGCACTGTTGGCGCTGTCCCCAAGGGGGTGACAATGTCCCAGATGCGAGGGTGGCGCTGTCCCCAAGGGGGTGACAATGACACTGAGGGGATGGCACTGTCCCCAAGGTGGTGGCACTGTCCCCAAGTGGGGATGGCACTGTCGGCGCTGTCCCCAAGGCGGTGACAATGTCCCCAAGGGGTGGAAAATGTCCCCAAAATGGTGACGATGTCCCAGATGCAGGGATGGCACTGTCCCCAAGGCAGTGGCACTGTCCCCAATGGGGGGTGTCCCTGTTGGCGCTGTCCCCAAGGGGGTGACAATTACATGGGAGGGGTGGCACTGTCCCCTGTCCCCAAAGGGTGGAAAATGTCCCCAAAATGGTGACAATGTCCCAGAGGAGATGGTGGCACTGTCCCCAAGGGGGTGGCACTGTCCCCAATGAGGGATGGCACTGTTGGCACTGTCCCCAAGGCGGTGACAATGACAATGTCCCCAAGGGGTGGAAATTGTCCCAAAAATGGTGACAATGTCCCAGAGGAGATGATGGCCCTGTCCCCAAGGGGGTGGCACTGTCCCCAATGGGGGGGTGGCACTGTCGGTGCTGTCCCCAAGGGGGTGACAATGACACTGAGGCGGTGGCACTGTCCCCTGTCCCCAAAAGGGTGACAATGTCCCCAAGGGGTGGGTGGCCCTGTCCCCTGTCCCCGTCCCTGTCCCTGTCCCCAAGGCGGTGACAATGTCCCCAAGGGATGGAAAATGTCCCCAAAATGGTGACAATGTCCCCAAGGGGAATGGCACTGTTGGCACTGTCCCCAAGGGGTGGAGAATGTCCCCAAGTGGTGGCACTGTCCCCAATGGGGGATGGCACTGTTGGCGCTGTCCCCAAGGGGGTGACAATGACATTGAGGGGGTGGCGCTGTCCCCAAAGGGTGGAAAATGTCCCCAAGGGGGTGACAATGTCCCAGATGCGAGGATGGCACTGTCCCCAAGGCGGTGGCACTGTCCCCAAGGGGGAATGGCGCTGTCCCCAAGGGGGTGACAATGACACTGAGGAGATGGTGGCCCTGTCCCCAAGGGGGTGGCACTGTTGGCACTGTCCCCAAGGGGGCGTGGCCCTGTCCCCATCCCTGTCCCTGTCCCCAAGGGGGTGGCGCTGTCCCCAAGGGGGCGTGGCCCTGTCCCTGTCCCTGTCCCCGTCCCTGTCCCTGTCCCCAAGGGGGCGTGGCCCTGTCCCTGTCCCTGTCCCCAAGGGGGCGGTGGCAGCGCTGGCGCCGCGCTGTCGCCTCTGACGGTGACAATTGCGACACTTCGGGGCTGGCCCCGCCCGTGTCCCCTCCCCCTCCCCAAACAGCCCCAAAATTCCCCAAATTTTGGGGTTTTCCCCCTTTTTTTCCCCCTTTTTTTCCCGTTTTTTTTTATTTTTTGGGGGTGAATTTTTGGCTTTTTTGGGGTTTTTATTTTTAATTTTTCCCCCTCATCAAACATCAAAAAATTCCCCAAATTTTGGGGTTTTCTCCTCATTTTTTTCTCCTTTTTTTTCCCTCCCCAAATTTTGGGGTTTTTCCCTTTTTTTTCCCCTTTTTAAAATTATTTTTTAGAATTTTTTGGGGTTAATTTTTGGCATTTTTGGGGTTTTTTTAAATTATTTTTTCCCCACCCCAAAAAAAAATAAATTCCCCAAAATTTGGGGTTTTCCCTATTTTTTTCCCCTTTTTAAAATTATTTTTTAAAATTTTTTGGGTGATTTTTTGGATTTTTTGGGGTTTTTATTTTTAATTTTTTTCCCCTCACCAAACAACCAAAAATTCCCCAAAATTTGGGATTTTTCCCTTTTTTCCCCCCCATTTTTTGAAATAATTTTTTGGGGGTGAATTTTTGGCTTTTTTGGGGTTTTTATTTTTAATTTTTTTCCCCTCACCAAACATCCCAAAATTCCCCAAATTTTGGGATTTTCCCCCTTTTTTTTCAATTTTTTAAATTTTTGGGGGTGATTTTTTTGATTTTTTGGTGTTTTTTTAAAATTATTTTTCCCCTTTTTTTTCCCCACCCCAAAAAACCAAAAATTCCCCAAAATTTGGGATTTTCCCTTTTTTTCCCCCCAGTTTTTAAAATATTTTAAAATTTTTTGAGGCGAATTTTTGGCTTTTTTTTGTGTTTTTTTAAATTATTTTTTCCCCTCCCCAAACAACCAAAAATTCCCCAAAATTTGGGGTTTTTTCCCCTTTTTTAAATTATTTTTTAAATTTTTTGGGGGTGATTTTTTGGCTTTTTCGGGGTTTTTTAAATGATTTTTCCCCTTTTTTTCCCCACCCCAAAAATCCAAAAATTCCCCAAATTTTGGGGGTTTTCCCCTTTTTTTTCCCTATTTTAAAAAATAATTTTTAATTTTTTGGGGGTGATTTTTTGGCTTTTTTGGGGTTTTTATTTTTAATTTTTTTTTCCCTCCCCAAACAGCCCCAAAATTCCCCAAATTTGGGATTTTCCCTTTTTTTTCCCCTTTTTTAAATTATTTTTAAAAATTTTTTGGGTGAATTTTTGGCATTTTTGGGGTTTTTTAAAATTATTTTTTCCCCACCCCAAAAAACCAAAAATTCCCCAAAATTTGGGATTTTCCCTTTTTTTCTCCCCATTTTTTGAAATAATTTTTAATTTTTTGGGGGTGAATTTTTGGCTTTTTTGGTGTTTTTTAAATTATTTTTTCCCCTCACCAAACAACCAAAAATTCCCCAAATTTTGGGATTTTCCCCCTTTTTTTCCCGTTTTTTTTTTATTTTTTGGGGGTGATTTTTTGGCTTTTTTGGTGTTTTTTAAAATTATTTTTTCCCCACCCCAAACAACCAAAAATTCCCCAAATTTGGGATTTTCCCTTTTTTTCCCCACATTTTTTAAAATAATTTTTAATTTTTTGGGGGTGATTTTTTGGCTTTTTTGGGGTTTTTTAAAAATTATTTTTTCCCCACCCCAAAAATTCCCCAAAATTTGGGATTTTCCCCTTTTTTCCCCCCATTTTTTAAAATAATTTTTAATTTTTTTGGGGCGAATTTTTGGCTTTTTTAAAATGATTTTTTTCCCCTTTTTTTTCCCCTCTCCAAACATCCCAAAATTCCCCAAATTTTGGGGTTTTCCCCCCTTTTTTTCTTATTTTTTCAATTTTTTAGGGGTGATTTTTTGGCTATTTGGGTTTTTTTTAAATCATTTTTTCCCCAACCCAGAAAACCAAAATTCCCCAATTTTGTGTTTTTCCCCCATTTTTTCCCCCATTTTTCCCCTTCTTCAACCCCTCCCTCCCTCCACAATTAATTAACGAACAAACGACCCAATTAATGAATGAATTAATTACAATCACGGTAATTACAAACGGCGGGGGGGGGCTGTGGGCGGGGCCAGGGGCGTGGCCTGGTCGGGGGCGTGGCCGGGGGCGTGGCCAGGGGCGGGGTCACTGCGGGGTCCCCTCGGGGGTCCCGTCCAGGCCCCGCTGCTGCAGCTGCGCCCTGAGCACGGCGTTCTCGCTCTTCAGCTCCTCCACCTGCCCAAAAACACCCAAAATTCGCTTTTTTAGCACCTTTTTGACCTTTTTAGCACCTTTTTCCCCCCTATGATTTTTACCCAAAATTTCCCTTTTTTAGCACCTTTTTTTCCCACAATTTTAACCAAAAATTCCCATTTTTAGCACCTTTTTCCCTCACAATTTTAACCCAAAATTCACCTTTTATTCCCTCACAATTTTAACCCAAAAATTCCCATTTTTAGCACCTTTTCTCCCCCTCGATTTTAACCCAAAAATTCCCATTTTTAGCGCCTTTTTTCCCCACGATTTTCACCAAAAATTCCCATTTTTAGCACCTTTTTCTCCCACGATTTTAAACTAAAATTCCCATTTTTAGCACCTTTTTCCCCACCATTTTAACCCAAAAATTCCCATTTTTAGCACCATTTTCCCTCACGATTTTAACCAAAAATTCCTATTTTTAGCACCTTTTTCCCCACCATTTTAACCCATAAATTCCCATTTTTAGCACCTTTTTTCCCTCACGACCTCACGATTTTAAACCCAAAAATTCCCATTTTTAGTACCTTTTATCCCCCTCGATTTTAACCCAAAAATCCCCATTTTTAGCACCTCTTTCCCCAACCATTTTAAACCCAAAATTCCCATTTTTAGCACCTTTTTTCCCCACAATTTTAACCCCAAAATCCCCATTTTTAGCACCTTTTTCCCCCCATGATTTTCACCCCAAAATTCCCATTTTAGCCGCTTTTTTCCCCACGATTTTGACCCAAAAATTCCCATTTTTAGCACCATTTCCCCCTATGATTTTTCACCCAAAATTCCCCTTTTTAGCACATTTCTGCCCTCTTTTAGCACCTTTTTATTCCCCCACCATTTTATCCCAAAATTCCCATTTTTAGCCGCTTTTTTCCCCATGATTTTCACCAAAAATTCCCATTTTTAGCACCTTTTTCTCCCACGATTTTAACCCAAAATTCCCATTTTTAGCACCTTTTATCCCCCTCGATTTTAACCCAAAATTCCCATTTTTAGCACCTTTTCCCCCCATGATTTTCACCCAAAATCCCCTTTTTTTCTCCCCACGATTTAAACCCAAAATTCCCATTTTTAGCACCTTTTTTCCCCCCACAATTTTAACCCCAAAATTCCCATTTTAGCCGCTTTTTTCCCACCATTTTATCCCAAAATTCACCATTTTTAGCACCTTTTTGCCCATTTTTAGCACCTTTTTTTCCCCCACAATTTTACCCAAAAATTCCCAATTTTAGCTGCTTTTTTCCCCCCAATTTTAATCCCCAAAGTTCCCATTTTTAGCACCTTTTTTGCCCACAATTTTAACCAAAAATTCCCATTTTTAGCACCTTTTTCCCCTCACAATTTTAACCCAAAATTCACCTTTTTTCCCTCACAATTTTAACCCAAAAATTCCCATTTTTAGCCGCTTTTTTCCCCACAATTTTAACCCAAAATTTGCTTTTTTAGCACCTTTTTCCCTCACAATTTTAACCCAAAATTTGCTTTTTTAGCACCTTTTCCCTCACAATTTTAACCCAAAATCCCCATTTTTAGCACCTTTTATCCCCCTCGATTTTAAACCAAAATTCCAAATTTTAGCACCTTTTTCCCCCCATCATTTTAACCCAAAAATTCCCATTTTTAGCACCATTTCCCCCTATGATTTTTCACCCAAAATTCCCCTTTTTAGCACATTTCTGCCCTTTTTAAGCACCTTTTTATCCCCCCACCATTTTAACCCCAAAATTCCCATTTTAGCCGCTTTTTTCCCACGATTTTAACCCAAAATTCCCATTTTTAGCACCTTTTTTCCCCTCACGATTTTAAACCAAAAATTCCCATTTTTAGCACTTTTTTGCCCTTTTTTAGCACCTTTTTATCCCCCCACCATTTTAACCCCAAAATTCCCATTTTAGCCGCTTTTTTCCCCACCATTTTAACCCAAAATTCCCATTTTTAGCACCTTTTTCTCCACAGTTTTAACCCCAAAATTCCCATTTTTAGGACCATTTCCCCCCATGATTTTCACCCAAAATCCCCTTTTTTAGCACATTTCTGCCCTTTTTTAGCACCTTTCTCCCCCTACGATTTTTACCCAAAAATTCCCATTTTTAGCACTTTTTCCCCTCACGATTTTAACCCAAAATTCCCATTTTTAGCACATTTTTTCCCATTTTTAGCACCTTTTTTCCCCTCACGATTTTAACCCAAAATTCCCTTTTTTAGCACCTTTCTTCCCCCGCCATTTTAACCCCCAAATTTCCCTTTTTTAGCACCCATTTGCCACCTAAAAGTTCCCCCCAAATCCCCCCGAATTTTCCCCAAAATTCACTCCAAAAACCCCAAATTTCCTCCCAAAATCTCCCCATTTTTTCCTCAAAATCCCCTCAAATTCCCTCAAAATCCCCCAAACTCCGCCCAAAATTTCCCAATTTTCCCTCCCAAAATCCCACAAATTTCCACCAAAATTCCTCCCCCCAACTTCCCCAAACATTTCCCCATTTTCCCTCAAAACCCCTCAAATTTCCCCCCTAAAATTCCCAAATTTTCCCCAAAATCCCCCAAATTCCCCCGAAATTTGCCCCAGAATCCCCCAAAATTCCCCCAAAATTTCCCCCCCAAAATCCAAAATTTCCCAATCCTTAATTCCCCCCAACCCCCCCCCCAGTTTCCCCCTAAAATTTTCCATTTTTCCCCTCAAAAATCCCCAAATTCCCCCCAAAATCCCCTCCCCATTTTTATCAATGAACCCCCGTGGGAACCGCGCGCTCAGCAGGGGCGTGTCCATATCCATATAAGGACAAAACCCCGCCCCTAATGGGCGTGGTTTCCCATTCACCCCCGCCCCGCCGCCATTTTAGGCCCGATTTTCTCGGCGATTTTTGGGCTTTTTTTGGGGCCGATTTTCGCGGCGATTTCGGGTTTTTTGTGGCGATTTCGGGGTTTTTCGGGGCGGGGCCATGTCGCGACAGGCCGGGCGCACCTGCTGTCGCAATAGGTCGTTGTCCATCTGCAGGCGCTCGGCCTCTTTGAAGGTTTCCTGCAGGCGTTGGTTGCTCTGGCGCAGCTCCCGCACGTAATCGCAGGCCTTGGACAGGATCCCGCCCTTGCTCTGCCGGACCCCGGCCCAAATTAACCCCGGACCCCCAAAATTAACCCGGGACCCCCCCGAATCCACCTGGGCCCACCTGAAATCCACGTGGGACAACCCAAAATTACCCCAAACCCCCCCAAAATTCAGCTGGGATCACCCAAAATCCAACTGGGATGCAACAAAATTTACTCTGGGACCCCCAGAATGAGCTGGGGGCTCCCAAAAATTGCTCTGGGACAGCCAAAATCTGCCTGGAGCCACCCAAAATTAAACTGGGACCACCCAAAATCCACCCAGGACCACCCAAAATTATCCTCGGACCCCTAAAATTAATGGGGGATCCCAAAAAAATCTACCTGGAACCACCCAAAAATCTGCCTGGGACCCATCAAAATTGCCATGGGACCACCCAAAATTGTCCTGGGACCCCTAAAATTAACGTGGGATCCCCCAAAATTCACCTGGGACCCCCAAAATCCCCTCTAAATCCCCTCAAAATGTCCCAAATTCTCCTCAAATCCCCCAATTTCCCCAAAAATTCACCACCCCAAATCCCCAGATCTCCACCCCAAATTTCCCTTCAAAATCCCCCCCCAAACTCCCCCTAAATCCCCCATTTTTACCCCCAAAATCCTCCAAATTCACCCCAAAAATCCCCAAACTTTCCCCAAAAATCCCGTCCAAATCCCAATTTTCCCAAAATCCCCCTCAAAATCCTCAAATCCCCCAAATCCCCCAAATTTCCCCCCAAAATCCCAAATTTCCCCCTTAAATCTCTCAAATTTTCCCAAAAAATCCCCTTGAAATCCCCCCAAACCCCCACAATTTTCTTCTCACATCCCCTCAAAATCCCAATTTTCCCCCCAAATTCCTTCCTAAATCTCCCAAAAATTCCTCCAATTTTCCCCAAAAAATCCCCTCAAAATCCCCCCCAAATCTCCCTCAAAATTCCTCCCTAAATTTCCAAAAAATGCGATTTTACCCAAAAAAAAATCTTCTCAAAATCCCCCCAAATCTCCCCCAAATGCCCCAAAATTTCCCTCAATTTTTCCCAAAATTTCCCCCAATTTCCCCCCAAATCCCTCCCTAAATTTCAAACCAAAAATTCCCCAAATTTTCTCTTCTCATCTCCCCTCGAAATCCCAAATTTTCCCCCAAATTTTCCCCCAAATTTTCCCCCAAATTCCCCTCAAAATCTCCCAGATTTTGCCCCAAATCCCCGATTTTTTCCCAAAATCCCTGGAATTTGCCCCAATTCCCGCTCACCGCCCCGGATTTGCCGCTGTCGGCGCCGCAGTCGGGGATGATCTTGGAGAGCTGCACGATCCAATTGTTGATCTTGTCCCGGCGCCGCCGCTCCACTGCGGGTTTGGGGCCAAAAAGGGGGAAATTGGGAAAAACGGGGAAAAAATGGGGAAAAAATGAAAAAAAATTGGGTGAAAATCGGGCGAGAAACGGGTGAGAAATGGGAGAAAAATGGGGGGAAAAATGGGAAAAAATGGGGAAAAAAAAGGGAAAAAATGGGAAAAATGGAAAAAATAGGGAAAAAACAAGAACAAAAAAATTGGGTGAAAATCGGGTGAGAAATGGTTGAGAAATGGGAAAAAAAAGGGAAAAAAATGGGGAAAAAATGGGGAAAAAACAACAACAAAAATTGGGTGAAAATCCGGTGAGAAACGGGCGAGAAATGGGAGAAAATATGGGGGGGAAAATGGGAAAAAAATGGGGAGAAAAATAAAAAAAATTGGGTGAAAATGGGGTGAGAAATGGGCGAGAAATGGGGGAAAAATGGGGAAAAACAACAACAAAAAAATTGGGTGAAAATCGGGTGAGAAACAGGCGAGAAATGGGGGAAAAATGGGGAAAAAATGGGGAAAAAATGGGAATAAAAGGGGAAAAACATGAACAAAAAATTAGGTGAAAATTGGGTGAGAAATGGTTGAGAAATGGGAAAAAAATGGGAAAAAATGGGGAAAAACAACAAAAAATTGGGTGAAAATTGGGTGAGAAACGGCCAAGAAATGGGGGAAAATGGGGGGGGAAAATGGGGAAAAAATGGGGAGAAAAATAAAAAAAATTGGGTGAAAATTGGGTGAGAAATGGGCGAGAAATGGGGGAAAAATGGGCAAAAAATGGGGAACAGAAAGGGAAAAAAATGGCCGAGAAATGTGGGAAAAATGGCCAAAAAATGGGGAAAAACAACAACAAAAAAATTGGGTGAAAATTGGGTGAGAAACGGCCGAGAAATGGGGGAAAATGCAGGGGGAAAATGGGGAAAAAATGGGGAGAAAAATAAAAAAAATTGGGGGAAATTTGGATGAGAAACAGGCGAGAAATGGGGGAAAAATGGGGAAAAACAACAACAAAAAAATTGGGTGAAAATTGGGTGAGAAATGGTTGAGAAATGGGAGAAAAATGGGGAAAAAATGGGAATAAAAGGGGAAAAACAACAACAAAAAAATTGGGTGAAAATCGGGCAAAAATGGGAAAAAAATACAACAAAAAAAAATTGGGTGAAAATCGGGTGAGAAACGGCCAAGAAATGGGAAAAAATGGGGAAAAATGGGGAAAAATGGGAAAAAATGGAGAAAAAATGGGGAAAAACAACAACAAAAAAATTGGGTGAAAATCGGGTGAGAAACGGCCGAGAAATGGGAAAAAAATGGGAAAAAATGGAGAAAAATGGGAAAAAAAAAGGGGAAAAACAACAACCAAACATTTGGGTGAAAATCGGGTGAGAAATGGGCGAGAAATGGGAAAAAAATGGGAAAAAATGGGGAAAAAATGGGAAAAACAACAACAAAAAATTGGGTGAAAATCAGGCAAAATGGGAAAAAAAGACAACAAAAAAATTGGGTGAAAATTGGGTGAGAAACGGCCGAGAAATGGGGGAAAAAATGGGGAAAAAATGGGGAAAAATGGGAAAAAAATGGGGAAAAACAACAACAAAAAATTGGGTGAAAATCAGGCAAAAATGGGAAAAACAAGAACAAAAAAATTGGGTGAAAACTGGGCAAGAAATGGGGAAAAAATGGGGAAAATTGAGGAAAATTTGGGCCATTGGGGGAAAAAAATGGGAGAAAATGGAGAAAACTCAAAAATTTGGGAGAAAATGGGGAAAAAAACGGCCAAAAAATGGGGGAAAAAATGGGGAAAGTTTGGGACATTTGGGGACATTTGGGGATCTTGGCTCAGCCCAGGTGAGGCTGGAGCCACCCACGTGTCCCCAGGTGTCCCCAGGTGTCCCCAGGTCTGTCCCAGGTGTGTCCCCAGGTGTGTCCCCAGATGCCCTCAGTTGTCCCCAGGTACCCCCAGGTGTGTTTCAGGTGTCCCCAGGTCTGTCCCAGGTGTGTCCCAGGTGTTCCCAAATGTCCCCCAGGTGTCCCCAGGTGTCCCAGCTGTCCCCAGGTGCCCCCAGGTGTGCCCAGGTACCCCCAGGTGTGCCCCAGGTGTGTCCCCAAATGTCCCCAGGTCTCTCCCAGGTGTCCCCAGGTGTCCCCAGGTGTATCCCAGATGTACCCCAGGTCTCTCCCAGGTCTGTCCCAGGTGTCCCCATGTGTGTCCCAGGTGTGTCCCAGGTGTGTCCCAGGTGTCCCCAGCTGTCCCCAGGTCTCTCCCAGGTGTCCCCAGATGTGCCCAGGTGTCCCAGGTGTGTCCCCAGGTGTGCCCAAATGTCCCCCAGGTGTCCCCAGGTCTGTTCCAGGTGCCCCCAGGTTTGCCCAGGATTATTTTGGGTGCCCCCAGGTGTGCCCAGATGTGCCCAGGTGCATTTCAGGTGTGTCCCCAGGTATCCCCAGGTGTGTCCCAGGTGTCCCCAAATGTCCCCCAGGTGTCCCCAGGTGTCCCTCAGGTGTCCCAAGGTGTCCCCAGGTGTCCCCAGTTCTGTCCCAGCTGTCCCCAGGTGTCTCTCAGGTGTCCCAGGTGTCCCCAGGTGTCCCCATGTGTGTCCCCAGGTCTGTCCCAGGTGTCCCCAGGTGTCCCCAGGTGTCCCCAGGTGTCCCCTCACCCTCGTTGTGCTGCGCTCGCCGTCGCTCGTCCCGCGGCACCCGGGGCCCCTCCAGCTTCCTGTGGGCACAGGTGGGCTCAGGTGAGCACAGGTGGGCACAGGTGGAGCCCTGGATCCGCCCAGCTGTGCCCAGCTGTGCCCAGCTGTGCCCAGGTACCCCCCAGGTGTGCCCAGGTGCCCCCAAATCCCCAATTTTCCCTCCAAAACCCCCAAATTTCCATCGATTTTCCCCCATTTCTGTGCCCCCAGGTGTGCCCAGGTGTGCCCAAACCTCCCCCAGCTGTGCCCAGGTAAGGGAACCCCACCCCAGGTGTGCCCAGGTACCCCCAGGTGTGCCCAGGTTTGCCCCAAACCCTCCCCAGGTACCCCCAGGTGTCCCCCAAACGCCTCCAGGTGTGCCCAGGTATCCCCAGGTGCCCCCAAAATCCCCAATTTTCCCCCCAAAATCCCCAAATTTTCCACATTTCCCCCCATTTCTGTGCCCCCAGCTGTGCCCAGGTACCCCCAGGTGTGCCCAGGTTTGCCCCAAACCCTCCCCAGGTACCCCCAGGTGCCCCCAAATCCCCAATTTTCCCTCCAAAACCCCCAAATTTCCATCGATTTCCCCCCATTTCTGTGCCCCCAGGTGTGCCCAGGTACCCCCCAGGTGTGCCCAAAATCCCCAAATTTCCATTGATTTTCCCCCAATTTTCCCCATTTTCCTCCATTTCTGTGTCCCCAGGTGTGCCCAGGTGCCCCCAGCTGTGCCCAGGTGTGCCCAAATCCCCAATTTTCCCTCCAAAACCCCCAAATTTCCATCGATTTCCCCCAATTTTCCCCATTTTTGTGCCCCCAAATCCCCAATTTTCCGCCCAATTTTCCCCCAATTTTCCCCATTTCCCCCATTTCTGTGCCCCCAGGTACCCCCCAGGTACCCCCAAATTCCCAATTTTCCCTCCAAAACCCCCAAATTTCCGTCAATTTCCCCCAATTTTCCGCGCCCCAAAATTCCCAATTTTCCCCCAATTTTCCCCATGTTTGTGTCCCCAAATTCTCCCCCAAAACCCCCAAATTTCTGTCAATTTTCCCCAATTTTCCCCCAATTTTCCCCATTTTTGTGCCCCCAAATTTCCAATTTTCCCCCAATTTTCCCCATTTTTGTGTCCCCAAATTCCCAATTTTCCCCCAAAACCCCCAAATTTCCATCGATTTTCCCCCAAATTTCCCCGTTTCTCCCCATTCCGCTGCCCCCAGGTGCCCCCAGCTGTCACTCACGGCGAGTAGGCGTGGCCGTGGCCGTGGGCGTGGCCGTGGGGGGCGAGGCCTCGCGGGGCCCCTCCCCCTCCCTGCAGCACCTCCGGAGGCGTCATCATCACATAGAACTGGCCTGGGGGAGGGGACAGGTGAGAGCGGGGGGGGCACGGGGGGCATGGGGGGACATGGGGACACCTGGGGGGGACATGGGGACACCTGGGGACACCTGGGGACACCTGGGGACACCTGGGGACACACCTGGGGGGGACATGGGGGCACCTGGGGGGGACCTGGGACATACCTGGGGGCACCTGGGGACATGGGGGGCATGGGGACACCTGGGGACACACCTGGGGACAGCTGGGGGGGACCTGGGACAGACCTGGGGGGGGCATGGGGACACCTGGGGGGGACATGGGGGGACATGGGGGACATGGGGGGGCCTGGGGACACCTGGGGGTACCTGGGGACACCTGGCGGGGACATCTGGGGACACCTGGGGGGACATGGGACACACCTGGGACACCTGGGGGGACCTGGGGACACCTGGGGGGGCCTGGGACAGACCTGGGGGGGGACATGGGGACACCTGGGGGTACCTGGGGACACCTGGGCACACCTGGCGGGGACCTGGGGACACCTGGGGGGGACCTGGGACGGACCTGGGGACACCTGGGGGTACCTGGGACAGACCTGGGACACACCTGGGGACGCACCTGGGGACACCTGGGGACAGCTGGGGGGGACCTGGGGGGGACCTGGGGACACCTGGGGACACCTGGGGGGGACCTGGGGACACACCTGGGGACACCTGGGGGAACCTGGTGGCACCTGGGGACACCTGGGGGGACCTGGGGGGGACCTGGGGGCACCACGGGGCCAGGGAACCCAGCCCAGGTGCCCCCAGGTGCGCCCAGGTGTGCCCAGGTGTGGCCTTTGCCACTCTCAGCTGTGCCCAGGGGCCCCCAGGTGTCCCCAAGTGTCCCCAGGTGTGCCCAGCTGCCCTCAAATTCTCCAATTTTCACCGACTTTCCCCATTTTGCTGCCCCCAGGTGTGCCCAGGTGTGGCCTTTGCCAGTCTCAGCTGTGCCCAGGTGTGCCCTGGTTTGATTTCCTTCCCCCAGGTGTCCCCACGTGTGACATTTCCTACCCCAGGTGTGCCCAGGTGTGGCCTTTGTCATCCTCAGGTGCCTTCAGGTGTCCCCAAATTCTCCAATTTTCACCCATTTTCCCCCAAATTTTCACTGTTTCCCCCCATTTTCGTGCCCCCAGCTGTGCCCAGGTGTGCCCAGGTGTGGGGTTCGTGTCCCCCAGGTGTGCCCAGGTGTGGCCTTTGCCAGTCTCAGGTGTGCCCAGGTACCCCCAAGTGTCCCCAAGTGTGCCCAGCTCCTCCCCAGGTGCCCCCAAGAGTTCCCAGCTGTGCCCAGGTGTGCCCAGGTGCCCCCAAATTCTCCAATTTTCACCGATTTTCCCCAAATTTTCGCTGTTTTTCCCCATTTTGGTGCCCCCAGGTGTGACATTTCCAACCCCAGGTGTGCCCAGGTGTGGCCTTTGCCACTCTCAGGTGTACCCAGGTGCCCCCAAATTCTCCAATTTTCACAGATTTTCCCCATTTTGGTGCCCCCAGGTGTGCCCAGGTGTGGGGTTTGTGCCCCCAGGTGCCCCCAGCTGTGTCCAGGTGCATTTTAGGTGCCCTCAAATTCTCCAATTTTCACCGATTTTCCCCCAAATTTTCACAGTTTCCCCCCATTTTTGTGCCCCCAGGTGCCCCCAGGGGTGACATTTCCAACCCCAGGTGTGCCCAGGTGTGGCATTTGCCAGTCTCAGGTGTACCCAGGTGCCCCCAGGTGTGCCCAGGTGCCCTCAGATTCTCCAATTTTCACCAATTTTCCCCAAATTTTTGCTGGTTTTCCCCATTTTGGTGCCCCCAGGTGTGCCCAGCTCCTCCCCAGGTGCCCCCACCTGTACCCAGGTGCCCCCAAATTCTCCAATTTTCGCCAATTTTCCCCAAATTTTCGCCGATTTCCCCCAAATTTTCGCCGATTTTCCCCATTTTGGTGTCCCCAGGTGTTCCCAGGTGTGGAGTTTGTGCCCCCCAGGTGTGACATTTCCAACTCCAGGTGTGCCCAGGTGTGGAGTTTGCCATCCCCAGGTGTGCCCAAGGGTCCCCAGATGTGCCCAGGTGTGACATTTCCAACCCCAGGTGCGCCCAGGTGCCCCCAGCTGTACCCAGGTGTGCCCAGGTGTCCCCAAATTCTCCAATTTTCGCCGATTTTCCCCATTTTGGTGCCCCCAGGTGTGCCCAGGTGTGGTGTTTGTGCCCCCCAGCTGTGCCCAGGTGCCCCCAAATCCCCAATTTTCCCTCCAAAACCCCCAAATTTCCATCATTTTTCCCCCCATTTTCATGCCCCCAGCTGTGCCCAGCTGTGCCCAGGTGCCCCCAAGTGTGCCCAGCTCCCCCCCAGGTGTGCCCAGGTGTGATTTCCTTCCCCCAGGTGCCCCCAGGTGCCCCCAAATTCCCCAATTTTCGCCGATTTCCCCCCAATTTTCGCCGATTTCCCCCCAATTTTCCCCGTTTTCCCCCATTTTGGTGCCCCCGTACCTGTGGCCGGTGCCAGGGTGGTCTCTGCCTGCAGCAGGGTCCCCTCCCCCCCCCAGGTGAGTCTCTCGGCCCCGCCCTCGCTGCCCGGGCTGGCCCCGCCCCCGCCGCCGTTGCTGAAGGGGCCCTGGAGCACCTGGGGGGGGAGGGGAGGGGGCTCAGGTGAGATGGGCGGGGCCAGGGACCCAGAACCCACCTGGGAAACCCCAAAATCCACCTGGGAAACCCCAAAATCCATCTGAGAAACCCCAAACCCACCTGAGAACACACCCAAGATCCCCAAAATCCACCTGAGATCCCACCTGGAACCCACCTGGAACCCAAACCCACCTGAGAAACCCCAAAATCCACCTGAGATCCCACCTGAGAAACCACGTGAGATCCCGAACCCACCTGAGATCCCACCTGGAACCCACCTGGAACCCAAACCCACCTGGGAAACCCCAAAATCCACCTGAGATCCTGAACCCACCTGAGAACCCAAACCCACCCGAGAACCCACCTGAGATCCCCAAAATCCACCTGAGAAACCCAAACCCACCTGAGATCCTCCAAAATCCATCTGAGAACCCACCTGAGATCCCACTTGAGATCCCCAAGCCCATCTGGAACCCACCTGAGAGCTCACCTGAGAACACCCCTGAGATCCCAAAACCACCTGGAACCCACCTGAGAAACCCCAAAATCCACCCCAAAACCACCTGAGAAACCCCAAAATCCATCCAAGAACCCACCTGGAACCCACCTGAGAAACCCAAAATCTACCCAAGAACCCATCCGAGAAACCACCTGAGATCCCCAAAATCCACCTGAGATCCCACCTGAGATCCCACCTGAGATCCCACCTGAGATCCCACCTGAGATCCCACCTAGAACCAGCCAAACTCACCTGAGATCCCCGAACCCACCTGAGATCCCACCTGGAACTCACCTGAGAACCCACCTGAGATCCCCAAAATCCACCTGGAACCCACCTGAGATCCCCCAAACCCCACCTGGATCCCCAATCTCCAAAATCCCCAAACCCGCCTGGAACCCACCTGAGATCCCCAAAATCCATCTGAGAACCCACTTGAGAATCCTGAACCCACCTGGGATCCTGAACCCATCTGAGATCCCACCTGAAAAACCTGAACCCACCTGAGATCCCCAAAATCCACCTGGGATCCCACCTGAAAAACCTGAACCCACCTGAGAACCCACCCGAGATCCCACCTGGAACCCACCTGAGAACCCGAACCCACCTGAGAAACCCCAAAATCCACCTGGAACCCACCTGAGATAGCCCAAAACCCACCTGAGATCCCACCTGAGAAATCCGAACCCACCTGAGAACCCACCCAAGATCGCACCTGAGAACGCACCTGAGATCCCAAACCCACCCGAGAACCACCTGGAACCCACCTGAGATACCCCAAACCCACCTGAGATCCCCCAAAATCCACCTGGAACCCACCTGAGATACCCCAAACCCACCTGAGATACCCCAAAATCCACCTGGAACCCACCTGAGATACCCCAAACCCACCTGAGATACCCCAAAATCCACCTGGAACCCACCTGAGATACCCCAAACCCACCTGAGATACCCCAAAATCCACCTGGAACCCACCTGAGATACCCCAAACCCACCTGAGATACCCCAAACCCACCTGAGAGACCCGAACCTACCTGGAACCCAGCTGGAACCCACCAAACCCACCTGAGATCCCACCTGGAACCCACCTGAGATCCCAAACCCGCCCGAGAACCCACCTGAAATACCCCAAACCCACACGAGATCCCACCTGAGGACCCACCTGGAACCCACCTGAGAACCCGCCCAAGAAACCACCTGAGATCCCCCAAAATCCATCTGAGAACCCACCTGAAATACCCCAAACCCACCTGGATCCCCCAACCCCCATTTGGACCCCCCCAAACCCCACCTGAGCCCCCCAAACCTCACCTGGACCTGCCCAGGTGTCCCCCAACCCCACCTGGACCACCCCCAACCTCACCTGAGCCCCCCCCTGAGCCCCCCAGTTCTGTCCCAGGTGTCCCCAAACCCCACCTGAGCCCCCCCAGACCTCACCTGGACCTGCCCAGGTACCCCCCAAACCCCACCTGAGCCCCCCCAAACCCCACCTGGATCTCCCCAAACCCCACCTGGAGCCCCCCCAGACCGGTCCCAGGTGTCCCCAAACCCCCCCAAACCCCACCTGGACCTGCCCAGGTGTCCCCAGACCCCACCTGGAGCCCCCCAAACCCCACCTGAGCCCCCCCAGGTGTCCCCAGACCCCCCCAGACCTGTCCCAGGTGTCCCCAAACCCCACCTGAGCCCCACCTGAGCCCCCCAAACCCCACCTGGAGCCCCCCAGTTCTGTCCCAGGTGTCCCCAGACCCCACCTGAGCCCCCCAGACCCCACCTGAGCCCCCCCAGGTGTCCCCAAACCCATCCCAGGTGTCCCCAAACCCCACCTGGACCTGCCCAGGTGTCCCCAGACCCCACCTGGAACCCCCCCAAACCCCACCTGAGCTCCCCCAGACCCCACCTGAGCCCCCCCCAGGTGTCCCCAAACCCCCTCAGACCCATCCCAGGTGTCCCCAGACCCCACCTGGAGCCCCCCAGACCCCCCCAGACCCCACCTGGATCCCCCCAGGTGTCCCCAGCCCCCCCCAGCCCCCCCAGGTGCCCCCCCAGGTGTCCCCGCTCTCACCTGGGCGCTGCCCGTGCTGAAGGTGGGGACGGCGACCGCGGCCTCGGCGCCATCCAGGGCGGCCTCGCTCACCTGGACCACGCGGTACGTCACCTGGGGGAGGGGCGGTGTCACCGGGGGCACCCCCAAACACACCTGGGGGTACCTGGGGAACCCCAAACACACCTGGGGAACCCCAAATACACCTGGGGCACCCCAAAACCACACCTGGGGAACCCCAAAACCACACCTGGGGAACCCCAAACACACCTGGGCACCCCAAAATACACCTGGGGGCACCCAAATACACCTGGGGACACCTGGGGACACCCAAACACACCTGGGGAACCCCAAAATGCACCTGGGGAACCCCAAACACACCTGGGGACACCTGGGGAACCCCCAAAATACACCTGAGGACACCTGGGGACCCCTAAAGACACCTGGGGACACCTGGGGAACCCCAAAACCCCAAACACACCTGGGGAACCCCAAAACTGCACCTGGGGACACCTGGGGAACCCCGAACACACCTGGGGACACCTGGGGACATCTGGGCACACCTGGGGAATCCCAAAACTGCACCTGGGGAACCCCAAACACACCTGGGCACCCCAAAACCCCAAACACACCTGGGGCTAGCTGGGGGCACCTGGGGAACCCCCAAATACACCTGGGGCTACCCAAACCACACCTGGGGAACCCCAAAATGCACCTGGGGACACCTGGGGCACCCCCAAACACACCTGGGGAACCCTGGGGGGACACCTAAATACACCTGGGCACCCCAAAACCACACCTGGGGAACCCCAGAATGCACCTGGGGCACCCCAAAATGCACCTGGGCACACCTGGGGACCCCCAAACACACCTGGGGACCCCAAAACCACACCTGGGAGTACCTGGGGCACCCCCAAACCACACCTGGGCACACCTGGAAAGTCCCCAGGGTGGGGCATGGGGAGGGGTCTCTGCCCCCCAGCTGTGCCCAGCTGTGCCCAGGTGTGCCCAGGTGCCCCCAGGTGCCCCCAAATCCCCAAATTTTCACCAATTTTCTCCTAGTTTTCGCCGGGTTTCCCCATGTCCCCCCCTCCAGCTGTGCCCAGATGTGCCCAGGTGTGCCCAGCTGTGCCCAGCTGTGCTCCCCTCCCCCCCCAGGGTACCTGGCCGCCGTTGGCGTCGCTCCGGAAGTGGCACTGGAGCCCCTGCAGCCCCTGCAGCCCCGGCTCGGGAAACCCCGCGGGGGCGCCGGGCACGGCCACCGAGCCCTCACCTGGAGGGGCCTCACCTGGGGAGGGGAAACAGCCCAAAATATCCCAAAAACGTCCTCAAAATATCCCGAAAATGTCCTCAAAATATCCCAAAAATATCCTGAAATTATCCCAAAAATATACTGAAAATATCCCAAAATTATCCCTAAAATATCCTCAAAATATCCCGAAATTATCCCCAAAATATCCCCAAAATTATCCCCAAAATATCCCTAAAATATCCTCAAAATATCCCGAAATTATCCCCAAAATATCCCCCAAAAAATCCCTAAAAATATCCCAAAAATATCCTAAAAATATCCTGAAATTATCCCCAAAACATCCCCAAAATTATCCCCAAGATTATCACTAAAATATCCCAAAAACATCCCCAAAATTATCCCCAAAATATCCCGGAATTATCCCCAAAATTATCCCCAAAATATCCCAAAAATATCCCCAAAATATCCCCGAAATATCCCAAAAATATTCCCCAAAATTATCCCAAAAATATCCCCAAATTATCCCAAAATTATCCCCTAAATTATCCCCCAAATATCCTGAAATTATCCCTAAAACATCCCCAAAAAATCCCCCAAAATATCCCCAAAATATCCCCCAAAAATCCTAAAATATTCAAAATATTTCCCCACCTGGAAGGGCCTCACCTGCGGGAGGAACATCCCAAAATTACCCCAAAAATATCCCCAAAATATCATCAAAAAACCCCCAAAAATATCCCCAAAAAATCCCCCAAAATTCGCCAAAATATCCCCAAAATATCCCCAAAAAAATCCCCCAAAAATCCCGCAAAAATTCCCCAAAAATTCCTCAAAATATCCTCAAAGCATCATCCAAAATACCCCCAAAAATATCCCAAAATGACCCCAAAAATATCCCAAAAATACCTAAAAATATTCAAAATATTCCCACACCTGGGGGACGAAATATCCAAAAATCAAAATGCCTCAAAAATTCGGGAATTCCCTCAAAATCCATCCCAAAATCCCCAAAATTCACCCCCAAATTCCCCCCAAAAATTCAGGAATTTCCCCAAAATTCCCCCAAAAATTCAGGAATTTCCCCAGAATTCCCCAAAAATTCCCCCCAAAATTCAAAATTTCTGCAAAAAATCCCCCAAAATCCACCCCAAATTCCCCAAAATTTCAGGAATTTCCCCCAAAATTCAAAATTCCTCCCAAAATCCCTCTAAAAATTCCCACAAAAATTCCCCCAAAATTCAAAATTTCCCCAAAAAAATCCCTCAAAATCCACCCCAAATTCCCCAAAATTTCAGGAATTCCCCCCCAACTTTCCCCAAATTCTTCCAAAATTCAAAAATCTCCCCAAAATCCACCCCAAAATTTCAGGAATTTCCCCCAAAATTCAAAATTGCCCCCAAAATCCCTCCAGAAATCCCCCAAAAAAATTCCCACAAAATCCCCCAAAATTCACCCAAAATTCAAAATTTCCACAAAAAATCCCCCCAAAATCCCCCAAAATTCCCCAAAATTCAAAATCCCCCCCAAAATCCCCAAAACTTAAAAACTTCTCCAACCCCCCCCATAAAATCCCCCCAAAATTCCAAATTCCACCCCAAAAAATCCCCCAAAAATTCAAATTTTTCCCCAAAACTCCCCCCGAAATCCCCCAAAAATTCAAATTTTTTCCCCAAAACTCCCCCCAAAATCCCCCAAAATCCCCCAAAATTTCGGGGATTCCCCCCAAAAATTCAAATTTCCCCAAAATTTCCCCCAAAATTGCCCAAAATCCCCGGGAATTTGCCCCAATCCCGCGCCGCCCTCACCCTCGTGCAGCTCCGCTCCCTCCTCGCTCTCCTGCGCCTTCTCCTGGCTGCGGCACCCACACAAATTTGGGGACCCCCCCCAAAATTTTGGGGGACCCCTCCCCCAAATTTTGGGGTCCCTTTTTTGGGGACCCCTCCCCCGATTTTTGGGGACCCCTCCCTCAATTTTTGGGACCCCCCCCCCAATTTTTGGGGTCACTTTTCCCCTTCCCCACCCAAATTTTTTGGGGTCCCCTCCCCCCAATTTTTTGGGACCCCCCCCTCCACAATTTTTGGGGTCCCCCCCAATTTTGGGGTCTCTTTTCCCCCCATTTTTGGGACCCCTCCCCCCAATTTTTGGGGACCCCTCCCTCCAAATT